>NW_028317815.1:13537500-13856000 GCF_062004578.1 Staurois parvus | reverse complement strand
TGTAAAGTACTGTCAGGGTCTCTACGTTGTCATAAACTTCTCTGAATTATGTAAGGTAGATGAAACATCTTCCATATAAAGAATCTTGTACAGTATATGTTTTGTAAATTAGGGATTTTTTTTTTAATCAAGGGCAGTCTTCACCCAGTTCATGAGAAAGACATGTTGAAATTTTGGTAGAAATTGTTAAAAAAAAAGGAGGTGAATCTATAGAGATTCAGTTCTGAAATTTTGTCTTTCTGCTGAATACTGACAAGATAAATGTTAGCTGTCTAGCCCCTTTAGAACATTTCTGATGATCTTATCCAACTAGTCCTAATGTTGGCAATTAAGGGATAAAAATTACATTTTGTTTTGTTTGGCAATAAATCATGGGAAGCTAAATGCCAGAGATCTTTCACTTATAACAGCTACAATTGGCAATGGATACATGTTTGTGTGTAAAGATGTAAGGCAACTGAGCATTTTAGCAATACTAGAGAGGAAACGCTGATCACCCTGACAAGGTAGTGTGGCTTATTAATCCTCATAAGCCTGTGATGGCCCAGTGGTTCATATTTTGTAATTTATACAATCAAAAGATTAGTATATGTTCCCATCTATAGCCACACAGATATTTCCTTGTAAATATGAAATTTTACATGTTTTCATAAACATGCAGGTTAAGTTCACTGTAATTATATCTGAAAGAGTATATACTATAGAAAAAAATAATTGTTCTCTAATCTGTTTATTCTTTAGATTTAGAAGATGGCCAGAAACATGCAATGGTGAGTGAACGTACTGAAGCCTTCACCACAGCTAGAAACCTGCTGGCTTCAGGAGCGGATGCAATTGAAAGAATTATGAGTTCATATAAAGAGGTACCACAAATAATATTAACTATAAATGCAAATATACCTGATATATGTATTTTTAAACTGAACCTGTTATTTGGGATTCTTTAGTATTTTCCTATGTAATTGCATAAAAAAAATATACACAGAAAATAAAAGAATTTAAAAGAAATGTACTGTATGTCTCATCATCTTACAGTAAAGCTGTTCTTCAGTCATTTCTTTAAACATTAAAAGGCAGCTGCTACAAAAACTGTAGCGGCTGACTTTTAATAAACAGACACCCACCTGTCCAAAGATCCAGTGCTGTGCTCACCCGGGCCAGTTTCTTCACTGGTCTTCTGGTCCCCGGCACCAGCATGTTAACTGTGGGAAGCCGGCTTTGACTCCTTGCAGATTCACAGCCGGCTGCTCAAGCTGCACTACACTTTGTGAACGGTCCCGCAGTCTTTTTGGACCTGTGACATGTCACAGAAACTTGTGGGCAGGGAGAGGAGGAGAATTGTCAAAACTAGGAACCCCCCCCCCCACAAATAAAATGTTTCAAATATGGCGGGGGCGGGGGGGAGAACGGAACTTTTCCTTTTGGGTGAAGTTCATTCAGCTTTAAGTTATTAAAACCAAAGTGCAAACTTTTTCATATGAGAAAAAACCTCACTCAACTTAGTGCATCCATTCACACATGATTCATGAATGTTTGCACATGCACCAATAGGACTCAAAGTTGTGCATATTCTTATGCTGATACAATTTGCAAGAAAAAGTCCTATTCAGACTGGCCTCGTTACACATACTACTCTGCATGCTTCGCTGTTAGAAATCTTGCAAAGTAAAGCAATGCAATGGAGGGGAGTTTTACTGGAGAGTGATTGCTGGCCTTTCATTGATGCAGCTAAACAGGTTGTCAGAAGCCATGGGAAGCATGTGTAAACCTACCAAATCAGGCACATTAATATTAAATAAAATACAGATAAAAAACAGATCCCAACCAATATATTATAATCAGGGGCAAGTATGTTGGTGTAAGACTAGGGAACTTTACCCCATGTTGTTACTTCACAACTAAGTCAACAGAGGGACGCCCTGTTAAGATAAATATGGGGATAATGTATAATGGATAGATGTCCTACATACATATAGTAGATGAAGTCCAGGTTAATTATCAAGAAACACCCCCAAGTTAAGCTCTGTGTTTAGTCCAGTTGGGGTTAGGGTACCCACTCTGTATATCCACCTCTTTTCATGCTGGAGAAGGATTTGTATCAAAATCTCCTCTACGTGGAGGCAAATTCAGGGCAAATATCCCTTTAACCCTAAAACTTGAGGTGAGACCCCCCATGTATCTCCTTGAAGTGGAGCGCCAGTGGATTGACTTTTTCTCCCTCTTTTTGCCTAACTTTACTCCTGATGACTCTCAGGTGTTCAGCGGTGTGGACACGAAGCAGTCGCTTGGTTTTGCCCACATAAAATTTCTTACGTCAATCATGTACAGCACCCAGTCAGTGGAGCAATTAATAAAGCTTCTAATATAAAAGGACCTCGAACAGTCTGCACTGGTGAACATCTTTACTTTATCAACAGACAAACCGAGCAGTGTCCACAAGGGAACATTCCTGTAGTTTAAGGCAGCCAGCCCATGGGGTATTCTTTTGTAAACTCGAAATGCACAAGGATGTCCTTTATTCGCGCTCTTTTCCACCATCAGGGATTTGGGGCCCACTATCTGTCTGTGCAATTTGAGGATTGGAGGTCAAAATATGCCAATGTTTAGTGAGGATAGATTTCACCTCTACTCATTGTGAACCATATTTGGTAATAAACCTTGTGGGACTTTGAATATCATTCCCACTGGAGAGATCTTGCTGCAGGTGAAAGAGGGTATTCCGCTCCCTACTGAGTGCGGGGTTCCTAGCTGATTTCAATACCCAATGGGAGTAGCCACTTTCCTGGTGCCTTTTATACATCTGGTTGAATTCCTTTCTGAATTCTTAATACGGAGGAATTGGCCCATATTGATCCCCCTTTTTAGAGACTCCTGATGGTGGCTATCCCATGGAGAAGGGGATCCCTCTGGGCTATCCATGTTTGATTTACCACTATGGATATTTATTCACAATTATGATCGCTATAATGCCGAGAGTTGTCCATAGCCAGGCTGGACTACACCTAGCTTAAGGAACCCACATGGATGACCGTTATGGTCCAATGGTTGTTTAGCCCTTTGCATGATAGCTAAACTGATGACAGCTCCAATCTGCTGCAATGGACTCTGTACTTAGCAAATACTAACTATTGCCTGCCTGCTTAGCTCTTTGCTTTTTCCTGCTGCCCTTGTTTATTGTCCTCTATTGCATGACAGCCATATATATATGGTGATTGATATGTTTGTTGGGGGAGCTTCCTCCACTGGTTTAACTACCTCACAGTCTTGATTTGACAGACCTACATATTATGGCTGGTTGTTGCCATGAGAGCAGCCACCTCAAACCCTGTGTTCTGATACTTCCCTTATTTTGAATTATTCAGTTGCTGTAGACATGCTCTATTTCTGAGCTGGGGTGAAAGTTTACAGAACATAGGGATTCTTGGTGGTAGACATCAGCCTTATGAAGTGTCTGAACTCCTAGTTTTTAGTTTATTGACAACATTGTCAAATTTTTAACTGGTGAAGGGCGGAGATTTATACTTTTGATTTATATTTCTTTCTTCTATTCTTATTCATGGTTTTCAATAAAGATTGTTTATTTTAGTCATATTACTTGGATCTCATATGGTACCTCCTTTCTTTAGGGGTCTTTCCCTAAAACCTTTTTTTTTTTTTTTCACGGATTCTAAACAGATTGAAATTGGGGTCCATTTTTTTTTTTTACCTATAGTTTTACCATAAGTTCCAATTAAATCTTTGATGAAAGCATTGTAGCTTCAGAAATAGCTTACAGAAATATAAGCACATAGAAATAGCTTGGGTTCCATATGCTAATCATATTAGAAAGGCTTGCAATTAAGTACATTTTTTGCAGGCATGCTGGGTTAAATTACAGTATTGGTAGATACTTGAAGAACAGCTCCACAAGCCTTTACTATAAATTTACTTTTTTAAAGTGATTCCAAAGGTTTATTTTTTTAATAAATAAAAAAATAACAAACATGTCTATACTTACCTGCTGTGTGCAGTGGTTTTGCACAGAACAGCCCCGATCCTCCTTCTCAGGTCCCCTGCCGGCGCTCCTGGCCCCTCCCTCCTGTCGAGTACCCCCACAGCAAGCAGCTTGCTATGAGTGCACCCACTGCTCCATGTGTCCATTCACACACAGAGTCGCGGCTCGCCCCCCCTCTCTTCATTGGCTCACTGGCTGTGATTGACAGCAGTGGGAGCCAGTGGCTCTCGCTTTTGTCTCAGCTAATGAGAAGAGGGAGTCCCAGGATAGCCGAGACTCCAATGCACATCGTTGGATTGAGAGGGGGCTTTGGTAAGTATTAGGGGGGGCTGGGGGGGACTGCTGCACACAGAAGGTTTTTTACTTTAATGCATAGAATGCATAAAGGTAAAAAAACCTTGAAACTTTAGAACCACTTTAAGTGAACAGTCTACAATTTTAATCAATCAATACAGTGTCATTTGTAGAGGGATTTTGTGATGATCAAATGCTTGCTCTTCAATCTGTAAAAAAACATCAGTTCAAGCATCTTCACACATGAAAAAAGGTTTTCTTTTAAATTTGTTTGTTTTTTTTGTTTTTTTTTAACTTGGTTAACTTTAATCAGCCCTAATAATTCAATTTCTCTCATTACCCCCCTAGCTATTTTTGTTTGCTGTTTTCTTTATTTCTTATTGTATTATCATTCTTTATTTATTTGTTTCATAGGTTACGGAGTTAGCAGGATACACAGCAAGGGTTTACAACATGTTTTCTGTTTTTAATGAAGTAAAAAAAGGAATATACAAGAAATCAGTGATTCAAGAAACACAGATGCAACTAAAAAATCAAGAAAAAGCAGGATTGCACATAGAAGGGCCCCTTGAAATTAAAGGTAATTTTTATTTCTAAAGTACTATTTTTTTTTTTTTTTTATTAAACTAGAAGAAATAACTTTCTAAACCATATTATTTCCATTGTGTACTTTAAGCTGTTTCCTCAAATGTGACTTTTGAAATTACATCACACTAAAATATTCAAATATTCCATTTTGTTCTCTGTACAAAGGTTTAGGGAGCAGAGTTGACAAAATATCCTTAAAGCCTGTTCTTTGTTTTGCTATTCACAATGCTGAATTAACTAAATTTGAAAGCAGACTTAGATTTTGTAATGAGATCTGGTTAAAGATCAGGAACCAAGCAACTGCTGATCTGGTGAAAGGTCAGGAAAAAAAATCTGCAGCTATATCCAAATTTATTTTAAAGTCTTAAAAGAATGCCTTGTTTATGCAAAATAAATGTTTAATCGCATGGGTGGTAAAAATGCAATGCGCAATAAACAATAAAAAATAAGGGGTGTATTTATAAAGCAGTAAATTTGACTTTCACCAAACATTCTCTGGTATTAGTCACTCACTGTCATTTAAAAGACATTCACCTGCAGTGAATATTTGGCAATGTCAGATTAACTGCTTTATACTGTAAATATGCTCCTAAGTGTATTTTTGACACACCAGGTCATTGAACATATGCAGACAAAGCAAGTGGGTTGGCAAGAAGGAATACCAAGATTTTTGCAGATGTACATAGTTATAACTCACAGTCTCCTAGTAATACTATGTTGAATCGCAATTTGTCATGGATAGTCCCCACTGGCCATGGTGAGCATTTATCTAATAGGATACCACAGGGCTCAGGTAAAAATCTTCCAGTCAGTGCACCTATCATGTATACACACATCTGATTATAATAATTTGATGACAGATGTTGATGAACCTTTTACTGAAATGAATGGCATCTGTGATGTGCATGCATGAGGTGGTCAGTAGCCAGCTGTGTGGTGCTAGGCAGGCTACACAGTGGTGCATATCTTGATTTAGGTAAAGTATTTGATACGGTTAAAAAAAATGTCGTGAGCTAGGATTTAACCCTTGGAAGACATGGGGGATGCACAGTTGGCTAAAGGATAGAAATCATAGTGCGTTGTAAATGGGGTTCATTTGGAACAGGGAGAAGTCACTAGTAGTGTACTACTGGGCTCTGTATTGAGTCCTGTTTTATGCAATCTGTTTGTAAGTGATAAAACTGAAGGTTTGGTGGTCAAAATACAGTATGTCTTTTTGCTGATGACACAAGGTAGTGCAATAGAGTTGATATTCCAAGAGGTGTTTGCTACGTTGAACAAGATGCACCCTCCCAAGAAAAAGAAAAAACTCTCTAACAATACACACTAAACTGAACATGTGCAGAGAGTCCCCGAGGCTGTGTTCTATCAGGAGATGAAATGGGGAATGTGGAAGAAGGGGAGGATCAGAGAAGACAGGATCAAACATCCTTTTTACACAAAATAGAGGATTACTGCATATACAGGCTGATTTTACTATTGTGGGTTTAGTAACAATTTAAGGAAAAAAAGAATCCTTTGAGAAAGTTCAATTATGGGGGTACAGTGTTGACCAGAATTACAGAGGCAAAAAAGATTGGTGGTCATTATTTCAGATGATGGAAAAATGAGCAGTGTGGCCTGGCAGGTGAAAAAAGCAAATAGAATTCTAAAGTGCATCAGTAGAGGGGTCACCAGCAGGAGGATGGAGGTTCTGATTCCCCTATATAGATCATTAATTAGACCATATTTAGAATACTGTGTCCAGCTCTGGAGACCTCACCTACAAAAACATTGATAAGGTAGAACGAGTCTAGAAACATGCAACAAAATAGTGAAAGGTGTGAAAGATAAAATATATCAGGAGAGACTGCAAACAGAGAGAGACCTTTAAATATATTAAAGCTGAAGTTTGTTGATTACTTTCACTGCCTGTAACATGGTATGTGAATGGGGGAGAGTGGAATGAGTCACGTGAGTACTACCCACACTCACAGATCATGTTACAGGCAGTAAAAGTAATACATTAAGTGTCTTCAGTGGAGGAGGATGGAATCTCTGCTGAACCGGCTGAATTTTGACCCATTAATGGCTGACTTTAGTAAATCAACCCCAATCAGTTTATTAAATGTAAACATGCTTGAGAGAAACCCAGATCTATACTCATACAAACAGGTTAATAAAAAGGAAGGGGGGGGGGGGGGTAGACTAGCTGGACCACCTTTTTTTCTGGCATGTTTCTAATTATAAAATGTTTTCTTTGAAATGTGATGGTACGTTTAGATTAGAAAGTAGGATGAACCATTTTTAATTTCAGTCATGTGAAAACAAAAATCCCTTTATTATTTTCCTTACACATGATGATTGCACAAATTGAAAATCCTTTCACCCTTTTTACCAAGCTAAACTAAGTAAACGTTCCCAAAGTGAACATTTTATGCTCCTTTAGTAAATCATTCCCTGTCTGCCTCCCCATTCATAGATTGTGTTCCATTCATGGAAGCTGTAGTATGGTTTCTATGAATGGTGGAGCTTGGCAGAAAGAGAGTGCCTAATTAGGCTAGGCCAGAATCTTTGACAGCCATTTAGCTGTAACAACCCCCGCCTAAGTGACATTTAAAATTTAATTTTAAAAGATTAATAACTTTACTATTCAGAGCTATTCAGGAAACAGGACAAATATAATGTTAACTTAACAAAGTATCGCTTATACATACCAGGGCTGTGTATTCCCTGAGATCTAAAACTTTTTTCAAGGGTTTCTTCATAGTAAAAGGTTTGATAAAGACTAGTCTATGGCATTCAATCATTAATGCTAATTAGAATATGAATGAAGATGATAAGTGTTGTTCCTTGGTTCCATTTTCCACAGGCAAAGTAATTGACGTTGAACATGGGATAATTTGTGAAAATGTTCCTATCATTACACCAAATGCAGATGTTGTGGTGTCTAAGTTAAACATAGAAGTAAGTAAAGTGTGTTAACTTTTATGAAATGCATATTTTAAATTTGTATAAGGTTGTGATTATAGAAGTAGAAGACGGTATAGCAAGTAAAACAATAGAATGTGCCCAAATGTGGTATCTGTTTAAATGTAATCAAAGGAATTTTATAAAATTTACATATGGTTGCTGCCCATTCATCCAATTTTGTAGACTTTTAGTCTTTTAAAGTGGTGGGGATATGCTACCCAAGATGACTAGTTTTTTGGCATTGTCCTCTTCTCACCATTGCATTACAGGACAACAACCCCAAGGTTAATGCAGAACAAGTACAAATCCAGAAACCTACCTCTAAGCCCTCTATGTCGCTCAGATGATTACCGTATTTTCCGGCGTATAAGATGACTTTTTGACCCTTGAAAATCTTCTCAAAAGTCGGGGGTCGTCTTATACGCCGGTATACGGCATGCTGACACTTTTTAGGGGGGCGGTGCCTCCGCCGCCGCCCCCCCCTTCCAACGGAAGTGAAACTAAGTACAGGGGTAGGCAGGGGCTTCTGTTTCTTACCTGGCTCCGGTCCCACGACGATCCGGTCCAGGAAGCACAGCTGCTCCTTCCTTCAGTTCGGCCACTGGATGTTCGTGCGGCTGCTCGGCTCCGCCTCCTCACCAGTGATTGGCCGCGAGAACTGTAGCTCGGGAAAGGCACACAGGCGGCCAATCACCGGGGAGGAGGCGGAGCCGAGCGGCCCCGCGAAAATCAAGTGAAGGTAAGTGTGCAGTGCACAGGTGCTGCTGCAACCATATATGTTTGCTGCAGCAGCACCATACTGAACAGGGGTCAGCAAGTGTCAGTGGGAGGAATAGTGCCCCATCATTGGTGTCACTGATACCAATGATGGGGCATTATTCCTCCCACTGACACCGACGATGGGGCACTTCCCCCCCCCCCCACTGACACCAACGATGGGACACTATTCCCCCCCCACTGACACCAACGATGGGGCACTATTCCACCCCCCACTGACACCAATCATGGGACACTATTCCCCCCACTGACACCAATGATGGGGTGCTATTCCTCCCACTGACACCAATGATGGGGTGCTATTCCTCCCACTGACACCAATGATGGGACACTATTCCTCCAACTGACACCAATGATGGGGTGCTATTCCTCCCACTGACACCAATGATGGGGTGCTATTCCTCCCACTGACACCAATGATGGGACACTATTCCTCCAACTGACACCAATGATGGGGTGCTATTCCTCCCACTGACACCAATGATGGGACACTATTCTTCCCACTGACACCAATGATGGGGTGCTATTCCTCCAACTGACACCAATGATGGGGTGCTATTCCTCCCACTGACCCCAATGATGGGACACTATTCCTCCCACAGACACCAATGATGGGGTGCTATTCCTCCCACTGACACCAATGATGGGGTGCTATTCCTCCCACTGACACCAATGAATGGGCACTATTCCTCCCACTGATACTAATGATGGGGCACGATTCTTCCCACTGGTGTGCATTGGAAGAGGGGTAGTCTTATACGGCGAGTATAGCCCAAACACTAGATTTTAACAGGAAAAGTAGGGGGGTCGTCTTATACGCCGGAAAATACGGTATATTTATCCAGCTTGATAAAACATTCTTTCTAGAACAAGTTAGTGTTAATATACTGTATGTATAATTCTGGTTTCTATACAAAATTATTATGATTTTGTACAGAAACCCAACAATACATCAGAGTACTCCGGGCACTTATAGTCAATCAAAATATGTCTTTGTTAGAGAATAGCCTTTATACCCTTTAATGACCAGAGGGTCTGGTAATGATTTTGCTATACGGCCATACATATCTGTTTACATCCAGGATTTTTACAAAGTTTGTAGCTACAAACTATACTTTATCAGTTACAAGCTTGCCTAACCTTTTATTTTTCCCCCTATTTTTTGGCTCTAAAGCAAGCTAGCATTTTTACTTTTGCTTGCTATAATTCCACTTCAGGATATTGGTGTGTCCCATAGTGAGGCAGCAACTTTGCAGCATGATGGATAATGTAAAACCAAGTACAGGATAAACTATGGAGAGAATGTATGATGCTCAATAATTCATTATGGGTATGAACACTTCAATAGATACGCACTAAGATAAGATAAACAAAATCACTATGTTGTACAGCAGGAGGAACAGCATGTTTAAAGTGATTGTAAAGGATAATGTTTTTTTCACATTAATGCATTCTCTGCATTAAGGTAAAACAACCTTCCAAGATTAGTTACCCCAAGCCCCCCTCCCCAATACTTACCTGAGCCTGATCTCAATCCAGCACTGTGCCAGGGAGCTGCTCTCACTCTCTCTCTTTACTGGCTGCTGCTTTCAAACAAATCTAGTGAGGAGGGAGCGTTGGAGTCGAGTCGTGCTATGTCTGTCTATAGACACGCACAGCCCAGCTTGGGAGCAAGCCCTCACATCTGCTTCTATAGCAAGTGCCTACTGTGGGGGCAGACACTGAAGACGAGGAGCAGATAGCACCAGTGGGGGACCCCAGAAGAGAAGGTTTAGGGCCACTGACTAATTTCAATTGGTTCTCCATAAGCTAACTCATGCTAAGACTTTCATGCTAGCAGAGCATTCACATGAAAGAAAAGCTGAGTTCAGTGGTGGGTGCACTATGACTCTTGTGTACAGACTGGTGGTAATTTACCCTTGCAATAAAAGTTGAACCCCCTTAATTTACAACTGTTGTTGATTGTATTTTTGCTATGTAATCATTTATAAATGTCCTTAATACTCTCAATGTGCCATATTTCATAATAAAACATTTTTCTATAAAAAAAGTATAAGAAATATGTCTCAAAAGGCAGGAATATTAAAGAGGAACTTCACCCCCCCACTTAATATTTTCCCTGCTTACCTTATGCATGGCTCTTCACAGTTCAGATACCCAGAGGATCCAGCATTTGCCTGCTCAGATCCTCTTCTCTGCAGCCACTACTCAGGTCCTGCACCGCCATATTCCCTTGTGGTGTCATTGGGAGACTGCTTGCTTCCCCGGGTTTAGGGAAAGTCTCCTGATGATGTGCTAGATCCGCCCCCCCCCCCCCTCTTCTTTTAGGGTTTGTTCACACCATGGTGCAGAGATGTCAGTTTTTCTGCACGTGTTCTGCAACAGCACAACAAAATTAATTGTTCTCTATGTGCCCTGTTCACACCACAACACTAGTATCACATGCAGATTATTTCTGTGCAGGAATTTGAACATGTATAAAACTAACTGAAAGGTACATGAAAACTGATGTAAACTGATGTCCCTGCAAGTTAAATCTGCGCAGCAGTTTCCATAAGTTTTTCATGCTCGTATGGTGTGAACGAGGCCTTAATGAATGGAATGACATGCTGTGCTCCTTTTGCTTCCTGGGATATGCACATCACACATCTCAGGAGGCATCAGTGGCATTGTCTTTTACATAGGTGAGCAGGGAGATTGGGGGGGGTGGGTTGAAAGCATTGAAGGCAAAATAAAGAGAGTAAACAAACCAAAAAAAAAAAAGGCAGCTATTTAGAGTGGGGGATGGACAAAGAGCAGGAAACTTTCCAAAATCAGTCCGCTTTAAAGCAGTTTCTGTAATCTTTGTGAATGCAATCAACAAAGCATTTATTTTTCCACTACAAAAATAATTACTGAATAAATAGGGGTAATAAAGGGCAACATAAGTCATTAAGTTAATTAATTTAAATTATATCTATAGGGTACAGCATATTGCATTTTTGGGGCATAAAGACATGCTGATTTATAGCAAAAGTCTGCAACATTCTGCTTCCAAAACAGTGTGTGTCTTCTGAACATAATTACAGAGTAACCAGAATTGATTAGAGATAATTACAAGGTATTTGCATACAATTTGCATTTAGCTGATTCTAATTATATGTGGTAATTAGTCATTTGTATATTACCTTAAATATTGCATTGCTTTTTTATAATACAGTTTTGTTCTCATTTTCTTTTACTGTAAAGTTTTATTTTTTTATTTTATTTACTTACATCTCATCTAATTGTTTTATTGTTTGTATTGACACTGAGACTGGAAGATACCTATGAGATTTGAGAGAGGGAGGTTTACCTGGGTTTTATTGGCAGATAACGCAATTATTATGCCACAGGTGGGAACAAAATTAATGTAACCCCAGGAATTGTTACAGATGGGTTTGTCTCCACTCCATAGTGCTTTACCATAGAGTAGATAGGTCCCAGGCAGTCACCCTTGCACCTGGCAAGAGTAAGCCATGTAATGTGGAGTTTTACGCAGGCTTTCTCTGTTTGCACAAGAAGTCTATACTGCACACCCAATTTCTGGTGGGGGTCCTTTGAATGTGCTGTAACTATAAACCATATTCTAGTCCTGTCTCTCCTGGACTCAGGGAACATGGTAACCTTGGTACAGGATTTTTTGTTCTGTGAGGTGGGATCCATGACCAAGATGCTACAAGTAGTCTGTATCTATGGAGAGACATGGGCCCACCAACTGGTGTCTGTGTCCATTACCACTATCTACCAGCTATACCTCTGCAGAATATCTCATCCAAAACGAGTGACAGAGAACTGTTCCATGTGTTTACCTGAACACATTTTTCCAAAGAAATTCATACCGACCAGGACATGCATGAGTTGCGGGAGGTGTGTGCAATTTTTGTTTAATTGACCAGTTATGCACATCTTTTTACCATCTGCGGGTGAATGGCCGAGTGAAATACTTCAACAAAACCCTAAAAACCATGCATAAGTGGGTGGTGCAAAATGATGAAAATGACTGGGACTGCCTATTGCCAGCACTACTATTTGCCATATAAGAGGTGCTTAGGCCTTTGCATAGTTTTCATCCTTGATCAGTGGAGACTCTGGGGATCAGTTGACCTGGTAAAGGAAGATAGTGAGAGTGAATAACTCAATCAAAAGAGTGTTTTACAATATATCTCTCTGTGTACTGTGCTAATGTCCTGTCCTGGTTGCTTCTGATTTCTACAAAGAATTTGCCATTCAGACGGACATCTCCAATATGGAACTGTGAGCTGTTCTGTCACGGGACAACCATGGAGAGGAGCCTTGGTCAAACAGGAGTGTTTGGCCATTAATTGAGCTCCAGAATCCCTCTGATATTACCTCTTAGGGATGAAATTTCAGTTTGTCTCCGACCATGCTCCTCTAATATGGATGTAAATAAGATAACAAATGCCAGGATAACCCTATGGTTTCTGGCACAAAAAAAAATCTGCTTTGGGCTGAAGCATAGAGCAAACTCCATCAGAATGCTGATGCTATTTCCCAGGTCGAACGTTTTGGCTCCACTGGCGCTTCTACTTCCTGCAGGTTGAGACTGTGGGAGGGGGTACGTATTGGCCAAAAGAGATACTTTCTGGATGGTAGGTATGTATCCTCTTTTTTTTTTTGTGTGGCATGAATGAATGAAAGGGCTAGTAGGTCAGAGGGTAGTAGGAAGGAGGGACAGTGTGGGGAGTACTGATGGCTGTACTTGTGTAATTTTGGACACAAATTTTAAAGCTCCACTGCTGGCTGGGTTCTGTGGTGCCTTTGTGTTTTGGACTCTGTTATCTTTAAGTTTCCTGGCTGATGTAAACACATTTCTTTTATGTTGTGGGACTATATAAGCTTGGCAAGGAACATTTTGAGTACACTTTCTTTGATATGGATTTTGTTTTGATGCACACAAGCCTTTTTGAATTTAATAAAATATTAAATTGTTTTAGGCCTATGTCCTGACTCCTTAGCAATCCCCCAACGCCTACACGTTAAAGTGTTTAAAATAAACTTGTGCTTTGCCTTTGCAGAGCAAAGCAACAGGTGCAATTTAATGCTGCTAGCTGCTTGTATATAAAGAGGAACTCCCCCCGCCTTACCTGTTATCCAGGGTTGTGCTCAATACTGACCTGCCCTGTGGATCCAGCATTGACCTGCTGTGATCTACTGCGCTGCTGACACATGGCTTGTCCCGCACTGCCATCTCTACTCCTGATGTCTGTGGCCAGTCCTGGTTCAGGCAGCCCCACCTGTGATGATGCACGCCAGGCTGGTGAGTGGGATATTTTTTTTAGGAACAATAGACCAGAACTAATTAGAAAAAAAAGTGATGGAAATTTACATTTTGTACCTTTTGGGGATTATTTGGAATCCTTACCACCACTTTATCCCAGTGGAAGCAGAATTATACACTCATCGACCACTTTGTTAGGTACACCTTGCTAGTACTGGGTTGGACCCCCTTTTGCCTTCAGAACTGCCTTAATTCTTTGTGCCATAGATTCAACAAGGTGTTGTTCAGAGATTTTGGTCCTTATTGACATGATAGCATCACGTAGTTGCTGCAGATTTGTCGGCTGCACATCCGCTTGGACTAGAGATGGTTGTGCTTGGAAATCCTAGTAGAACATCAGTTTTTGAAATTCTCAGACTAGCCTGTCTAGCACTAACAACCATGCCACGTTCAAAGTCACTTAAATCCCCTTTCTTTCCCATTCTGATGCTCGGTTTGAACTTTAGCAAGTTGTCTTCACCATGTCTAGATGCCTAAATGCATTGAGTTGCTGCCATGTGATTGGCTGATTAGCAATTTGTGTTACCAAGCAATAGAATGGGTGTACCTAATAAAGAGGACGGTGAGTGTAAATGCAGCCTTAATTTATAAACAAAATGTTTAGTAGTAGAAAATGTCTTAAAAAGTGTGATTTCTATTGAGAGGCTGCACTAAATCTGTGCCATCTCCCTCTGTCTCTTCAGTTTAGAGCATCCCCTTTTTCTTCAGCATATTACATGCCTGTGTGGTTTATCTATTGTTTTAAAGTACTGTTGTTTACATATGAGGCATAATTCAAATATGCAGATATGTGATATATCACCAGTGTTTGATATACGTAGTTCTATGGTTGATAACTGGTTTAACACTGTAGCTGTTTACCTTTCTTCTTTCATGTGTAGGTAAAGGAAGGCATGCATCTTCTCATTACTGGTCCCAATGGTTGTGGCAAAAGCTCATTGTTCCGAATTTTAGGAGGTCTATGGCCAGTTTATGAAGGAGTCCTTTACAAGCCACCTCCACAAAATATGTTTTACATTCCCCAAAGGTATTTAGTAGGTCAATGTATCTTTTGTTATATGTAATTCTTACGCTTTTGCAAGCATGTCAAATATAGCTAGTAGTTGTTAGTTGCATTAATTGGACTTGTTCTGTAATGTTGAATATGTTTCATAGCTTATTCAAGTAACTTCTTCAGTTCTGATGAGAGTCAGGAACATACCTCAGCATTTATATCCATACAGATAGCACAGTCACCTTAATCCAATCACCATGCAATGTGTCAAGGCAGATGGTGATTGTCTAGGAAGAAGATAAGAGATGTGAAAGTTGTGGAAACACCCTGTTTAAGTTCCATAATCGCATGCTCTTTCTAATAAGCATTTTAAATGGTGAGAGAAAGCACAAAATCAGTCTTTGAGGGACACCTTCCAACTGTATCTTAGGGAGTCTGTACAGGCATGTTACAGATTCCCTGATGGATTCCCTGAAGGTCCAATCAATCTTTTACCATTTTTAGCTATTGTAGATACTCTATCCCCTATTTTTTATAACAATGAGTTGAGTCCCTCTTTATTGGCACATAAGTATTTGCATCACTGAGAAGAGGGGTCACCTTATAATAGCAATCAGATGTATTTATGATCATCATACATCTTCCCTTGTTTGCTGGCAGGATGGTAAAGCTTGGATCTCTGCTAAGCGATGTAAGAGTCCTCCTCTAAAGTGGGGCCATGTTGGAAGGAGGTGCTGGACTGGACAACCAAGACCCGGAGACAGAGTTGTTAAGCCTTTTCTACTGACATGTGGTCATTCTGGAAATACTTGACACATTCCATTTTAATTGGATTAAGGTGACTCTAAGACCTGTGTGGATATAAATGCTTAAGGTATGTTCCCAAGACCCAGTAAAGTATGAGTAAAGGCAAAACCTTTTTTTACGTTTTGGATAGAGTAGAGATGGATTAGACCATCTGTCAGGTTTATATTGCTGCCTGTGTCCCCATGAAGAGGATTCACCCCTTCTATTTTTCCTGTCTACCATTATCATTAAAAGTAAAAGAAAAGCCCAAATTTTGGGTTGTCCACAGAAAAGTAATGGAGACACTAGTTCTGGTGACCTGGGGGTCCCTAAGGAATTCCCTTAGGATGCAGGGATTTTCTCTCACTTGACTGTGGGACAGCAAATGAAGGGAAATCTTTGCAATGGGACACAGAAGGCAAAAAATATGACAGGGCTTATTACCCTCCCTAACTCTATCCAAAATGAAAAAAAGGTTTGCCTATAGTTCTACTTTAAAGCTGATCTCCAGGTTTCCTGTCACTTTAAATAGTTCATTTGGACCAAGCTGGTCCAAACAAACTGTTTCTCTCTCCAAGTGCTGAATTAGTTCTAAGTGCTGTATGAACTTAGCTGCATACAGTACACAGTGCTGGGTTCTGGCTGTGAGACAGAGACTCCCCACTTCCTATCTCAAACCCGGATCAGAACAGACTCAGGCTGAGTGGCAGTCAGACATTCATAGGCAGCTTTGTATTCTATGAATGCATACAAAGCTTCCTCTGATTGGCCAATTCAGAGATCATGACAGCATCAACCCGCCTCTCTGCCTTAGCCAATCAGAGGAAGCTTTATATTCAATCAAAGAATAGTTGAGCACCGCTCAGTCCAACTGTTTGACGTGAGATGGGAAGTCTCTGTCTCACAACCGGAACCCAGCACTGTGTACTGTATGTAGCTGAAGCTACATACATTTCACTATTTAAAGTGACAGGTAACCTGAAGATCAGCTTTAATAAAAGTATTCCAGGTATGGCTAATTTCACAGTAAAAATCCTTAAAGTTGTAGCAATTAGATGAATTTATTTGTAGAGATTAGGTGACTATGAATATACTGTCACATTGATTGAAGTTTAATATAGAAATAATAAGTAGCCTAATGTTTATTCTGTTATACATGTAGTTACATTTATATGGCAGTGAAAATAAAAGACATTTTATCATTTCTTCTTAACATTGTTGCATACAATTAGACTTCTTTTATAACTGAGAGGTAAAATCATTGAAGTTCCTTCAATGGAGCTTGAATTTGAATGAAGGAAGCCAGTATAAGGCTAGGTCAGTATGTGACCTGAGTCTAAAGCTGAGTCACTGTGTGTTCACTCCTGGGAAAATCACAGAAACAGAATTTAAAAAGGATTACCTCAATAGAGGGTAATCCTTCTTACTGGTGCTTAGGCTATCATACGCTTCTTCATTTCCCTGTATGAAACTCTGTATGGATCAATGTGTGTTTCACTGCTACATAAATTTGTTTTGTACCAGGGAGGCTGGTCCTCTAAAAACGACACAATCTGTCATGATTTCTGCATATTTATTTATTCTAGGTAAAACCTACAGGAATCCATAAACGTATAAATCAGGCTATATTAATGTTAAATATACATTTATATAACGTATAACTAATGGAACAGTCAAACGATTCTGACTATGCATTCTGTATCTTTTGAAATGTGTCTGTAAAACACCAGAGAACATAAGATAATTTTATAGCCCTAAATTAGTTCAGTTAATGACACTACATAATTCATGGTGTAAACTTTAAAAACACAAGGATCATTTTCTGTGCATTTCCATAATTTACTTTTTTTTTACAACCTAAACCATCTACCATAAATGCAATAAAGAATATGTTGCTTTGTGAGCAGATTACTTCTTCGTTTCATTTGTAGTTCTTGTATGCAGTTGTCTGGTTTCCTAATTGAAAACAGGTATAAACCAACTTTACTAACTTGTATAAAATGATCCCTTTTCCTTAAGATTCCCTTAAGTATCACTCTGGCTGTTCAGATTTATAGCTCATGGAACATTGCTGTTATTAGCGAGCTATTGACATAACAACAATTATTTTGCTAGCATTAAAGTTAAAATTAAATAGCATTAAACAGAATAAATATTAAAATGTACCTATTTAATGTGAAACTTGTGCTTGCTTTTTCTGCACAGATTCTCAATTCTGGGTCGAATTGCGATAAGCAGTGTACAGGGGGGCAGCAGGGTTACAGAGCACAGAAGGTCAGCAGGGCAGAGCACAGAGGATCAGGAAGGCACAGTAGGGGAAGCAGTAGGGCATATTACATGGGGGAAGGGGGGACAGCAGGGCATAACACATGAAGGGCAGCCCAGAGCTCTCCTGTGCCCTGTGCATACTTTGTGTTATCTCAGGGAATTTAATTAGCTCTCTATGGGGGCAGCAGGGCACATTCATGTGGCTGCAGCAGAACACATTATAGTAGTGGAGTGATTTCTTTCATTTGCAGAGCAGTGCAGGGACGCTGCTGTGATAGAATCCTCTTCTAGCATACTGTTCCCCACCAGTCCTCTTCTCTTGGCCATACCACGTGGTCAAATACAAGCACCTGGGATGGACAGGAAGGGAGGAAGAGCCGCTATGCATGTGGGGGAAATCTTAGGAGAGTGTCGGTTAAATGGGGATGTGATTCACCCATCGCTTGCTTGAGATGGACGGGTAGAACACAGCAGAACTCTTGGGGACTTCTTGCAGAACCTTACGGATACAGTACAGTATCTTTGTTTTAAAGGTTAAGACTGTTTATACTAGGCCTGATCTCAACTTGGAGGACTATGAAATTTTATTTTTGGGTTTATCTCCAACTTGGTATATATATATATATATATATATATATATATATATATATATATATATATAGTTGTATTGGGTGTGATTGTGCTACTAGAAACCTTCCTTCACCCTGTTAAAGCTGTTGCCTCTATTTTCGGCAAGTCAGCTTCTGTGGATCTACAAAGTAGCTAAGGTTTATTTGGGAACAGTCTCCAAGGATGCACATTTTAGGACGAAGTACATCTTTGCAGTACATGCCTATTTCCCCATGTTTTTTTCCTGCAAGTTCAGAAAAATACCTGTCCGATCTGCCAGAAATCTCCTGACTCTTGGTGTGACATACAGCATATTTACAATACAGCATATTTGTGGGTTGAATGGTATTAACCCTACCCAGATGTCTTTTGCTAAACTACTTAAACATTCTTCTTCTCCTTATCTCCATTACATAAGGACTAATTGTTCTGTAGTCCCAGTTCTGTAGTAAAATCTCAGACAGCTAATTAAATTCCCTGAGATAACACAAAGTATGCACACGGCACAGGATAGCTCTGGATTTCAGACAAGATCAATAGATATAACAGAACTATTTCAATGGTATATTTAAAGAAGTACAGCCAAAGCTCTTTTGGCTGTACTTCTCCTGTGGATCATAGGAGTGCAATTCATTCTGCACTTCTGTGACCCGTTTTCAGCTGACAGCGAGCTGAAGTCTGCTGCCGGCTGATATCACTCAGCCAGTCCAGGCTGGGGGAAGATCCCAACTTTAAAGTCAGGATCCACCCCAGAGTCTGGAGCGGCACCTAGCTTAGCCTCTCAGTGAAGCATTGAGAGTCTGAGCCAGCCGCTCCCTCCCTCACCACAGCCCAGCGCTCCAGTGAGCACTTTGGGGGCAGAGTAGAGAGCAGTGATTGACAGTCTCCACTCTGCTCAGAGCTGAAAGGAGAACTCAGCGATCATGTGATTGCTGAGTTCTCCTCCTTAGATCCAGTGGGGGACAGATGCAGCATGGGACCCATGCTGCATCCACCTAGGTAAGTATAAATAGGAAATAAAACCGCCCTACTTCTCTTTTAAAAAAGAGCAAAATAAAGTGAATAAGAGAAATTCATTGTTAGGGTTTTCATTCACTTTCATTTGATATCAGTAGGCATGCCTTGTAGGACATTGCCACATCATTTGAAAAACGCCAATGTTGGGTTGGCACTTTGGGCATAATTTATTTGTATTTAAATTCTCTTAGGAATTTACCAAGTAAAAGTTAAGTCAGCAGCTATTGTAGTTGCTGAGTTTTAAAAACCTTATACGTACAAGTCCATAAATTACAATACTGTCTTCTCGCAGCGGATCCTTCCCAATGTTGAAGGTCCCCAGTGCTGGCGTCTTGTATTTGGAAGTTGACTGTAACTTCCTGATGAATCACAGTTGGCTCCCCACTGCGCATGCACAAGATCACATGGCACAGGGAGTCTGCTGCATCCGCCTGCTGGGACCTCCTGTGTCCAAGGCGGCTGCAGAGGGGGAGTCGAGAGGAACCAACATCATCCTCCGCTAAGTGAGGATTAAGAAGTGGGAGTGAGTACTGACAAAAAGCGGTACTTCACTTTTTTAATGCAGCCTGTATAATGTATGTAGTTGAAATGTACATTCTTCCAAACTTTAGAGCTTTATTCCAGTCATCATCTGTATCCACTTATACATTTTTAATATATTTCAGGTACATAACTTTCTGTAAGTATAACATTTTTTCATAGATGGCATACATCCAAACTGTGGTAAACATTTTAATCAGATCATTGTTTTACAGGCCCTACATGTCAATAGGAACTCTAAGGGATCAAGTAATTTATCCTGACTCAGTGGAAGACATGCATGAAAAAGGATATCGGAACAAAGATCTTGAGCGTATTCTTGACATTGTGCATCTTAACCATATAGTGCAACGAGAAGGAGGTACATGACATTTACATATAACAAACTGATTTCATTCATAATACATCATTTTAAAGAATTATTGAAAATTAGTGTTTATTAAATATTAAAAGTGAATAAAATAAAATGCTGTGCCAAAGAAAGAAAAAAATGTATAATATAATCCAAATCTAAATGCTGCTGCTCATGAAAGGAAAAAAAATGATCAAATATAAATATAAACACTCCACAGCGCAAACAAAAAATTTTTAAAGTGTAAAAAGTCCAAACAAAAGTCCCAAAAGTATATAAGAATGTGCTCCAATCCCAGAAATAGTGCTCAACAAAATCTTCAAAAAAGTGTGCTCACACCATCCGTGATTAATGATCCAATCCCCACTCACCAAATGGAGTGGACACTTTGCTGGTATGGCTAAAGAGTCAAACAAGCTTTAAAGATGGGGTATATCCTCCCCAGATACATCTGCACTTGATATCCTCCAAAAATGATTCCCACGATTAGATGGTAATGAAAAACAAATAAAGAACACAAATAGTGCAATACTGTATAAAACTCTTAATTCTAAAAAATGCTGCCCTTAATGCACTACATGATAAACATTATATTCACGCTTAAAGGCTCATAATAAGGCTCAAATCCATATGAAATCCTCCTTTGAAAAAGTGGACTGGCAGTAGGTAATACAAGTTTACAATCTTCCCTTAATGAAGGCAGGAAGTCAATCCGGAGCGCCGCAAACCAACATGCGGTCCACTCACCGGACGTGCCGTCACTACACATCCACCGTAGTCGTAAATATGTTGACGCGTCCCCCCCCCCCCATGGTGGATGCGTAGTGACGTCACATCCAGTGAGATTAGAGAATACGTCTCAACTGTTCTAGAGTCCAGTGGCGGCATGCTTTACGCCACTGCATCCAACACATTGCATTGCACTTGGTGATGTAAGGCTTGGATGCAGCTGCTCGGCCATGGAAACCCATTCCATGAAGCTCTGTATGCACTGATGTTGTACTAATCTGAAGGCCACACAAAGTTTGGAGGGCTTTAGCTATTGACTATGCAGACAGTTGGCAACTTCTGCGCACTGTGCGCTTCAGCATGCACTGACCCTCCTCTGTCATTTTAAGTGGCCTACCACTTCGTGGCTGAGTTGCTATTGTTCCCAGTAGCTTCCATGTTGTTATAAAACCACTAACAGTTGTCTGTGGAATATTTAGTAGCCAGGAAATTTCACGGATGGACTTATTGCACAAGTGGCAGCCTATCACATTACCATGCTCGATTTCACTGAGCTTCTGAGAGTGACCCATTCTTTCACAAATGTTTGTAGAAGCAGCCTGCATGCCTAGGTGCTTGATTTTAAACACCTGTGGCAATGGAGGTGAATGGAACACCTGAATCCATTGATTTCGAAGGGTGTCCCAATACTTTTGGCAACATAGTGTATATGTATGTGTGTGTGTGTGTATATATACTGTATATATATATATATATATTTATAAATATATATAAACAGTACATCAGTACATACATACATACACACATACATATACCTTTTTTTTTTCCTTTACATTCTTCTTTGGATTCCCACTTTCATTGATATAAGCTTTTCCTGCTCTGCTGGGTCCCATGGCTATCCTCTTCCTGCTCATCCTTTGCATGAGTGATATTGTCAGCCAGTGCAATGTAGTTGTGTGAGTGGGTAGAGTTGTATAGCTTAGGAAAGCATAGGGTACTAAAGCATATATTAGCTGCTCTTCCTTGCCATGAAAATATCTAAGCAATATCTAATGGCTATGTATAGTTATTTTACCTTCCCTAAAACTGGTTTGAGCTCCACTGTCATAACAAAAGAGGTACTTAGATTGTCTAAAGAACAGTTATACCCAATTTTGGACTCCTCTAGCATTGGGTAAGGACCACCAATATTAGACTGGCCTTAAGCCAGTGAATTTTGTGGCAATATGGAGAAAAATAAACAATAGCTCGTGTTAAATTTATATGCTATTTATTAGATTTCATTCATGTTGTTGCATTGAAAAAAAAAAACAATGTTAAGCAAAAATATCTTTCTTTTATAAATGGCTTCACCATGTGGTGTACAAACAGCATAATTATAGCTTTGTGTTAAGAAGGAAATGATGCAGAATTAAATGTATACAGTATCTCGTATCTCTTTATGGACCAGTGTTGACAGGCATTGGGCTGAAAAAACAGATTGCTTTTGACCTGAGATTGAGACATTCCTGTGATCAATTGGAATTTAATACAGGGGCATTTGACCTGCTTTGAACTACTTTTGTTTTTTTCTAGACATGCATGGGGATCAGAAGCTGTTCTAATGTAAACAACAACAAAAAAGCAAAATACTTCTATTTCAAGTATAATATCAAAACTTTTTTTATAGTTTTGGATAGACTGGAGAAGGATAAACAACCCTGTCAGTTTTTTTTTTTATTGCTGTTTATGTCCCTGTTAAGGAGATTCACCCTCTCTATCTGTCCTGTTACCATTATCATTGAAGGCGAAAGTAAAAGAAAATCAAAATTTTTGGGTTGTCCCCAGAAAAGTAATAGAGAGGAAATCTTCCAATGAGGACAGTAGTTCTGGGGGTCCCCAAAGAAGTCACTTAATTTTCAGGGATTTCCTCTCACTTCCTGTACCATTCACCTAGCAATGGCTATGGGACAGGAAGTGAAGGGAAATCTCTGCAATGGGACACAGATGGTGAACAAAAAACTAACAGGAGTTATAACCCTCCCCTGCTCTATGCAAAATAAAACAAAATTACTCCACAGATTGGTTTGGTCCTTAAGAGAAACAGCTAGTCCTTAAAGGAGTATTAGTCACATTCATTACATTAAGTATTAATCTAATGCTGTATTTATAACAGCCAGCAGGGAGAATGATACATTGACTTCCTGCTGAGTGAAAAAGTGAGAGAACGCATCCCCATGCACCCTTTAGATAGATGTGTTCCATTCTGCCCATTGGCTGCTTCATTACATTTTATCAGACCTGTTTCTAGAACCGTAATCAAGAAACTGATCAGAGCAGCACAACTAAAGTCTAAATTAAAGAAATGGGACGAAAAAATTCAGAATTTAAACTTGAAACCTATATGAAATTGTTATTGGACTTAACTTTAGGTGCGCTTTCAGTAGCAATAGCAGTGATACTATTTAGATTGTGCCTATCCCATTTGGTCCAGTTTGTAACACCCTAATCCAGTGATTTGGAGGGGTGTCCCAATACTTTTGGCAATATAGCGTACATTTCACTGACAGTTTTGATTCACTACACTGAAGTGAAATTTGAGTAGTTACTGCAATAATTTACATCATCATTACTTGTTACACTGCTTTATTAAATAAGTCTAATAGAGCATTATGTAGAAAATGCAGTTTATTTTACTTCTGTATTTGCAGGATGGGATGCAGTTTCAGACTGGAAGGATGTCTTGTCAGGAGGTGAGAAGCAAAGGATGGGCATGGCACGAATGTTCTATCACAAGTAAGTATAATATATTTCTGCTGCTTAGAATAAAATTAATTACATATAATGCTAAGAAATTGTTTTGCAGTCTCCATCGCCTAATGCATTATTTTTTTATGCCATTAGTAGCTGACCGCAGAGAATGGATGAAAATAATTTGAGGCTCTAAAAATAATTAAAACTGTTATCCCAGTGCCTTTGGATCAATAGATAGAATAAATAATAAACAGTACACTTATCTAGGATGGAACTGGTAATGCTAGCAGCACTTTGTAATATTGTACATTTTATTTTGCATTAACCAAAAGAAAAACTATTACAGCACTGAGAGAATATAAAATAATTTCAGATATAGGTAGAGACAGGACGTATCTGCTTAGGTGTGTCCTTATATTTTGGCCTTTGGGGTGAACTGTGTACAGGATGATGGCACCATGCACTGGATGCCCCTTTCAGGTTATTTGGATGTTCTACTGCCCTAATGTGGTTATACTTCTTTATCTACAGTCGTCTATCCCCTACATCTACACAAAGTGCAGAATTTACATAGGGTCTCTCAGCTCTGAAAAGCAGGGGCGGGGAGCTAAAGTTACACTCAGTGACGAGCTCTGAGAGCTGATGGGGGGGGGGAGAGTTGCACCCCCTTTACACAGCACACAGGAACAGAGCTGAGGCTGTCAATCTGCTGGAGGTCCCTCCCCTGTCACCATTTTTTTCTTGGTGTCAAGAAAACTTGTCAGAAGTGATTCATGCTAATAGCAGAGGAACAAAGCAGCAGATAGTAATTACACTTAGTGCTTGGGATGGAGACAAGTACATACTACAGAGGGATATGCTTTGTTCATATTTCATGTTTGAGGCTTACAACCACTTTAAGGTAAAAAATGTTATGACTTTAGACCCACTTTATTATAGCCAAGAAAAATCATTATTTGTTTCATCACACTAAAATAAAAAGGCAATGCTATGATAGTGAGTGTATAGGGAGGAGAACGAACAAGAAGGAAAATGTCTGCTTAGGTGAATAAAGAATCACCACGGGCTTTGGGACCAGATTGTTCCATATTCTTAGAGGAAAGGAAAGTGAAATGGAAGCCTTTACCAATATTTATAATGGTACAGCTTTAAAGCACATTCTTCCTTTCTGAATGCCTAAATTTTGATAGATAGCAAAAGGAAGGCCATGGTGGCAATTAGGTGGAGGAGACACAATCATTGGATAGAAGTCTGTTAATTTCTGTAGATTTCTGTTAGTTATGCATGGATGAGAATTATATTTATAGGCATTTTACACTTTCTTATAGATTTATCCTATAAATTTTGAGGGCTATTTCCTATTACATACTGTATGTTTCATCTGCATGGAAATGGATGGGCAGCTTGAGCTTAGCCAAGCACAAGCAGTGGCCTATTGTTTTTGTTTATTGCAATAGAAATACTATATATTATGTATTTATTATATAAATATAAAGTAAAATTAATTAAATTATGGGCCTGTAACTAATCACTGGGAGAGGTTTTCAAGATCTAGAGCATTGGCTTGCAAACTGTGGCCCGGGTGCCGGATGCGGCCCTTTGTTTGTCTTTATTTGGCCCTAGACACCAACAGTGGGGCTCTATTACTCCCCCTAATATGAAAGTTGGGGCACTGCTTACTGCCACTAACACTGCAACAATTTCAGCTCCCACTGGCTACAGTCTGGCACCCCCTAAAGCCTGAAGGACAGTAAAGTGGCCCTTTGATTAAAAGGTTTGGGACTCCTGCCCTAAAGCATGTCATATCATAAAGAAGTAGGTTGGATAAGTCAAAGGGATTTCGTCTGTTACTTGTGGAGGAAATACTGAAAACCAATGTACCATATATTAGTAGGCATGTCTGTGCATGTTATTTATTTATTTATTTTTTCATTTCTCCAACAAAAGGCCACAATATGCTTTGCTAGATGAATGTACCAGCGCTGTGAGCATAGACGTGGAAGGAAAGATATTTCAAGCTGCCAAAGATGATGGGATAAGCCTCCTTTCCATAACTCATCGGCCTTCTCTTTGGTAAGCACTACACCGAGAGCAGCAATAAGATTTGGATGGTGCATTAAAAATTATATTAGTGAAGGTACTGGGGCACCTCTATTGATGAGGGCATGCTAAACTCTCCAACAAAATGAACAGCTAACAGCTTATCAGTTTATAACTAGCATCTGTGCCTAATTTACAATCTGTCTATCAAATGGCATTGCAAATAATAAAGCATTATTGTCCTAAAAGAATAATTAATTTACCTGTCTTTCATGTAATGTGATCCATGGGGATCTCCAATGTGCCATGAGAACTTGAAAAGTCAAGCTATAGGAGTCATATTTCCCTGGAATAAAAAAAAAATCAAGGCCTAAGTAAGCTCTGGTTGACGTTGATGTGGTTTTGGATGTATTTTAGACCGCTGTTATTCACATGACAGGGAAAATAAAATGAATTCCTATGGAAGTCATTCACATCTATGCAGTCCATAGGCAGTGCATTTTGAAAAAGGGTCATGTGCGACTTGAGAGAGAGAGAGCCCATGGGCATTCATCCAGAGTTGGAAGTGCAAAATCGAAGTTAAAACACATTGCTATGAAAGTAGAATCGCAGTTTAATCTCATCGCAGATGCTCCTTGAATCGCACTTAAAAACTGATCTAATTCGCACCACTTCAGTGAAAATCAAGAATAAAAAAAAAAACTGCATCCATCCATCAGCTTTTGCTAAAGTTTAACTACATTTCTATTGTCACGTTCTTCAGCATGATCCCCCATTCTGTACCACTTGTGTCGACTACTAGTTCTGTGACAGATCAGTGATCCAATTCTGTGAAAGAAAATAGCAGTCCACCCCCTAGTATTATTATACTGGATTATATCTGCCCCCCAAGTAGAGAAAAAAAAAAACAGCAGTTATTTTGTCATCAGCCACATGCCAATTAGAGACTTGTTTTCTGTATCAAATGCATGAGGCACAGGCTGAGTACACTTACAGAGGTCATAGAACTTGGTTGTAAATTCTCATATTTTTATTAATTGCAGAGAGCACATTATAATGCACCAAAGTTAAACAGACTGATAGACATGCACAGAGTGTACTTAACAGACTTTGAAAAAGCAGGCGAAAGCAGAACAAATTAAATATTAGCAAATAGGCAGCCTTTTCATTGCAGATGAGACATAGTGGGGTTTATTTACTAAAGCTGGAGAGTCCAAAATCAGACTCCCTTCTGCATAGAAACCAATCAGCTTCCAGGTTTCATTGCCAAAGCTTCATTGAACAAGATGAGGTTAGAAGCTGATTGGTTTCTATGCAGAAGGGAGTCTGATTTTGGACTCTCCAGCTTTAGTAAATAAACCCCACTATTTCCCTTTTTCAATAAGGGATTCTTACCTGTATGTTTTGAAATCTTCTTAACAATATACACTGAGCTGCATATGTGTAGTTTTGACATCGTCCAATCAACAAGGCTCGAAGATCCCAAATCCAAAAGACCAGGTGGAGAGGTCGGCTCTGGCGAGAGAGCTTGCAGACGAGACATCACGGGAGTTCAAGCGAGTATAGTTATGCTTTAGCTAATACAGGCAGTGCTTGCTGTGCTAGTAAGTTGTACTAAATTTTAACAGAGTCTCTCATAATATGAATCTGAAAATTGGCATTGCCAAGGCCTGACAACTGCCCAATTTTACAGAGTTTCACCCATTTTTCAGTGTGTAAGAGCTTGGCAGTTGACAGTCAATGCCTGTCAAACGTTAGGTGATTTTGGCCCCCCTGACACTTTAAATACAGAACTAATGTAAAAAGAAAAAACTTACAAACAGACAGGATTTTTATTGAAGAAGAGTCATGCACTGCCTCTTCTGCAATAAAATATATATACCCCCCTGTTCCCTGAGCTACGCATGTGCAGCTACATTTACAGCATGGTGCCAGTGTGCCAGGATGAATGACCTCCGTGTGTGTGCAGGAATGATTTCACCCCACGCCGACCAACACCAGAAGAAGCCAAAGAGCAGATAATGGTGAAGGACCTTGCAGTCGTCAGACCATTGGAGCAGAGGTAAGTATTCCTGCCTTTGAATGTCAGGCTTAGACAGAGTTATGCTAAATAAAGAGCAAATGTAATCTTTCATTAGTAAGATGGCACAGTTATAATAACTGAAGACTAAATATTCACAATTCTGCAAAATCCTTGCTTTGGCTGTTTTTAAATAAGCGTAATTAAACAGTTACCTGGCCATATCCACTAAATAGATTTTATGCTTAGGCACTATTAACATCTTTCTGTGCATTTCTGAAGAACTTGCTTACATGCTGTCATACTGCTTTATGGATTTTGCAGAAAAACATATTAAAACATATGCAAAGTTCAGCATCACAAAACTTACGAGCCAATCCAAATGTCAGAATTTGTTTTAGGGCCCATATTTAATGGCCTGTTAATTCTAGACATAGCAAAAAATCATAGTTTTTCCTGTCAGATTTTGTTCCAGCAAAATGGAGCAAAAGCAACACTTAGGGTGTTGCTCAGGTCCGTCTTCCAATTGTAATGGGTACCTGTCTATTCTTCGCACAAACAGGCCTGAACACATGCGCCTTATTTTTTGGACTCCTTTAACCCCATTTGGGATGCTGCCTCAACAGGAGGGATGACATAGTAGCCCTTGCCTGGATACCCACAGGTTGTCCTCTTAAATTGCCACTTTATTGGTTCCACACGGGAGTATTTCCTCACTCCAGGCTCTCCGTATTGTTGACCAAACCCATCCCAAACTTAACCCAGCTACTGGTTCTGAACTAGCAGGCATTCTTTCATTGCCCAAACTGGCTCCCCCAAAGGTCAGTGCATTTTTACACATACAGCCATGTTTTTTACACTATGCATGAAAACATGTTAAAAATGCACAACAAAGCAGAACACACACATTAAAAATATGTGCATTTTTAACACACAAAGGTCTGAATAGGGCCTTGATTACTAATGTTTGTGTTTAGTAATCCAAAGTAACCTGTTTGAATCTGACTCTGATCCGTACTCCGCATTTGTGTACTGTATTTTGTGTGGGAATGCACATCAGTGATTAGAGGCAACAGTTTTATTTATTTGAATTTATATTTTATTTTTATATTTTTGGTTAGGGTTATAGTTTTCAGTTTTTTTGTGTCTCTAATTTGTACTAATATGAAGAGAAGAGAGAATTCTGATTGCTGTTGATTACTATGCTTACTGTGTAAGTTCTAATGTTCAAAAAGAGCAACAAACACTCCAAGTATACTCGTCAGAACTCTGAGGCCCACACTATACAGTTGCAGTATGTACATGTGCGAGGTGAAAGTGGGGTGGGGCACCAGTCATACCAGGCAAATATTATTGTAAAGGATTTATGTAGCACTGACAATTTACACAGCACTGACAACAAGACAGAAATACAATGCAGGATAAGAAAATTAGGAAGGACCTGCTCATGAGAGCTTACAGTCTAAAAAGAAATGTTGAGCTCTGCAGATTCTCCCAGAATTCAGTGAGTCTTGCTTCTTAGAGATTTTTAGCACGCCGATTCCTTTATACTTTAAGTGGTGTACTATTCAGATAGATGAGGTATAGTTATTTTTTGGGACACTAGAGGGCAGTGGTCACATGCTTTTTCAACCAAGTATTGTCTACGTGTAGATGTAGAATTAAATATATATTATATTAAATATTTAGAGACAGGTTTGCCATTTAGTCAGTTTTTGTGTTTGGAAAGTGCTTTTCAAGATTTCAAGTACAACTCCTCTATGACAGTTTAAACAATTTACAAATCTGTAATACACAAGCCTCCTAACGTAAACAAAAACTTCCTTTACCTTCCCTTCTGAGTCAAATCCTCTTTCATTTGTGTCTCACACGCTCACTTTCCCAGACACTGCAGCTCAAAATGGAGAGGTTTCAGCAACAGAGACAGTGTTGTCAATACAAAAAAGCAGTGGTCAGGACTAGGTGTGGCTATATGATGATTGACAAACTAGAGGCTTGTGAATCAGTAGTGAGAATGCAGATAGCCATATCACCTGCAACATTTTGTTCTTCCAACTCTAGTGCAAACAAGCACAGCGTACATAAAGGGGACAACACTACTCTGAATTCAGGAGCAGTACAGCATTGTTGTCACACTATCACAGGAAGCTGCATTAGGTATATTTCACTGGCAGGCTAAATAGTAGTGATGAGCCGATTGTGCCTGGGTTCACCGACCATTACTAAAATCGGGTGCCAAATCCAAACCCGATTTGTAGTCAATGGGAGCTAAGTGTTAAAACAATTAATGGACATTTTCTAAAATAGGGATCCCCAAACAAGTGGCATGGGGGCTGGGCACTGCCCTAGGGAACATGTACCAAAACAAGCAATTTTAATTATGCTGAAAATCAGATGTTAAAAGTACAAAGTTCCTTTAAATAACATAACTGAGGGATGCACTTACTCAACCTGTGAAATGGTGCATCTCTAGGAGGCATACAACCTACTACAGCAAAAGTTAAATTCACAAAGAAAAAAAGGGTGTTTAAATTGCTGGCAAAATGACAGCTACAAGCCACTTAGTTTCTGTTTGGAAACAGAGCAGTCAGATATTTCATTCATTTAGACCAGACCCCTACCCTAGATAAGGGTGTGATATAGAATGTTGTTAGAACACTCCCACACACTAGGTGGTCCCCCTAAAAATCCACAGCAGATCCTCACCTGAGCATTGAGCCTCGCAGGCCAGTAAAAGGGGAAGATGCACACAAATCCCTATCCTGATGAACCCTACCAGGTCACATGCGCAACATGTAGCGTATCTTGCCAGGGTAGATCCACCTTGCAGAGAAACTTGCCCCCATGTTGATGATGACAAGGGCTTTTTCCCTACAACCCTTGTTGAGGGGTCTGCAGGTCTTTTATTCATGCAGTATATGTAGAGTAGAAACCTTTTGGTTATGACATCATAATCTGACATTTGCTTTTTTCTTGGTTTAGTTGTTTAAGCCTTGTTCATTAGACTTACAGTGCCTTGAAAAAGTATTCAAAATTTTCCACATTTTGTCATGTTACAACCAAAAATGTAAATATATTTTATTGGGATTTTATGTGATAGACCAACACAAATTGGCACATAATTGTGAAGTGAAAGGAAAATGATAAATGGTTTTCAACATTTTTTACAAGTAAATATCTGAAAAGTGTGGCGTGCATTTGTATTCAACCCCCAGAGTGAATTTTTTGTAGAACTAAAGGGCTGAATACAAATGCACGCCACACTTTTCAGATATTTATTTGTACAAAATTTTGAAAGCCATTTATCATTCTCTTTCCACTTCACAATTTTGTGCCATTTTGTGTTGGTCTATCACATAAAATCCCAATAAAATACATTTACGTTTTTGGTTGTAACATGACAAAATGTGGAAAATTTTACGGGGTATGAATACTTTTCCAAGGCACTGTACACTGTAAAGGTACACAGTCTGTCTGGATTCAGCAGCACTATATTAGTGCAAAAAGAAAGCTGACCCTGTAGTTTTACTTTAGACAGATCAGAGAAGGGAAAGTTCACTTCTATTTTTAAACAAAATTCAGCTTGACACATGCTTATCTAATGATTTCAAAACACTAATGTGGTGAGGATAGGTCAGATCTAATCTACGTAGATCATATTAACATAATACTTATAGTACCCTTTAATGTCACTATTATAAATATCGTAACAGTCTAAGACTATTCCACACTAATTAAAGAAACAATTTCTCCTGCTTTCAATACTTCTACCATATAAAGATCATCATTTACGTAAGTATTTTTTAAAACTAGTTATTAAATTACAGAGCAATGCCAGTACACTCCATGAAGATGTTTACCATATGTGTATTCATGCTCAGCCCCTTGTTACCCAGAATATACTGTAGGCATTTGAAAGAGCTGACACTATGGCCAGCTAGCAGGCAATCCATTCACTATCAATGTTGTGAAACCCTAATGGGGTTTTCTGCTTTACCTGTAAAAGTATCCAGTCCTTTTTGAACCTTCCAATATAAAAAGACAATTCTGCATTCTATGAAATACAGGCTATCATTCTGAACCTTTCTTTTTATTCCCAAGACTTTTGCAAAGAAAGACCTCACTGTGCATGATTTTAAGCCCAGGTCTTATTAGCTTTAGAAGGGTTCATGCTCTTAAAGTTGCATTCCAGTCAGATTCTAACTAAACCTAAATCTATTCCCACCCCCATTCTAAGCCTATTCTAACTACCCTGTGAAAGGAAAGATCTGTATACTTACCTATACTGAGGGCCCCCAGTAGCAGCTTCATTGTAAAGGAGGGACAGCCAACAACAGATGCCCCACAGTAAGCCTATGGGTGATGGCATCGCAAAGGCTCTGCATCCGTTGTCGTTGCTCTCTCCTGTACACTGAAGCCGGCACTGGGACCTGATCTTGTGACAAGATCGGAACACCCTCAGAATAGGTACAGTAAAGTACAGATATCTTTCCTTACAGGGTAGATAGAATAGGCTTAAAATTGGGGTGGGAGTAGGTTTAGGTATAGTTAGGATTTGACTGGAATGTTACTTAAAAGAATTCAACAGCAAATGTATTTTAAAGTGATTATAGCATTCTGTACGGTTCTTTGAATTTATTTTCATTTATGCAACTCTTCCACGTACACAGACTTTCTAATAAAGGCTATACATGCAGAGAAGTGAAGAAATACCTCTACTGCTGCCTGCACCGCCTTTATTCAGCTTAGGATTACTCTGTACCGTAGCAGTGTTCAGCAGTTCAGGCAGCACTTTTGAACATTTATGTAAATTACTCATTTTAGAAATTAAATTTCAGAACCAGTAAATATGTAAGGAGCTTTCCCCTGAAATTGTCATTCAATTATGTCTCCACAGGAAATATCACACCCATTTGTTGCAGTTTGATGGAGAAGGAGGATGGCGTTTCGAACAGCTAGATACAGCTACACGTTTATCGCTAAGTGAAGAAAAACAAAGACTTGAGTCTCAGCTTGCAGGGATACCCAAAATGCAGCTGAGGTTGAATGAACTGTGTAAAATCTTAGGAGAAGACTCAGTGCTTAAAACCAGCTCTGAAGATGTCTAACAATTCATTAGTCAGTGTGCTGCTCATTCTCTGTATTTTTCCAGTGGTTTACCCAGATAAAAGATTATGATAATTTATGAATGTATACTATGCATGGACTGCTTATCTGGATCTGGGATGGAAAAAAAATAAATTAAGTAAATATGTTTACATGTATGAGATCCCTTTTCTGGAAACCTGCTTATGCATTCATTTCTAAAACTAGATATAAGAAATGAATTCTGGCTACAGCTAACAGCAAGCAGAAACAAAGCATGATACAAAATTAGCTGGCAAGGCCATTGTAAAAATAGGCAAAGGTCACTACAGGCAAATAACAAGGATCTAAGAAACAGGCAAAAGTCAGGGCAGGTGGTTGAAGGTAGCCATTGATGGATTGAAATTTGGCCAGTTCCGCAGGGATCAGCCGAACTTCGCTCCATCTATGGTTGTTCCCATTCAACAGAAGTTGATCTAACTATCAACCTCTGTTGAACAGGAATGCTGGAAATTTTTTCTTGGATCAGCTTACAGATACTGATCAATGTATATACTGACAGCGGCACAATGGGGAGGATTCTGCCATCTACCGCGACTGTGTGGATGGAGGAATCCATTCAATTTTTTTCTGTTCAGTCCACTTGCTGAATGAAAAACTATTAATCTATGGGCAAAGAAAGATCATCGAAAAACAGGCAGAGGTCATAGGTGGGTATGAGAGATTAAGGTACAGGAGCCTGGGAACAGATAGAGAGGTCTTTGCTCAGGCAACTCCCAAGTGCACTGAGCAGGTATAAATAACATTTCTGAAAAGACCTCAGAGTAAGTGTCCAGCAGCATTTCTCGCCAAGAACCTTAAGGCCTCATTCACACTATACACGCAAAAAAACTGATGCATAGATTTCACTTGCAGAGCCACAAGTTTACATCAGTTTCATGCACGTTTCAGTGAGTTTTGTATACGTTTTAGATGCCTGCACAGAAAAAAGCCACACATGATACTAGTGTTGTGGTGGTTCCTTGCAGAACGCGTGCAGAAAAACCTCACATCTCTGCACATGGTGTGACCGAGCTCTTAAACAAGTGAACTTGAAAAAGCAGTTTTCCAAGGGTTTAGAAAGCTGTTACACAGATGAACAAGAACCAAGAATGGAATCTTGGTGCAAAACAGCAGACTGATCCTGCAAAGGACTCAACTGCAAAATGAAGAGCTGTAGACAGTGACACAGGTTGGTTCTGAAGACAGCAAATTTTGACACAGGGCAAGTCAGTATTAAGTAAAGGATAAGCTCCAGGGAGAGTACAGACAATACTAGGGCTTAGTTGTTTGTCCCCTTCCTGCCTTTGTTAGGTATAGTTTCTGTAGTTCAGGTCACCTTTAAGGGCCTCTGCATCAAGTTTAGGGATGAATTGCCTTATAGTGCTTGCAGTTACAGAAGTCAGTGAAAGCATGTTTCAAAGCTCATTTACTGCTTGTTAAAGCCCAATTGTAGTTTTATGAAAACAAATACCAGTAAACTCAGGGTATAATAAAACAGTATGTTTTGAATAACTTTATGTGTTGTTTGTTTACAAAGGTCCCTCAGTTCCAGCGGAAACACTTATGACTGCTACACTTCATTCGGAGCAGCTGTCTTTTTACAGGGATTGGACACACCCCTTACCCTTCCATGCCACAAATGCAATGTTCCAAACAGCAATGTTTACGGTCTCAGCTGACTAACGTTAGGTACACAAACAGTAGTAAAAACTTTGCAAAGGCACTAAAGCTGGCCATACACTAGTAGAGTTTTGAAACGTTTTTGCTTCATTGACTTAAAGGAGAAGTACAGCCAATGTTTGTTTGGCTGTACTTCTCCTGTGGGTCACAGGAGTTCAGATCTTCGTTTTCAGCAGACAGCAGGCTAAAGTCCAATGTCAGCGGATGTCACTCAGATGGTCGAGGCTGGGGAAAGATCCCGACTTTAAAGTCAGGATCCACCCAGATGTCTGGACAGGCACCTGGCTCAGCCTCTCAGTGAGCCGCTGAGAGCCTGAGCCAGCTGTTCCTTCCTTCTCCACAGCCCAGCACTCCATTGAGCGCTGGCGGGGCAGAGCAGAGTGTCAGAGACTGATAGTCACCACTCTGCTCAGAGCGGAGGGGGAGAACTGAGCGATCAGTGGTTTTGAAACAAATGTGCTTTACTGAACGAAAACCAAATTCATTGTTAGAGGTTCGTTCAAGAAAACCATTTCCATCTTGATCCTTCTAATTTTCTTGTTGCCACAGTCGAAGACGAAATTAATTTGACCCCACTAACAATTACAAAATCAAACACACATTCCTAAAATTAAACGTTTCAACAAAAATCTACTAGTATGTGGCCAGTTGAATTATTTCCTGCTCTATTGAAACTGCAAAAAAAAAAAAAAAAGGAAAAAACAGCGCAAACATAGACCTTTACATAAAATCAATATTACAAAGTGCAAACATAAGTGAAAAATTGATCCGTGATAAAGTCCATCAAAATAAACCAAAGTTCAAAAAATATTAGTGCAAAAAAGAAAAAAAGAAAAAAATATTTTCAAATTCTTCTTCTAATATAGAGGAACTTCCACCTTCCACCCGTGAAAACCAATATCAAATGCACTCACCAGATAAAGGTGAAAAAAACGCCTCTTAGGAATTTTATGGGATCCTACACCCTCTTTCGTATCCACTCTATAGGAATCCTCCTCTCCACCATAGGCTCCACCATCCGACCAGGGAGAAAAAAATCTCAGATAGTATAATATTGTAAGACACCATTCATAAGTGAAATCAAGGATTAAGGTCACTCACATTCAATTCAATTTAAAAAGGCATATTTATTAGGATCAGCTTCTTCCAGATAAACAGTAGATGCAAGGCAACCTCCCACGGAATCTCACATCACAGCTCCAGGTTTCAGCAGAAGCTCTACAGAGACACCGCATATACAGATCCCAAAAGATGGCCGCTGGAACGCACCGCTCAGCGTGCGCTCCACTCACCGGAAGTGACGTCAGACGTACGGAGTACAAACCGGAAATGCGTCAACGCGTTTCGCCCCTCCCATCGGGCGTTCTCAAGACGTTCATTTCCTGTCTGAGGCTCCCTTATATACCCAGCAAAGACCCACCCCTCCGTTTCAATTGGTCCAAACTCTTCCCCGGGATAATCAAACAAACCACTCCTCCTGTAACGTGACGTGAGAGTCCCTTACAGATGAGGTAAATGCCTATACAATTAGAAATCTTTTTTCATGTTATTCCTGACACTATTAAATTATCTCCCAGAAGCGACATGTATATTACCACATGTCCCCAGTGGGAAAAACACGAACAAAGTATTAAACAATGCCTCACTATTACAAAAAACTTTCTTTAATATATGAGCAATGAATACTAAATAGTATAAAAATGAAAATAAATATAAATGTAATGAAAATAAAAAATATAAGATGAAAAAATAAAAATGAAAATAAAAATAAAAATAAAATAAAATAAAAATAATAAAAATAAAAATAAATAAAAGATAAAGATAAAATGAAAACAAATATAAATAAAAATAAAAATAAAGAATAAAAATAAAAAATAAAAATAAATATAAAAATAAAAATAAAAATAAACCAATAACAAAAATAAAAAAAATTTTTTTAAAAAATTGCAATAGCATTACAATGTGTAAAAAAACTATTAATAAGACACCTGAGGAATTTTTAATGGAAATAGTCTATGCTCTTACCAATTAGACAAAAAACAATTAATGTCTATGTCCGAATTCAACCCTTTGGGATACAAAGATCCTAATTGAAAGATCCATTTTGTTTCATTCTGCGAGATACTCTTGACCATATCTCCCCCCCTCCAATGGGAAACGATCCGATCAATCCCGCAGAATTTCAAACACGATGGATCCCTATTATGACACATTCTGAAATGATAGGAAAGACTGTGATGTTTATATCCTTTTTTAATATTTCTAATGTGTTCACCTAATCTCACCGACAATTTCCTAGACGTTCTACCTACGTATTGGAGATGACAAGAGCACTCCAACACATACGTAACAAAGGAACTATCACAAGTTATAAAATTATTTATTTTATAAGAGGAACCCGTAGAACAAGAATGAAACGAATCATATCTCCTCTTAGTATCTCCTCTCATATTTCTACATGCCATACACCTTTTACATTTATAAAACCCCACAGTATCCAAAAAAGTTGCCTTTTTCTTCGGAATATCTGGGATATTTTTTGCTAACTTCATTCTCAATGTGGGTGGTTTTCTGTAAATGAATGAAGGTTTCTCAGGTATTAAATCATGGAGAACATCATCCCTCTTCAGAATCGACCAGTGTTTCCTTATAATATTTTCAATAACCTTATGTTGATTAGAGTAACCCGTGATAAAAGCCAGTTCACCTACTTTCTTCTTGTTCTTTCTATTTGTTAATAATTCATCTCTATTAATCCTCCTCACTTGATCCATTGCACCTGTTAGAATATTTTCTTCATAGCCTTTTTCTCTAAACCTTTCCAACAACATATTTGCTTGCTCTTGAAATATCTTATTGTCATCACAGTTCCGCTTGAGTCTAATCAATTGGCTTTTGGGAATGGACCTCAACCAATTTCTATGGTGGCAACTGTGGATTGGGATGTACGCATTCCTATCCACTTGTTTAAAATATGTTTTTGTGTGAAGATAGTCCCCCTGTCTATAGATGACTAAATCAAGAAAGTCTATAGATTCCATACCGATATGGTTAGTGAATGTGATGTTATAAGGATTACACTCCATTCCACGGATGTACTCCTCTAAACCATTCCTGGTTCCCTTCCAAATTATCACGATGTCATCTATAAACCTTCTAAAGAGTAGTAATTTCTCATTCATCTTTCCAAATATAGCTTTATCTTCCCACATACTCATAAAAAGGTTGGCTACTGATGGAGCATATTTCGCTCCCATCGCGACTCCTGTGCACTGCCTATAATAATTGTTGGAATGCCAAAAATAGTTATTTGACATTGCTAGGTCAAGACAATCTAGCAAAAAATCAATTTGATCACCTTTTAAACCCGATTTTTTCTCCAATGCCCATCTCACCGCTGTTAAAGCATCCTCATGTCTAATGTTGGTGTATAGTGCATTCACATCAACACTGGCCAAAACACAGTTCTCTTTAATCCTTATTTTTTTCAAAACTGAGATCAAATCTCCACTATCCTTAAGGTAAGATGGAAAACCTGATACCAGAGGTTGTAGGAATTCATCCACATATTCCCCTAGTCTCGAAAACAGTGAGTCAATCCCATTGACAATGGGTCTTCCAGGGGGTTTTAATAAACTTTTATGTATCTTGGGTAGTTGGTATATAACAGGTGTAACAGGTGCTTTTGGTACCAAATATCTCGCTTCTTTTTTGTTTAAAAAACCTTCTCTTTCACCTCTTTTCACTAGTTTCATTAATTTGTTCTTGTAGCTTTTTAGAGGGTTGCCCCTCAATTTCTCATATGTATTTTCATCACCCACCAATCTATTCAGTTCTTCATAATAATCATTCCTATTCAACACCACCACCCCTCCTCCTTTGTCTGCTGATCTTATTACAATGTTATTATTTTTTTCTAATTGTTGAATTCCTCTAATTAAATCATGCTTCATCCTCTTATTTGGAACCGATAATACCTCCAAATCATATTCCACCATCTTTTTGAATGTATCTATACAACAATTATTTCCTACTTTTGGGTTGAACACAGACTTATTCCTCAAATTGGTGTGCTTATAAACCCCTTCATTCCCATCATTGCTCATTCTCCCACCCTTATGAGGATCAATAGCATTAGATTTGGAGTTTTTACTCCAATATTTTTTTAAATTTAATTTTCTGATAAATCTATGGAGATCTATGTAAGTCTCCAATTTATTTAATTTTTTGTCGGGTGCATATTTCAGACCCAATGCTAAGACCCTCAATTCATCCTCTTTTAAAATGTAATCACTTAAGTTGAAAATTCCTTTATTTACATTGACCTTTTCCTTTTTCCTTTTACCTCCTCTACATCCCCTGTATTTCTTCCTTCCCAATAGGGGTCCTGATAGTTTGGGTCCTGATAATTTTGGTAATTCTGATAATTTGGAGGTGGTTTCCATCCACCCCTCCCTCCTCTGTTTGGGTAATACTGACCCCCTCTCCCTCTCGGGTTGTAAACTCCTCTTTGGTTCCCCCCTCTCCATGGCGGTCCCACAAAACCTCCTCTTGGAAAAACCTTTCCCTCATATTGATGATTATATGGGGATCCCATTAGAGGTCCAAATCTATTATATGTGGGCACCCCATAGTTAGAAGTTGGATTCTCATCCATGTTCTTTCTAGGGGAAGAATTATTTTGTATATTTTTTGAAAAAGCAACCGTAGCTGCCTTAATCTTCACTCCAGATGATCCCAAATTAGAACCTGGATCTTTGGTATCCCCCTCTACTGAGGAATTCCTAGAATCGTCAGTTCCCTTACTATTATCATCCTGCCATTTATAAACATTTTGGGATTTGTAATCCTGTATATCTCTACCATATTTCTTAATTTTCTTCTTTTTAGTGTCCTCATCTACTTTATTAATATATTCTTGAGTTAGTTTCGCCTTTTCTTTAAAATCCATTGATTCACTGAAAGGGGCCATTTTTTCCTTTAGATTATAAATTATTTCTTCCAAAATTTTAAGTTTCCTTTTTCTTCTTTGTACAATTAATTCCATAAGTTTTTTCTCAACATGGTTGAAAAATGAAAACCACTCCTCATCCACCTCTTTCCCCACAAGACCATCACTGGGAGCAATTTCCCATCTGAGCCTTCTTGGGGTGATTCCTTCTTTAATATATTTTTCAAGTGTCACTACATCCCACCACGCCCTCACCTGCTTGTCCAAAGAATTTTTGAGTGTTCTAAAATCCTTAGACAAATCAGTGTTTTCTACATTCTGTGAAAAAATATCTTCTACATTCACCCTTTTTAAGGACACAAAACTAAATAAATCCATGGCTGCAGGATCAAGTACAGATGAAGTATATATAAATACTATGACCTCTGAACACACAAAAAAACTACAAATTCTTCCTGCGCCTAGTAAAACACTCTAATACAGGTTCTATCCTGCTGCTGTGCACTGTGATCAACACAAACAATGAAAAAAAGGAAAAAACAGCGCAAACATAGACCTTTACATAAAATCAATATTACAAAGTGCAAACATAAGTGAAAAATTGATCCGTGATAAAGTCCATCAAAATAAACCAAAGTTCAAAAAATATTAGTGCAAAAAAGAAAAAAAGAAAAAAATATTTTCAAATTCTTCTTCTAATATAGAGGAACTTCCACCTTCCACCCGTGAAAACCAATATCAAATGCACTCACCAGATAAAGGTGAAAAAAACGCCTCTTAGGAATTTTATGGGATCCTACACCCTCTTTCGTATCCACTCTATAGGAATCCTCCTCTCCACCATAGGCTCCACCATCCGACCAGGGAGAAAAAAATCTCAGATAGTATAATATTGTAAGACACCATTCATAAGTGAAATCAAGGATTAAGGTCACTCACATTCAATTCAATTTAAAAAGGCATATTTATTAGGATCAGCTTCTTCCAGATAAACAGTAGATGCAAGGCAACCTCCCACGGAATCTCACATCACAGCTCCAGGTTTCAGCAGAAGCTCTACAGAGACACCGCATATACAGATCCCAAAAGATGGCCGCTGGAACGCACCGCTCAGCGTGCGCTCCACTCACCGGAAGTGACGTCAGACGTACGGAGTACAAACCCTGGTCGGATGGTGGAGCCTATGGTGGAGAGGAGGATTCCTATAGAGTGGATACGAAAGAGGGTGTAGGATCCCATAAAATTCCTAAGAGGCGTTTTTTTCACCTTTATCTGGTGAGTGCATTTGATATTGGTTTTCACGGGTGGAAGGTGGAAGTTCCTCTATATTAGAAGAAGAATTTGAAAATATTTTTTTCTTTTTTTCTTTTTTTCTTTTTTGCACTAATATTTTTTGAACTTTGGTTTATTTTGATGGACTTTATCACGGATCAATTTTTCACTTATGTTTGCACTTTGTAATATTGATTTTATGTAAAGGTCTATGTTTGCGCTGTTTTTTCCTTTTTTTCATTGTTTGTGTTGATCACAGTGCACAGCAGCAGGATAGAACCTGTATTAGAGTGTTTTACTAGGCGCAGGAAGAATTTGTAGTTCTATTGAAACTGCACCTAAACTCTAAATTGCTATGTTATAGGAAACATTTAGAAATGTTAATTGTGCCTAAGGAGTAAGCTGAAAAATGTACCTTTGGTGCCCCTTCAGACAAAGATTCCGATCAAATAATTATGCTAGTTTTTTAGGCAGATCTGAAAAGAAGCTCAGTGTTAGTCTATGAGCAGTCAGATGGAATTTAATATGCATCCAATTGCAAATGACTGTCTCCAAGTTAATCTAGGCCTACAAAAAATGGAAAAGGTTTGCATCCGTTTTTTGGACCTAAACATGATATGAAGTTAAAGAATGAAAATGGATGCATGTCCATTTACTTCTGCCTGCCCATGGGCCTAACATGGGACCAGTTTGTGTTGAAGGTAAAACCCGAACAGAAATGAATATCACAAAAGTGAAATTTGTTCTGTTCTACTCTGATTCAGCAGGAGATCAGTTCATGGATTCACTGCTGATCAGGACAGACTCTACTCATCTGAAAGGATGCTTAGCCGGGTACACACGTACCGAACGTTGGCTGGTTCAGTAGGAATCAGCCGAATTCTAGTACTTGTGTACTCCTCTGTGTTCCACAGAATCCGGTCTAATGAATGGCTTCTGTTGAATGGTCATGTTGGAAAATCAGCATTTGATCAGCGAGTAGCCAATGGTTGCTAATCTGTGTATTCTAATGAGGGGATTCCCCGCTGTCAGAATACAGTAACGCAGCGGAAGAGATCCCCACATCCACATTGCTGTAGGCATATAAAATGTGTACAGTTGCTTGTGTGGATGTGGGATTTGTCAGGTTTTTTTGCATTCAACCTGCTGATTGAATTAAAAAAAACTATGAATGTATACCCAACTTTAGTCTTAAATTCCTTTTGGATAATAGCAGTGTACTTCCTGCTGTGAGGAAGCCTAGGCACTCTTGTATCTACAGCCTCATAGTTGTATATCTGCAGAGTGAGAACTAAGTCATTGCTGCCTTTGACTGCTAATTTCAGGAGCTTTTGGATGAGCTATGGTGATGGAATTACTGTGCTGCTCATATTTATTCTCACTGGGGGCTTTGACATTAAGAGGCAAAGCCCTTCCTCTACCAAGATGGCTACTTCCACACAGAGGCAGAGTGAAAATCAAAGCAAGGTAAATCAGTAATGGAGAAAAGACCAGCTTACGATTATCACAGGCAATACTAGTGACTAGTCTTTTGCCCTCTGCCTCCTTTTTTTTTTCTTTATGGGGGAATGGGGCACAGTTTCCAGTAATTAGTTCAGACCCTGCAAAAAGATCAGCAAGACATTAATGTACACCAGAAGCTTTGAAGGTAGAAAATGAGCAAGAGGCGGAAGAAATCTATTTTGTGATCCTGGGAAACTACCTCCAGAACCCACACATCTGAAATGTGAGTCTTCCATTCCAATTGTAGGAGAATGAAAATAGCTATCCCACAACCTTGCCTGAAAAAAGTAGGGGTGCATCATCATGCCGCAGAGGACTTATTTGAAGGCTTAAAAGCTTTGGCCTTCCAGTTGGTATTGAACCAGCAGGAATGAAAGCAACATTTCATAGCAGGGAACACAGGGTATGAACCCATTAGCAGCTTTGATTAGATCTTCCAACAAATCACCAGACTCCCAAGAAGAGTAAATTAAGCAATGTTTTTTGGAAGTTTGACCCCTGAGCAGCACCTCAGTCAGAGTGATCTTCACATCAGAATTGACAGCAGACTGATACAAGACAACACACGTCTAATATTGAGAACTGCATCGTACATAAAGTTCAAAGCTAGGACCATCTGTACAGCATATTTGACAAATTGCTGATCAGCCCTGCTGGCAGATAAATCACTTCATTAGGGATCTAATGAATAATCTGTTAGGGTCTAAGCCTGCAAAGCCATAGCAAATATAGGTTGCAGAGCCGATCCCAAGGGAGAATACATAGAAAAGGATAAATACTCCAACTGCCTATTGGGATAGTTCAAAGAAAAATCAGCCCAGTGGACCCTATCTCCCTTCATTGAGATGTGCCCCTTGTGCTGCCCTATCCTCCTTTTGCCAAAATCTTCCTTCTCCAAAGCTGCCACCCCTATTGTAGTAACCTTCTGGTATAACAGGAGTTAACAGAACTAAAGTGCTGTGACAGGCAATCATCAAGTGTGCCCAACTATGCCCAACCTTTCCTCCCCAAACTGCTCTGTTCATAGAAGCTGTTACTAAAGTTTCCATGAATGGAGCAGAATCTGTGAATTGAGCGCAAGTGGATGATTGATAGGTCTGGAGGATGGGCTAAAAGATAGAGATAAAAGTATGGCTATGCAGTCCAGGATATGACTGGATTGACTCCTCGATTCTTTCCTTTTCTATGGATTCACATTTTTTACTGTAGAATCAATACCTTTCCTTGCTACCTGCCTATGTTTGTTTATATATAATTGTAAGTATCTGCTTTTTGTTCAAGCAGAACTAAACTGTATGTGAACACCACAAATTGAAAGTCCTATTTATTCATTTTTAAAATTCAAAGCATTCTTACCCATTCATCCATGTCTCCATGCTTTATTTTGTTGAGAAACAACTTTGAAAAACAACACCCTAACATCTCTAGCTGTGGCCATTTTGAGTAAGTGTTGATGATTCATGTAGCAATTACTGCCTGGAATAAATCTGCCCTTACTAAACCCAGGACCCTGCATTTGCTATATCTGGTCTCCCACAGTACACACAACATGGAAATCCAATTATTTTAGTAAATATAAACTGCTAAATACATTTTCTCATCAGCAGTTAGAGCAGTCTTGTGACTTCAGCAGAGCATTGGTTAAAGCTTGTAGGAGGAGTTTTCTTTCTGCTCTATGAGGATGTGAAAGTCCTGACCCTCTGTCTGGACAGTGCCGGTTGTCCCTGTGCTGATCACATGCACTCTCCCAAGAAAAAAAAAAATCCTCTAGCAATACACACCAAACTAAGCATGTGCATGTGACTACAGATTCAGTCTGCATCAAGTGGTCATTTCAACAAGAGGAGGGGCAGAGAAGAAAGGATCAGATAGACATTTTACACAATGCAGAGGATTAACCCCTTAGGTTCCACAGTGCATATAACAAGCATGCTTTACTGCATATACAGACTGATTTTACTGTTGTGGGTTTGGTAACACTTTAACTCAGGAATGCAGACAGAAATATGTGTTCAGCTGCGAAAGTCCCTCCTCCCAATGAAATAAAATGCCCCTGAAGACTCATGGAATTTATTTCATCATTTTGGCCTAGGTCAGAAACGAGGATGTAACTGAAGAAATGTAAAAAAAAGTGTATTACCCTCCTAGGAATGCTAGGAGGAGCTAGTTAATTATTTTTTTTTAGTTACAGGAATAGCAGCCTGGTGAAATATCTGTTCTGCGGATCAGTTCCCTGATACCTCCCCTTGATCTAAAGATTTGGAGAAGTCTATAATTCAGTGGGTGGGTGTCAGGGATCGCGGCTCCGTAGTCCTGGATCGCGGCGCCGTCCCCCGCGCATGCGCATTGGCGGCAGATCACGCCGGGACACAGGCACTAGGTCCCGGCGAGCCGCGGCTGACAGGACGCCGTGCATGCGCAATAGGAGCCGCGGGCGCGCCTCAGGCACCCAATGACAGCCGGGGGCGCATCCTAGCCGGCCAATGACAGTGCAGGGTGCACTATTTAAAGATGCCCTGCACTGTCACAGATTGCCGCAAGGTCTTTCTGTGATTCTGAGTTCCTGCACCCGTCTAGTGACCCTGATTGACTCTGACTACGCTGCCTGCCCCTGTGATTGACCCGGATTGCCCTGACTACGCTGCCTGCTCCTGTGATTGACCCGGATTGTCCTGACTATTCTGCCTGCTCCTGTGTTTGCCCGGATTGCCCTGACCATTCTACGGACTGACTTACCCTGCTGATCCTGCGTGTGACCCGACTACTCTTTGCCCACCGATTCTGTACCCCGCTTACCCTCACGGGTCCACGATCCGTTACTACCCTGCTGGGGCCGCCATTCCCTTCACATCTGGCTCTCCCGGTACCTGTCCCCGGAGGTCTCCTCAGCCACTGGTGGGCCTGCTCGGAGGTCGTGACCTGGCCTGGGACTGTTTCAAGTCCATCCCCACCATCAGGGGCCCTGGTGAAAGCACAGCCCGGGCTTAGACCCCACGCTCTGAGTAGGTCTGTCAGTTGGCAGCCTGAGGCACCACCTGGCGGATCATAACAGTACCTTGCGGCCATGACAGAGCCAGGAAGTGGACCTGCGTCCCTAGAGGATATTTGCCAGCACCTGGCAACTTTGACCCAGGCTTTCCAGAATTTCCACAGTCGCTGCGCCCGACTGGAGGACCGCATGGAGTCATTAGCTCCCCGACTCCCCCTGCTCAGAGTCCTCCATCTGCAGAACCTCCCGCTAACCCGGTATCTGGAGCGGTTGCCACACCCCTAGCTCCTGAACCCCGCGTTCCTCTGCCGGAACGATTCCGTGGTGACCGGAGCCGCTTCCGAGCCTTCCGGAACGCTTGCACCCTGTACTTCGACTTACAGCCCCGCACGTTCACCACCGAGACCGTCAAGGTGGGGTTTATAGTCTCCCTCCTTCAGGATGAGCCCCAGGATTGGGCTCACTGTCTGATGGAGAAGCACGATACCCATCTTGACTCCGTGACCGAGTTCTTTCAGGCCATGGCCGTTTTGTATGACGACCCTCAGCGGGCTGCTTCCGCAGAGGCTACCCTATACTCTCTGCGGCAGGGCCGCCGGACAGCCGAAGAATACGCGTCCGATTTTAGGCGTTGCATGGGAGACACCAGATGGAACGATGTGGCCTTATGTCACCAGTTCCGCATCGGGCTGTCTGAGTCTCTCAAAGACAAGCTCGCACGAGTAGGCCTACCTGACTCCCTGGAAAAACTGATTGAGTTGGCCATTCAAATTGACCATAGACTAAGGGAACGTCGGCTGGAAAGGAGCAGCCAGGGTCAAAGGGTGGCATGGATTCCATCGAGAGACACAGCTCCAGCCCCAGGGAACCATCCGCGAAGCACGGAAACAGGGGACAACTTGGAACCCATGCAACTGGGACTGGCCCGTTCCCACTTATCGGTCGAGGAACGTCAGAGGAGACGATCACAGAACCTATGTCTGTACTGCGGGGAAGCTGGTCACCAGGTGCGCTCCTGTCCTGCAAAAATGAGTAAGTCCATTCCCGTTTCTTTTACTTTACCTGCAGGAAGGGATGATCAGTCAAGTTACCTGGCCATTCCTGTGTCTTTACAGCTCCCCGGAGGAACATTGTCGGTGACCGCAATCGTTGACTCAGGAGCCTGTAGTTGTTTTATCGATCTGACTTTTGCCCACCGGCAAAAAATCCCTCTCCAGACCAAAGAAAGGGGGTTCAACATCTTCTTGGCAGATAGGTCCAGTATAAAATCAGGGGTGGTGGACCAGGACACACCACCCATTTTCACCACAATGGCAGACCATCACCAGGAGTTCCTCCATCTGGATGCCATCGCATCCCCCCTTTTTCCAGTCATTCTGGGGCTCCCTTGGCTGAGGGCCCATAACCCCCAGATTGACTGGGAAAAGGGAACAATTCAATTTCGGTCACCTTATTGTTTGAGTCACTGCCACGTCACAGGATCCGTGGTTCCCCGGTTCCTCCTGTGCCTGGATGGAGACACCAATCTATCCCAGGTTATTCCTCCAGCCTACCATGACTTCTTAGACGTTTTCAGTAAGCGGGGTGCTGACATTCTTCCTCCGCACCGTTCCTACGATTGCCCCATAGACCTCCTACCCGGATCTGAAATCTCATTCGGCCCTATCTTTCCCTTGTCTGAAACGGAATCGGGTGTGCTGAGGGAATATATTGACGAAAACCTTCGGAAGGGATTTATTCGTCCATCCACATCCCCAGCCGGGGCCGGGTTGTTCTTCGTAGAGAAGAAGGACAAATCGTTACGGCCCTGCATAGACTACCATAACGGTAAAGAATCGTTATCCCTTACCCCTAGTCCCCGAGCTCCTCCAGAGACTGAGATCAGCAACGATATTCACTAAATTAGACCTGCGGGGGGCCTATAACCTTGTTCGTATCAGGGAGGGGGATGAGTGGAAGACGGCGTTCCGTACGAGATTCGGTCACTACGAATATTTGGTGATGTCGTTTGGGCTCTGTAATGTACCGGCGACCTTTCAGCACTTTATCAACGATGTTTTTCGTGATTTTCTCGATATTTTCGTGGTGGTTTATTTGGATGACATCCTAATTTTTTCCCCCTCGCTGGAGGTTCATCGTGGTCACGTGTTATGGGTATTAGAACGGTTGCGTCAACACGGGCTATACGCTAAGGCAGAAAAGTGCTGTTTCGAACAGCGCGAAATCACGTTCTTGGGAATGGTTCTCTCTTCCGCGGGGGTCGCGATGGATCCCCAGAAAGTCACGGCAATCTTAGATTGGCCAATACCCGCCGACAAAAAGGGGGTACAGCGTTTCATCGGCTTTTCTAACTTTTACAGAAAGTTTGTTAGGAACTTCTCCGGTCTGGTCTCCCCGATCACGCAACTGACGAAACAAGGGGTCCGCTTTAAGTGGACTCCCGAAGCTCAGACGGCATTCGAAAAGCTCAAGAAACTGTTCACCTCTGCTCCCATTCTCTGCCATCCGGATTCTCCTCTCCCAGATGTTTTGGAAGTGGACGCCTCCGAAAACGCGGTAGGAGCGGTTCTGTCCCAAAGGAATGGTACCAAGGAACTACTGCACCCTGTGGCGTTCTTCTCCAGGAAGTTGACACCGGCGGAACGTAACTATGACATTGGAGATCGGGAGCTCCTGGCCATTAAAGGCGCTCTAGAAGAATGGAGGTATCTACTGGAAGGAGCCACGCACCCGGTACTAAGAATACAAAACCAGACGCTCTGTCCCGCATGTTTGAGGACCCCGACGACGCCGTGGTACCAGACACCATCCTACCTTCTGGAAGCTTCCTCGCTCTACAAACGGAACTTCGCTCCCGGCTTCTCGATGCTTCTGCAGGACTACCAGTTCCGTCTGGGTCACCCCTCCAGAGCCACGGTGGGCTGTTTTGGAAGGAAGACCGGATCTTGGTCCAAGAAGAAGTGCGAACCTTGGTCCTAGGGCACTGCCACGACCATCCAATGGCGGGTCACTTCGGGGTTACGAAAACTCTGGAACTACTACGGCACTCGTTCTGGTGGCCGGACATGATCAAAGATTGTGAGCGTTACGTCCGGACCTGTCCCACCTGTCAAAGGAACAAGCCCTCCAGGAGCAGGGCATGGGGATTGTTACGTCCATTACCCATACCCAAGCGGGCCTGGCAAATGATAGCCATGGATTTCGTGGTCGAACTCCCACCATCCCAAGGCTACACAGCAATAATGGTGATCGTCGACCGCTTCTCAAAGATGGCACATTTCGTGCTCCTGGAGAAGACCCCATCGGCACCGGAAACGGCACGGATCTTCATTAAGGAAGTGGTGAGGCTTCATGGGGTTCCCGAAGATATTGTGTCAGATCGGGGGGTCCAATTCACCTCCAGGTTCTGGAACGCCTTATGTAAAGCGCTGGGAATCAAGCTGTCGCTTTCATCCGCCTACCATCCACAGACCAACGGCCAAACCGAGAGGACCAACCAAACGCTGGAACAGTACTTACGATGCTACACATCCTACCTTCAGGGTGACTGGCTGACGTTGTTGCGCTCCGCAGAATTCTCATACAACAACTCGAGTCACTCAGCTACGGGTCAATCCCCGTTCTTTTCCAATTACGGGTATCACCCCACATTCCTCCCTGATCTAATGCCTGAAAATCCGGTACCGGCGTCTCAAGACATCTTGAACTTCTTTTCCGTCAACAACAAGACGATTCAGGAAGCCATCGCTAAAGCCCAAGAGGACAGTAAAAGGGCATTCGACAGAAAGAGGGATCAGGTTTGGCTAGCAACAACCAACTTGAAGATGCTGTGCCCTTCAAGGAAGCTGGGACCCAAGTATATTGGCCCATTTCCGGTAAAACGAGTAGTCAACGAGGTGGCCTACGAACTGGAGCTTCCGCGGACCTTCAAGATACATCCTGTGTTCCATGTGTCTCTCCTGAAGCCATCCAGACCGGATCCCTTCCCGGACCGTGAATCCGGACCTCCCGAGGCAGTCACCATAGGTGACCAGGAGGAATATGAAGTGGAGACTATCCTCAGTTGCCGAAAGAGGGGGGGCCAGACACAGTTCCTGATAAAATGGAAGGGTTATGGCCCTGAGGAGAACTCATGGGAACCCGCCCAGAACATTCACGCACCCAGGCTCATCCGGGAATTTTGTCGTAGTCACCCGCGGTGGAGAGATCAGTGGGGCTCCCGGAGGGTGCCCATTGGGGGGGGGGCAATGTCAGGGATCGCAGCTCCGTAGTCCTGGATCGCGGCGCCGTCCCCCGCGCATGCGCATTGGCGGCAGATCACGCCGGGACACAGGCACTAGGTCCCGGCGAGCCGCGGCTGACAGGACGCCGTGCATGCGCAATAGGAGCCGCGGGCGCGCCTCAGGCACCCAATGACAGCCGGGGGCGCATCCTAGCCGGCCAATGACAGTGCAGGGTGCACTATTTAAAGATGCCCTGCACTGTCACAGATTGCCGCAAGGTCTTTCTGTGATTCTGAGTTCCTGCACCCGTCTAGTGACCCTGATTGACTCTGACTACGCTGCCTGCCCCTGTGATTGACCCGGATTGCCCTGACTACGCTGCCTGCTCCTGTGATTGACCCGGATTGTCCTGACTATTCTGCCTGCTCCTGTGTTTGCCCGGATTGCCCTGACCATTCTACGGACTGACTTACCCTGCTGATCCTGCGTGTGACCCGACTACTCTTTGCCCACCGATTCTGTACCCCGCTTACCCTCACGGGTCCACGATCCGTTACTACCCTGCTGGGGCCGCCATTCCCTTCACATCTGGCTCTCCCGGTACCTGTCCCCGGAGGTCTCCTCAGCCACTGGTGGGCCTGCTCGGAGGTCGTGACCTGGCCTGGGACTGTTTCAAGTCCATCCCCACCATCAGGGGCCCTGGTGAAAGCACAGCCCGGGCTTAGACCCCACGCTCTGAGTAGGTCTGTCAGTTGGCAGCCTGAGGCACCACCTGGCGGATCATAACAGTGGGGGTGAGGAGGAGCTGGGCTGCACTCTCAAGGGATCCTGGCCAATTCCCAAGCAGGAGGCTGGGCATGGGGTCAGGACAACCTTTAAGAGTGGTTGAGCCTGCTCAGCAGCAAGAGAGTTCGGGTGGAAGATGGAGTGAGCAGGATGGTGTGTGGAGCCTGGGAGGGGGTCCAGGAGAGGGGCCTACCTACAGGCAGAGGATCTGGAAGAAAGGATCTCTCGGCCTCATCATCTCCTGAGAGAGGACAGCCTGGGAAGGAACCAGCCCAGCATAAGGCCTGAAGGAAGCTACCACCCCACAAGCTTGCAGGAGCCTGGGCCAGATAAAAGGAAAAGGCATTCGGGTAGGAAACCTGACTAGCCGCCATCTGGGACTGCTGATATTAGGAGGCAGATTCTGGGTCCTCCTGCCCAGGGATTCCCTCAGGCAGCTGGATGAAGAGGAGATTTAATCTGGGATCTAAGGTGATACACCAGGAGAAGCTGGATAGCTCTGCAAAGAAGAAAACCCCTCCTGAGCATTTGTACATAGTTCCAGGAAGTTGACCTCAGTTCAACAGTTCCTTGGGCATCCCATGTATACCTCATCCCCATCCAAGTTTAAATCCCCTAATAAAATTTAAAAAAAAAACAAGTACAAGAACTGTTTACTTTCTCTGGAGTGCAAGGTTGGAAGGAAATGCATGTTGCCTGGCTGAACAGGACTATAGGGGGACCTAAATCTTCAGCAACTCCTAAGGGTGTAGTGCTATAAAATTTTAAAACAAGTAAATATAATATGCCTTCCTATCTATTTATTAATGCTAGCAGCATAAGAATTAAAAATAGTTAATTTTGACTGAGAGAGTTTAGCTCTTCTTTTATCTGGATTGATCAATCTCTGAAGGAAGGGAATTGTTAAGTGGCAATAAAGAATTTCAGTGAACAGAAGCTGCTTTAGTCAGAAAAGCTTGTACCTGTACATCCATGTATTTATCAATAGACACTAGTCCTGTTCTTAAAGTACAACTAAAGGCATAACTTTTATCAGTTTTTTTGTTGTTTTTTTTTGCCATATTTGTCCCATTGAGGAGATTTCTCTTTATCTCCTGTGTCATATCCACAAAAGGATATGAGAAAAAATCCCTCCAAAGTGAGGGATATCTCAATCAGTCACCAAGGTCTCCAGAACTCCTTGGAAGATTTCCCCTCTTCTACTGATTTGGTGACCACTCAAAAATTAGAATTTTCCTTCACCTTAACTTTCAGTAATAACAGTCTTAAGGACAAATAGAGAAGGTGTATCTCCCTGAAGGGGACATACAGCAATAAAAAACCAACAGGTGTTATAATCCCTTTCCATTCTGTCTAAAACAAAAATAAAAAGATTTTATTTGTTCTTTAATTATACTATAATTACCTTTTTGTGTCTGAGTTGTTGCTTTGTCCTGATTTTTGCTTTTTAACTTTGCCTAAGCAGACCATACTATGTCTTGGCTTCCTATCTTTATGTCAGCCAACAGCGGACTTTAGCCTACTGTCAGCTGACAAAGGGTAACAGGACTGCAGAATGGAGTGCACTCCTGTGATCCATAGGTGAAGCAGGGCCAAAAGAGCTTTGGCCCTACTTCTCCTTTTATGAATGCAAAGTAGTGTTAAATCCTGTTTTTCTGTCTACAAAAGCACATCTGTAGTTTTAAACAGATGGCAGCATCTGCTTGTCTGGCTGTAGTCCAACCACAGGAATGTACAATAATAGGTAACTCCATAGGACTCTGATAGTGCAAGAAGCCACCAAAAACAGGACAGCAGTGGCAGGGGCGGACTGACCATCAGAGCACTCGGGCACTGCCTGAGGGCTCAGGGTCAGTAGGGGGCCCCATTAAATTCCCCTGGTACCTTTTATAGGCTTTTTTGGGTGTGCTTTGAGTGTGGTCAAGGACACAGGGGCCCCATGATCCCCTATTGTCCGGGGGCCCCATGAGTTGTCAGTCCTCCCCTGGGCAGTGGCAATAGGATCAATGGGAGAAAAGCAAAAGTTAAAAGCGGTACCTCAAGGATAGAATACCATACTGTACCTTAGAACAAATAAGATATACATATGGGCATGATTAAAGGAAACCTTCACTTTACTCCTATTAAAAAGGTACCATAAATACACTTTGCCTGTGCCCCCAATTCACTGGCAGAACCCAAAGAACATATGACAATCTCATTGCCCCACCCCCTAAATACCTTGCTGGGTGCCTGTGCAGCCAAAATAGCCCAAGTGTTGTCAAGTGGTGTGGTGTTTGTTATGCTATGTGCTGGCTTTAACCACTTGATCTCCAGAAGGTTTTACTCCCTTCATGACCAGAGCTTTTTTTGCTATTCAGCACTGTGCTAATTGAACTGGCATTTGCTCGGTTATGCAACGCTGTACCCAAATTAAATTTATATCATTTTTTTCACACAAATAGGGCTTTCTTTTGGTGGTATTTAATCATCACTGGGTTTTTTTATTTTTTGCTATATAAACGATAAAATTCAGAAAACTTTGAAAAAAAAACACGCTTTTCTTAGTTTCTATTACAAAATTTTGCAAATAATCTTTCTTCATGAGTTAAGGCCAAGATGTAGTCTGCTACATTTGTTTGGTCAAAATTACCCAAATCAGTGTATATTATTTAGACTGTGTGAAAGTTATAGAGTCTACAAACTATGGTATATACAGTATATATATATATATATATATATATTATGTGGGAACTCGCTTCAAATGGTAGAGCTCTTCTTGTTAAAGCACACAGCAACTCGCTTCTTTAAGGGCTTTTTTGCCCACTTTTATTTAAAAGAAAAAAGTTCCATAAACAAAAATGCTTCCCACGCAGGGGTATCCACCATCAAGCAAATTAAACAGTATTCAGCCTCCTGGCTTGTACGCAGTTTTAACTCTGTCTCCTGCAGACTCTTCCCAAAATATGGCACTAGCACACAGCTAGTCTGGCATCCACCTGACTCCAAGGCAGAGACCTCCCATCTGCCGGGGTGGAGCCCTCCTGACTCCTGTCTGCCGGGGTGGAGCCCAGAACCATGGTTAGGCCTCTACAAAAAGCCCTGCACACACCTGTGCAATCAGTGTCCTGGCCATTCCCAAAACCTGGTCCCAGGATTGGAGATTTCATCCCTCACAGATCTCTTTGAAATCTCCAGGCTCCAGATCCCAAAACAGACTTAATGAATAAATGAGGAAACCAGTTTCCTCTGCCAGTTTCCTCTGCAATACATCAACTCTCTGGAGCCCCTCAACCTGCCTGGTTGAGAATCCAGGGTTTTCAGCTTGATTTTGACCGTGGCAGGACACTATATATATATATATATATATATATATATATATATATATATACACATACATACATACATACAGGTGAAACTCGAAACTAATATATGAGATAGACTCATTACATGCAAAGCAAGATAGTTCAAGCCGTGATTTGTCATAATTGTGATGATTATGGCTTACAGCTCATGAAAACCCCAAATCCACAATCTCAGAAAATTAGAATATTGTGAAAAGGTGCAATATTCTAGGCTCAAAGTGTCCCACTCTAATCAGCTAATTAAGCCATAACACCTGCAAAGGGTCCCTGAGCCTTTAAATGGTCTCTCAGTCTGGTTTAGTAGGAATCACAATCATGGGAAAGACTGCTGACCTGACAGTTGTGCAGAAAACCATCATTGACACCCTCCATAAGGAGGGAAAGCCTCAAAAGGTAATTGCAAAAGAAGTTGGATGTTCCCAAAGTGCTGTATCAAAGCACATTAATAGAACGTTATGTGGAAGGGAAACGTGTAGAAGAAAAAAGTGCACAACAGCAGGGATGACCGCAGCCTGGAGAGGATTGTCAGGAAAAGGCCATTCAAAAGTGTTGGGGACTTTCACAAGGAGTGGACTGAGGCTGGAGTCAGTGCATCAAGAGCCACCACACACAGATGGATCCTGGACATGGGCTTCAAATGTCGTATTTCTCTTGTCAAGCCGCTCCTGAACAAGAAGCGTCTTACCTGGGTTAAAGAAAAACAGACCTGGTCTGTTGCTCAGTGGTCCAAAGTCCTCTTTTCTGATGAGAGCAACTTTTGCATCTCATTTGGAAACCAAGGACCCAGAGTATGGAGCAAGAATGGAGAGGCACACACTGCAAGATGCTTGAAGTCCAGTGTGAAGATTCCACAGTCTGTGTTGATTTGGGGGGCCATGTCATCTGCTGGTGTTGGTCCACTGTGCTTCATTAAGTCCAGGGTCAATGCAGCTGTCTACCAGGAGATTTTGGAGCACTTAATTCTTCCTTCCGCAGACGAACTTTATGGGGATGCTGACTTCATTTTCCAGCAGGACTTGGCACCTGCCCACACTGCCAAAAGCACCAAAACCTGGTTCATTGACCGTGGGATCACTGTGCTTGATTGGCCAGCAAACTCACCTGACCTTAACCCCATAGAGAATCTATGGGGCATTGCCAAGAGAAAGATGAGAGACATGAGACCGAACAATGCAGAAGAGCTGAAAGCTGCTATTGAAGCATCCTGGTCTTCCATAACACCTCAGCAGTGCCACAGGCTGATAGCTTCCATGCCACGCCGCATTGAGGCAGTAATTGCTGCAAAAGGGGCCCAAACCAAGTACTGAGTACATATGCATGCTTATACTTTTCAGAGGTCCGATATTGTTCTATGTACAATCCTTGTTTTATTGATTGCATGTAATATTCTAATTTTCTGAGATTGTGGATTTGGGGTTTTCATGAGCTGTAAGCCATAATCATCACAATTATGACAAATCACAGCTTGAACTATCTTGCTTTGCATGTAATGAGTCTATCTCATATATTAGTTTCACCTTTTAAGTTGCATTACTGAAATAAATAAACTTTTGCACGATGTTCTAATTTCTCGAGTTTCACCTGTATATATATTTGAAAACCAATTGGTCCAGATGTACTGACGGCCTATGGCCCCTTTCATACGGGGCGTGAAGGGGATCTGTCTGCTGATCCCCGCTGAGCGGGCAGATGACAGGTCCGTGTCTGCTCCGCTTGTGAAAAAAGGACACAAATACTGACCACTCTCCTCTATGGGCGGTTGGATGTAAACAGACCATCTGACTGTTAACATCTAACTACCATCAGATCCACTGAATGGAAGGGGAAGGGATACCTATCCGTATCTTTGTGGCGGACCGGATTGGATGTAGGCTGGTGCAAATGGACACATGTCCGTTTACACCCACCACTCCCTAGAGGAGAGTAAAGGTTCTGATCAGGTCTGCCTGAAAAATGGACCAGCGGACTCATTTCTTGAGGCCCTAAAATGCCAGGACAGTACGAATACCCCTCAGATGACCCCTTTTAGAAAGTAGACAGTCCAAGGCGTTTAGCAAGAGGTATGGAAAGTTTTTTGAAGTTGTAATTTTTTGGAAAATGAAGAAATTAAATAAAATATCTTGTTTGTCACAATTTTTTTTTTAGTGCCAATGTGTTTTATGTAGAAAAAAAGGTTTTACATTTAGTTTCAGTTATATAGGTAGGATAAAGAAAAAAAATACATACTATATTATCGGGCATGCTCTCAAGTCAGGCTCCCCTGCTTTTTCCTCACAGGATTTGACTGACAGCAGCAGGAGCCAATGTTTTTTTACCTTTATTCATAGAATGCTTTAAGGTAAAATATGTTAAGAGAGCCTTTTTTGGGGGTAATACTTTAATTGCATTGTTCTTCTTCTGCAATCTAGGCACTGAAATTGTAATCTCTACTCTATAACTGATCCGGTTATAGTGAGATAGCTTTAATTTACAATCTCAGTAGCTTGGCAGACAGTGACTCAATCCTAATGACATTCTGTAGATTTCAGAAAGCTTTAATTGAAAACTTGTGCAGATCTTAACAGATGAACATCAGATAGGTAAAAAAAATGTGTATAGCTCCAGCAGGATACAGTACATGTGGGGAATGGAGGCTAAAACCTGAAGAAAAAGGGTGGGGATAACTACATAGATCATTCCCTAGCTACAGAGGTAGGAACACAATTATTAAAAACAAACAGCAATGCATGCGTAACATGATATGTAGCATTAACAGAATGTTCCAGAAGAGTAATACCTGCATTTGCGACAAATTAATTCACCAGTTTAGTCAGGTTTGAAAATATATCCCTAAGGATCAGATTTGGTCATTGGTGATTTCCTTCATTCTTCATGGCTGTACAATATTGAATACCCATACTGTATTTGCTGATGCTTTCAAGCTGGACTAGCAATAGCAAAGATTCGTCCCCACTCACATCTTTTTTGTCATTGTCATATTCCAAGCAATAGAGTATAGTAGCATACAATTGCTTTGACTGGTCAACAATGGAACCAAATACGGTATGAAGTGGTCACGGCTTGCTTCACCATCTGGTTTTCTTAAAGTATAACTAAAGGCAAAACGTTTTTTTTTTTCTTGCTTAGGGTAGAGAGAGATTAGAACATCTAACAAGTTTGTATTGTTGTCTATGTGTCCATTAGGGAGATTCATCCTCTCTATTTGTCATGTTTACTGTTATCACTGACAGTAAAAGTAAAAGCATATCTCAAATTTTGAGTTGTCCCCAGAACAGTAAATGTTCCAATGGGGAAACTAGTTTTGGTGACTGTGGTGACAATGGATTGATTTCCTCTCACTTCCTGTTTTGACTGTGGGACAGGAAGTGAAGGGAACAAGACATGTCTGCACATAAGATAACAGTTTCTACAGATGTTGAAGGCATATCTTTACATGAAGTAGATTGAGCGCCACTCAAAAGCGAAAGTTCCTCTTTAAGGCCTCCTCCCCCACTATTGTTTGTAAAATGAAGCTTTTGGGGAGGAGGGGGGTGGGTACCAGATTTTAACAGGTACCCGCTCCTACTTCCACTCCGACTGCCTAGGCAAATGGAATCGGAAGTTCTCCTCCCTCCCTGCCCTCCCACAGTCTTCTGGGACACGTGACAGGTACCATTGGAATGGAGGGACCATTCAAAACTCGTGCATGCGCAGTGGGCACCCTTGCTGTGAAGCCGCAAGCTGTCACAGCCGGATGCCCATAGCAAAGGTGTTGGCGCCGGGGAGAGAGGAGACAAACTGACAACTGCTGGGCTGTGCATAGCAATGGATTGTGGGACAGGTGAGTGGCTGTTTATTAAAAGTCAACAGTTTTTGTAGCTGAAAAACCAGTACGTATCTAGGGGGTCAGTACTATATATGGTTTATACTATTGGAGGGTATCATCCCTGTCAAAAATAATAGTGGGAAAGAAACAAGATAATGGGATATCAAATACCCCTCCAATGGTCAAATATGCACATGACACACTTATTTAAAAAACTTTAACTTGGCTTTGTTCCAATAATTTAAAAGCATAATATTAATTAAAAACATTTACAAAGTAGAACATTGGTCTTCCCGCTTGTCTCCAACATACAATAGTGGAGAGACGGTAGCATTGAAATCCTCCGAGATCTTAAACTGTAGGTCACGGGGTGACCCGCTTCCTCAGGACCTTAAATCTCAGTAATATAGATACAATGATCACTGAAATAACATAAAAAAATATATATAAAATAACAAACCTTTCCAAAATTTAGAAGCATAGTAGCCCTTACTGAGTAACTGGTAGCTTATCTAGTCCCAGAAAAATTAAAGGAACACTTTTTAATCAGAATATAGCATCAAGTCAATTAAACTCCTGGGATATTGATCTGGGTAGTTAGGTAGCAGAGGGGATTAATTAATGTTTCAGCTGCTTTGGTGTTAATGAAATTAACAACAGGTGCACTAAATGGGCAACAAAGAGACGACCCCCAAAACAGGGATGGTTTTACAGGTGGAGGCCATTGACATTTTATTCCCTACTCATCTTTTCTGTTTTTCACTAGTTTTGCATTTGGCTAGGGTCGGTGTCACTACTGGTAGCATGAGGCGATACCTGGACCCTACAGAGGTTGCACAGGCAGTCCAATTCCTTCAGGATGGCACATCAATACCTGTCATTGCCAGAAGGTTTGCGGTGTCTCCCAGCACAGTCTCAAGAGCATGGAGGAGATTCCAGGAGACAGGCAGTTACTCTAGGAGATCTGGACAGGGCCGTAGAAGGTCCTTAACCCATCAGCAGGACTGGTACCTGCTCTTTTGTGCACGGAGGAACAGTATGAGCACTGCCAGAGCCCTACAAAATTAAATCCAGCAGGCCACTGATGTGAATGTCTTCAGACTTCATGGGGTGGCCTGAAGGCCCGACATCCTCTAGTGGGCCCTGTGCTCACAGCCCGGCACCATAGAGCTCAATTGGCATTTGCCACTGAACACCAGAATTGGCAGGCCCGTCACTGGCACCCTGTGCTTTTCACAGATAAGAGCAGGTTCACACTGAACACATGTCACATGAAAGGGTCTGGAGAAGCCGTGGAGAATATTATGCTGCCTGTAACATCTGCATGACTGTTTTGGTGGTGGGTCAATGATGGTCTGGGGAGACATATCCATGGAGGGACACACAGACCTCTACAGGCTAGACAATGGCACCCTGACTGCCATTAGGTATCGGGATGAAATCCTTGGACCAAATGTCAGACCCTACGCTGGTGCAGTGGGTCCTGGGTTCCTCCTGGAACAATGCCCAGCCTCATGTGCACCTCAGACTGTCCAGAAGCTCAGTGATGCCCTGGTCCAGATCTGGTGAGGAAATACCCCAGGACACAATCTGTTATCTCATTAGGAGCATGCCCCGACGTTGTCAGGCATGCATACAAGCACTTGGGGGCCATACAAACTACTGAGTACCATATTGAGCTGCTGCAATGAAATTTCAGCAAAATGGACTAGCCTGCTGGTGTCTTTGAATTCAGTCCTCTGTAGGTTGATAATTTTCATTTCCATCAAATGATGGGGCATCCTTATGTTCCTAACACATTACCAAATCCATATAAATATAGATATCCAGCATTTTTCCCCATTGAGATCTGATGTGTTTTCAAAGTGTTCCTTCAATTTTTTTGGACAGTGTACTATATATATATATATATATATATATATATATATATATATACAGTGGGGATCGAAAGTTTGGGCACCCCAGCTAAAAATTTGTATTAATGTGCATAAAGAAGCCAAGGAAAGATGGAAAAATCTCCAAAAGGCATCAAATTACAGATTAGACATTCTTATAATATGTCAACAAAAGTTAGATTTTATTTCCATCATTTACACTTTCAAAATAACAGAAAACAAAAAAATGGCGTCTGCAAAAGTTTGGGCACCCTGCAGAATTTATAGCATGCACTGCCCTCTTTGCCAAGCTGAGACCTGCCAGTGTCATGGATTGTTCTCAATCATCGTCTGGGAAGACCAGGTGATGTCAATCTCAAAGGTTTTAAATGCCCAGACTCATCTGACCTTGCCCCAACAATCAACACCATGGGTTCTTCTAAGCAGTTGTCTAGAAAACTGAAACTGAAAATAGTTGACGCTCACAAAGCTGGAGAAGGCTATAAGAAGATAGCAAAGCGTTTTCAGATGTCAATATCCTCTGTTCGGAATGTAATTAAGAAATGGCATCATCAGGAACAGTGGAAGTTAAAGCAAGATCTGGAAGACCAAGAAAAATATCAGACAGAACAGCTCGCAGGATTGTGAGAAAAACAATTCAAAACCCACGTTTGACTGCACGATCCCTCCAGAAAGATCTGGCAGACACTGGAGTTGTGGTACACTATTCCACTATAAAGAGATACTTGTACAAATATGGTCTTCATGGAAGAGTCATCAGAAGAAAACCTCTTCTACGTCCTCACCACAAAAATCATCGTTTGAACTTTGCAAATGAACATATAGACAAGCCTGACGCATTTTGGAAACAAGTTCTGTGGACCGATGAGGTTAAAATTTAACTTTTTGGCCGGAATGAGCAAAGGTACGTTTGGAGAAGAAGGGGCACAGAATTTAATGAAAAGAACCTCTGTCCAACTGTTAAGCATGGGGTTGGATCAATCATGCTTTGGGGTTGTGTTGCAGCCAGTGGCACAGGGAACATCTCACGAGTAGAAGGAAAAATGGATTCAATAAAATTTCAGCAAATTTTGGATGGTAACTTGATGCCATCTGTGAAAAAGCTGAAGTTAAAGAGAGGATGGCTTCTACAAATGGATAATGATCCTAAACACACCTCGAAATCCACGGGGGATTACATCAAGAGGCGTAAACTGAAGGTTTTGCCATGGCCTTCACAATCTCCTGACCTCAACATAATTGAAAATCTATGGATAGACCTTAAAAGAGCAGTGCGTGACAGACAGCCCAGAAATCTCAAAGAACTGGAAGACTTTTGTAAGGAAGAATGGGCAAAGATACCTCAAACAAGAATTGAAAGACTCTTGGCTGGCTACAAAAAGCGTTTACAAGCTGTGATACTTGCCAAAGGGGGCAGTACAAGATATTAACTCTGCAGGGTGCCCAAACTTTTGCAGATGCCATTTTTTTGTTTTCTGTTATTTTGAAAGTGTAAATGATGGAAATAAAATCTAACTTTTGTTGACATATTATAAGATTGTCTAATCTGTAATTTGATGCCTTTTGGAGATTTTTCCATCTTTCCTTGGCTTCTTTATGCACATTAATACAAATTTTTAGCTGGGGTGCCCAAACTTTTGATCCCCACTGTATATATATATATATATATATGTGTGTGTGTGCCCATATATACCTTGCACGATCAGGATTCATTAGCACTTAAAAATAAATATTTGTGGGTCAACGTAAAATCTTATCCTGGTATGTCTTGCTGGCCCATGGGAAGACCACCATCAGGGAGATATGATCAACTAAGAAAAAAAAGAAAAAGGTGAATATATGTGTATACATATAATATAGGGAGTACCTATATCACTGAAAGAGTGCCCTCCCATAATACCCAAATCCTGGGACCTTTCACTGATCCTCACCCGGAGGGCATGGGCGGGCACTGGATAGTACCACCTATCTTGGGAGTGATATATAAGGGGTGTTTCTGGGAAGCATATCCAGAATGTCTGTTTGTTGTGACCATGCGGTGTGTGTACTTAGTCCTCATGCTCACATAGTAAGTTTTTTACAACTGAGATTGTATCTGTCCTACTTCATTTACACCAGTGGCATTTTTTCTGTGGTGAAGGTTAGTATTGATAGTTTTATCTAATTTTAGGGATTGACGCTCTGTTCCCTATGATCCCTTATTGGGAAGTGTGGACATACGGGATTTATATTACCCTCATGCATCTAACAATTTACTGTCACCTAAGGTAAGCATTTTTTGATATTTCACTTTATCTTAAGCCTTCTGGTGCTTAAAAGATCTTTAGTTTTTGTTTTAATTTACCTTGCAATTTTTGTGTAGGTTAACATAACACACTCAATGAACAACATCAGTTTGTTGTTTGTTTGATATATAGAGATTTATACATGTAGACAATAAAATCTCTTTGAACCAAGGATTGTCCTTATGCATACCTGTTTATTTGACTGCATTGCTATCAGAGATATATGTGACTTAGATATATAGATATATGAAAGCGGTAGATCCTCTTTCAGTTATGTAGATACTCTCTATATTATATTTATACACATATAATCCGCTTTTTCTTTTTTTTCTTAGTTGATCATACCTCCCTGGTGGTGGTCTTCCCATGGGCCAGCAAGACATACCAGGATAAGGTTTTCCATTGACCCACAAATAGAATGTTTATTTTTAAGTGCTATTGAATCCTGGCCGTGCAAAGTATATATAGGCACCTATATATCAATCTATTTTATATATATTTTTTCCCCTCTTTCTTTCTTTCTTAATTAAAGAAACTACCCAGTTACTCAGTAAGGGCTACTATGCTTCTAAATTTGGAAAGGTTTGTTAATTTATATATTTTTTTAATATTATTTCAGTGATCATTGTATCTATATTGCTGTGATCTAAGGTCCCGCGAAACGCGTGGACCTACAGTTTAAGATCTCTGAGGACTTCAGTGCTATCGTCCCTCCGTTATTGTATGTGAGAGGCAAGGGGTAGAACCAACGTCCTACTTTGTAAATGTTTTTAATCGAAATTATGCTTTTAAATCATTGGAACAAAGTTATAGAGATTTTTAATAAGTGTGTTATGTGGATATTTGACCATTGGAGGGGCATTTAAAGCCCCATTACCTTGTTTCTTTCCCACTATTATTTTTGTAGCTGATGACTCTTAATTTTTGCAAACATGACTGGAGTTCCACTTTAAGTACATTCAGAATCAGTCACACTCTCATGCGGTGGTGTATTTCCTGTTTGTGCTGCCCTAGGCAACCCAAAAATCATCCACCCCTCAATAACAAGAACAAGAGAGAGATCTGGGAATGGCAATCAGACATCCTCCAGCAGCCCCCAGCCTGTGGCAGATGATTCATCTACTCTACACCATCCTCCTCCGTTTCAGCACTTACCGCCACATCTCACAGAATAACATCCGCCGGGCACTGAGGCCCGGGAAGGAGAGTCTGGCACCATCCAGCCACCTTTCGTGGATCCCAGCTCTTGCTGTTCCTCTTCCTCCACTGCTCCCCAGTCATCAGCTGCCACTGTGACACTTCTGCTGGGGGATGGGGCAGCGCCCCTCTGAAAAATGCCGCCCAAGGCAAACGCCTTGTTTGCTTTGCGGCAAATAGGCCCCTGCTCTCATGTCTCCTTGTGTCACCACCTACCTTCCTCTCAACATGCATGTTCACTCACCTGGTCAGTGACAGACAAACTTGACATAGCAAATTGTGCAGGGGTAGCATAGTAGAATGTTTTTGCAGGCATAATGTTGTTGAACAGGAGCAGACCCTGCTTCAGTGAGTCCCTATTTGGTGGTCTGTCATCTCTTTTGTGAACATTGTTGTGTTCAATATTTTTTCTTTTGATGCACCTCTTCACCTTTCTCCCTTGTGGATGACTTTCTTTTTAGAAGACATGTTAATGTAACCTATTGGTAACACAAAATATACTATTAATTAAAATGACAATGCACATTTTTATTAGCATTCTCTAAATGATATAGAGAGCCCTGTCTTCGATGCCACACCTGTCTGCTGCTAACAATCACCTGTGCTGTGAAAAAGAAAAGGCAATTTGCACTACAAATTGCAGATAAAAGTATTCAACACCTTAATCTATTTTTCAGTATGTTTGGTGTCATATCTCACGATGTAGTTTTCGTAAAGAAATTTGTGGGAAATTTTTATTCCAAATATTCTTAAATATAGATCCTGCTATTAACATCACTTCTGTTGGAGGTTGACAACACTAAACCACTGCTTCACAGCCTGCTGGGTGGGCTCCCTTAGTTAATCTTTGGACTACCTGTCTGGCAGACCTAATAGACAGTGCAGGTGAATGAGCTTGCAGATGGCAGGCTGACTGCACTGTCATTGTGCAACAGAAAGTACTGTTACTATAAGGATCTACAGGTAAGAAACTTAGGAAGAGGTTCACAAAATATATTTGTTAACAAAACTGCATACAATGAGTGAGAAATTATCTCAAACATACTGAAAAATATATTTTATCTATACTAGTGGAATATCAAGTTGTAGTAATGTTAGTTACTGCAGACAAGGCCTCAACACTGTTAGGTGAAGGACATTTTGTTAGTTGTTTTATGCTTGCCACCTGTGTACCTGGTGATGGCATTTGAGTTGAGGGCTAAGCCTTTTAAGAAAAAAAGCATTTTTACATAATAGGAAAAAATATTTTTACATAACTATAGTTAGGACCTAATTGTTGGCCTCAATTTATAAAAAAAAATTAGTAACTTCTCAAAAGGATGGCCCTGGGTTTATCATGCTTGGTGCCCATTGACCTGTGGGCGGCATTAAAACTAGGGCACTACTGCTGGGGGATATCACTGTGTTACATCATGCTTGGTGCCCAATGACCTTTGGATGGTATCAGTAATGGGGTACTGCTGCTTGGGGATATCACTGTGTCACATTATGCTTGGCAGCTGTTGACCTGGGCATCAGGAATTGGTAAATGTTGCTGGAGGACATCACTGTTACATCATGGTTGGAGACTGTTGACTTGGGGATGGCATCAGGAGGGGGACACTGCTGGTGGGGAGAACTGGGGGTATTATCATGCTTGGAACCTATTGGCCTTGGATGGCAGTGGTTTCTGTATTGTCGCACTAACAATTAAATGTTTCCACCTTGCACACCTTGAGTTTTTTCTTGTAATGATTTTGTTGCAAATTCCTATTGCAGTTTTACACATTTTGGATTTAAGGAACCCGTATGTTGTGCTGCTGTACAAAAATATACAAAAATGAAATAAGTACAGTAATAGTGAATTCACTATGCGAGTTATGCTACAGTATTCAGAAATCAATTGCCACAGCTACCTCCTTATGAAACTGACTACTGCCCTGGTATGTTCTATGCACTGACTAGAGTATCATGGTTATAGGCCTGGCTATAAATTTTAAACAATTTAATTGTATTCATGTATATATGGAGTACTGCAAATGGTAATTTTCTAATTACATGCAGTATGCAGCCAGTAGGTGGAGCTCTCTGTTCTTTTTTCCAGTAGTGAATCAGTCTATGTAATGAATACATACACACACTAATATATATATACATATATATATATATATATATATATATATATATATATATATATATATCTTTTCTTATATGGATGTGCAAAGTTTCAGTCTGTTGGCAAACAACTTGCTTGATGTGTTGATATACATTATATTGCCAAAAGTATTGGGACGCCTGCCTTTACACGCACATGAATTTTTTTTAATTTAAATATTTATTAGTTTTTCATATTATACAAAAATTCCATGAGAAGAGACACAATACATATAAATAATCATTACATTTCTACCTTGCCCCTTCTAATAACTCTTTTCTTTCCCTCCCCTCCCAACCCATTCCCACCCCCCTTTTCCCCTCCCTCCCCTCTGCAAGTTCTCCAATCTCTCAAGGCCCAATAACTTTAATTAACTTCCTAGTTTATAGTTTTCTATATTTCTCTTTCAATCCTGATTTTTCCCATTTTTCCCATCTCGTATAGTATATTGCCAACCTATCTTCCTGCATATAGTAAGATTTTTCCATTCTACTAATCTGATTTACTCTATTGATCCAGTCTTCCTCCTTTGGCACCTCTGTTTTCTGCCAGAACTTGGGTATCAACCCTTTTGCAGCATTTAAATAGTACCATACGCCTGATTCTTTATATTTATTTACTGTTGTCTCAACATTGTGTAGGAGACACATCGTTGGGTCTAACCCTATGTCATTTCCAGTTATTATTTCTATTAATTTAACTATTGTCTTCCAAAAAGCCTGAATTTTCGGACATTGCCACCATATGTGAAACACCGTGCCCATCTCCCCACAACCTCTCCAACACATTTTTGAATTCTCGCCACTCATCTTGTGCTCAATGCTCGGTGTAATATGCCATCGTGTCAAACACTTATAGTTAATCTCCACATCTCTCATACTAACATTCTCGTGTATCAATCTAAATATCTTGTTCTGTTGATCCTCATCTAACACCACCTCCATGTCTCTTTCCCATTTCGTTATAAAAATTAACTTTTGTCTAATGTCTAATTCTGTGAGTATTCTATAAATTTTAGCAATACCCTGTTTCCCATCTCTACGTGTTTCTAACAACCTTTCAAACATATTCCACTCCTTTTTTAATCTCAGGGGTTTTGGTAATTTTCCAATAAAACATTTTAACTGATGATATTTCCACTCATCTATTCCAGTAAAAATGTCTCCCTTCTTCTCTTTTAATTCTTCAAATGATCTCAATTCCCCCTCTACCAGTACATCTCTCAGTTGGATATCTTCCCTTTTAAACCATCTCCCTGATATCTCATCCTTTCCTGGGGGGAAATACTCAGTATTTACAAGAGGCATTAATATAGAGTTGAATTCCCATTTCATATTTTTGTGTAAATTATCCCATACCCTTAAAACATTTAAAGTGTAAATACTTGTGCTTTCTTTAATTCTTCTAAACTGTGCTGGAACCCATATCATCTTACTCAAACTAATCCCACTCAGTTCATTTTCAATTTTTACCCAACTCTTCCCCTTATGGTTAAATGTCCAATCATAGATTCTTGCTAAAATTACTGCTTTATAGTATCTCTTGACATCAGGTAGTCCCATTCCCCCTTTCTCTTTAGTCCTACTCAGTGTTTCGTATGATATTCTTGGTTTTTTGTTCCTCCAGATATATCTTGTTAACATTTTTTTTATTATCTTAAAAAAGCCTCTGGGAGTTTGATTGGAACCATTTGGAATCTATACAGTATTTTAGGTATAATTACCATTTTAACTAGGTTTATACGTCCTATCCGTGATGGGTTTCCTCCTTCTAATATTTTTAATTCTTCCTTGGTCTCATTTATCAAAGAAATATAGTTTAATCTATACAGTTGTTTATATGAGATAGCAAGTTTTATTCCTAGGTATTTTAAATCTTTTTCTCTCCATATAAAGGGGAATTCTTTTTGTAGCTTTTCCTTTTCACTCTTTGGTATGTTAATGTTCAAGATCTCTGTTTTTGTTGGATTGATGTTTAAATTTGATAGTTCACCATACTCCTTCAAGATCTTCATTATATTTGGTAATGTTATTCGGGGATTGTCTACATAAAACAATAGGTCATCCGCAAAGGCCGCTACTTTGTGTTCTATATTTTCTATCTGGATTCCCTTTACCGCTCCACTATTCCTTATCATTGACAACAGGGGTTCCAATGACAAAACATACAACAGGGGGGACAGTGGGCATCCCTGTCTTGTTCCATTGGACATCCCAATGGATTCCGACCTCTCCCCATTTACCGTAATGATTGCGGTGGGTTCCCTATATAATTTACCTATCCACTCACGCATTCTCTCTCCAATCCCCAACACTTCTAAGTTGTCCATCATGAAGCCCCAGTCCACTCTATCGAACGCCTTTTCGGCATTAATCGACAATAGTACCACCGGGGTTTTCCCTTTTCTACTTTTCTGAATAAGCATCAGAGTTCTCAACCCGTTGTCTCTACCCTCTCTCCCTGGGACAAAACCCACCTGATCTCCATGTATCCATTCAGGCATTAGATCTTTCACCCTTCAGACTAAGACTGGGATGCTATTAAAATTCATGTGCATGGATGGAATACACGCACATGAATTTTAATAGCATCCCAGTCTTAGTCTGAAGGGTTCAATATTGAGTTGGCCTACCCTTTGCAGCTATAACAGCTTCAACTCTTCTGGGAAGGCTGCCCAGAAGGTTTAGGAGTGTGTCTATGGGAATGTATGACCATTCTTCCAGAAGTGCATTTTAAAGGTCAGGCACTGATGTCGGTCGAGAAGGCCTGGCTCAAGTCTCCGCTCTAGTTCATCCCAAAGATGTTCTATTGGGTTGAGGTCAGGACTCTGTGCAGGCCATTCAGGTTCCTCCACCCTAAACTCGCTCATCCATGTCTTTATGGACCTTGATTTGTGCACTGGTGCACAGTCATGTTGGTACAGGAAGGGGCCATCCCCAAACTATTTCCACAAAGTTGGGAGCATGAAAATGTCTTGGTATGCTGAAGCATTAAGAGTTCCTTTCATTGGAATTAAGAGGCCAAGCCCACTCCTGAAAAACAAACCCACACCATAATTCCCCCTCCACCAAACTTTACACTTGGCACAATGCAGACAGGCAAGTACTGTTCTCCTGGCAACCGCCAAACCTAGACATGTCCATTGGATTGTCAGAGAGAGAAACATGATTCGTCACTCCATAGAACACGTCTCCACTACTCTAGAGTCCAGTGGCGGCATGCTTTACACCACTGCATCCGATGCTTTGCATTGCACTTGGTGATGTAAGGCTTGGATGCAGCAGCTCAACCATGGAAACCCATTCCATGAAGCTTTCTATGCACTGTTGTTATACTAATCTGAAAGCCACACGAAGTTTGGAGGTCTTTATCTATTGACTCTGCAGACAATTGGTGACTTATGCGCAGTGTGCGCTTCAGCATGCGTTTACCCCGCTCTGTCTTTTTACGTGGCCTACCACTTTTTGGCTAAGTTGCTGTTGTTCCCAGTAGCCTGCAGTTTGTTATAATACCACTGACAGTTGACCGTGGAATATTTAGTAGCAAGGAAATTTCACGGATGGACTTATTGCACAGGTGGCAACCTATCACGGTACCACGCTTGAATTCACTGAGCTCCTGTGAGCGACCTATTCTTTCACAAATGTTTATAGAAGCAGTCTGCATGCCTGTGTGCTTGATTTTATACACCTGTAGCCATGGAGGCGATTGGAATACCTGAATCCAATGATTTGGAGGGGTGTCCCAATACTTTTGGCAATATAGTGTATATGAAATAGACAGCCCAGGGTGTAGAGTGCGTGGCCTACCAGAAAATCTTCAGGAGGGCCTGTTCATGACTCTCTACAGACTTACCACTGTTTTCCATCACCATCTTTAAGCTGTCTTGCTCAGGGGTGTGTTTATTTAATCAAGTAGTTTGCCTTGGGCAGTATTTTTCAGGGGGGGGGGAGTGCCACCTCTGGAAGAAGGGACACTGGCTGTCCAGCATGCCCTGTGCTCCTCCTTCAGCCGCCAGTTCCTGTGTGGGGACATTACACTAGTGACTGGGAGCGAATGGCACTATATATTCGGAGGCTCCAAGGGGGAAACTGGGGCTGGGCAGCAAGTGGAATAATGGTGTGAGGGGAGCCTTAGGAGTGGCTATGGCAGCACTGATGAAGCAGAGGGCTGTCAGTGGGAATGAAGACATCTAAAAATGGTTTCATTCCAGAGAGCTGTGATGGTGAGTTTCTCTTTTTCTCTCTGGTGGGGGGTGGGGGGCACAGATGCTCCTTGTTCAATATTGGCCAATAGCATCCTGAGGCCTGGATCTTTCTTATTACCTTATGCTGGATTCTTTTTTTCAAGTGAATGCCCTGCTTTTGTCTGTCACACTTTCTTCTGAGGGCAATTGCCCTACACACTCTGGATGCGGTAAGGGTTGTCAGGGTTTATTTGAAGTGGAGAAATATTTATCATTCTGTAAAGATCTTGAAGGGCATCCCCAGCTTCCAATGTGCCAATCTCTTGATGGATTCATCAGATTATTCCACAGACTTACTCCTTGAAGGGATGGGATCCAACCCTGTCACTGCTTATTCTGCCTGGTGGTGAATGTTTCCTGGGTTTCAGAGCACCATGAGTCCGGCTCCAGGCAGCCACCTGTTACATGTTCACAAAGCTTTGGCACATGAATGTGGCTGCATCTGCAAATGTTATCTTGGGATGTATGGTTCTGTAGGTTGTAGTTTGATACAGTCACACTTTTGTTTGAAGGTTTTCTTGGCACTTGATTGCTTTTAGGGCAGCACAGTGGCTAAATGGTTAGCACATCCGCCTGGCAGTACTAGCAATCGTTGGTTCGAATCCCAACCACGGCATCCCCTGCCTGGAGTTTGCATGTTCTCCCTGTGCCTGCGTGGGTTTACTCCGGTTACTCCAGTTTCCTCCCACACTCCAAAGACATGCTGGTAGGTTAACTGGATCCTGTCTAAATTGGCCCTAATATGTGTATGTATGAATGTGAGTTAGGGACCTTAGATTGTACACCCCGTGAGGGTTAGGGACTGATGTGAATGTACAATGAAATAAATAAAATAAATACATTTTCCCTACCTCTGTTTTCAGACTGCTCCGGGGTACCTCATCAGTCACAAAATAGAGTCCTTTGTACTCCAGTAAATGCTATGAGAAATAAAGGAATTTTTTGTACTCACTATAAAATTATTTTCTCCAAGTAGATCAGTAGGATACATGGCTTGCTTCCCTCATGTGGTTATCTTCCGTTATTTCCAGCTGCTTTTTGTTTGCTACTGCTGAGCTTGTGCTGTATAGACAAAGGTACAGCCACTAGATGGGGATGTACCCTTTGCTTTTCTTTGCCTAGTGTTCAACCTCCAAGAGGTGGCAGCTATACTGTCAGAGTAGAGTCCTATATCCCCCAATGAACTGCTTGAAAAAACACTTTGCCTCGTACACACAAGCTCAAAAATGTTTTTTCCCCTACAGGAGTTTTCAGCATCAAAAGCGCAGTAAAAAGCAGCATATTGGCATGTGCGTCAATGCGTGTTAATTCACATATATTCTAACCATTAGAACGCATTACTGCAGGAAGGCATGTTAACATGCACTAATGCACATTGATGCACATTTATGCACGCTAATGTGTTTTTGGCACTTTTGAGCAGTTTATACCTGCCAGTAAACTCCTGAACATGCTTACAGTGTGCATGTACACATAGGCTAACATGGAGGGGAGTTTACAGGCAGAGAAAAAAAAACTCAAATGCTGAAAAAAAGCAGCTTTTTTAACTGCAGTATGCATGAGGAAGTACAAAAAATAAACATTTTTTTTAAATCTTCTATCAAACATCCAATAATGTACACATTCTTTATCTGTCCTGAAAAGTGAATTACAATGCCTAATTTGCATTTTATAGCTGTGAGCTAATTAGATTGTCATGCTCACACCATAACAAAATCTTTTCTCATATTGCCAAAAGGGTGTGATCACATATGGGGTTAGTTTATAGGAAACACCTTTACATTTGCAGAGCAGTCTAGTTAAAGTGCCCATAAAACAATATAAAGTTCTTGTCAAATAAAATCAACATATAAATTCAGGTATATGCCAACATTTTCACTTATTAAGATTTAAAAATTAGACTGCAATTTCCTAAATGGAAAATGTAATTATGCCTACACATAGGTATTTTCACAGGGAATTGAAAATGCCTACCTATCATCCTTTCAGATTATTTTATCCTTTGGGATCATACCACATATGTTTCATGAGGCATGCAGAGTCCGGTATACAAATAAAGTCATAATATGAAGTATTGAAGTATGAAGGACAGCTATTGTTTTCACCAAACACTGCTGGGAACAGAAAGGGCAAGTAGCTTATAAATCCATAACAAAAGAGCTAGAACATTCGTATGAAAATTCTGATCAGTACATTCCATCACTTAACCACTTGCCTACCGGGCACTTATACCCCCTTATTTACCAGGCCAATTTTCAGCTTTCAGCGCTGCCGCACTTTGATTGACAATTGTGCGGTCATGCAACATTGTACCCATATGAAATTTTGATCATTTTTTTCTCACAAATAGAGCTTTCTTTTGGTGGTATTTAATCGCCACTGGGCGCTTTACTTTTTGCGCTATAAATAAAAAAAGTGCAAAAAATTTGAAAAAAAAAGTTTCTTTGTTTCTATTATAAAATTTTTCAAACAGGTAATTTTTCTCCTTCACTGATGTGCGTTGATGAGGCAGCACTGATGGGCACTGATAGGCGGCACTGATGGGCACTGATAGGCAGTACTAATGAGGTGGCACGGATAGGCGGCACTGATAGACAGCACTAATGAGGTGTCACGGATTGGCGGCACTAATATGCAGCACTGATAGGCGGCACTGATAGGTGACACTGATGATGGGTACTGATAGACGGCACTGACTGGCATCACTGCTGGGCACTGACTGACGGCACTGACTGGCACAACCGCTGGGCACTGACTGGTGGCACTGACTGGCAGCACTGCTGGGCTGCACTGGTGGGTGGCACTGGTGGGCAGCACTGGTGGGTGGCACTGGTGGGCACAGGTGGGTGGCACTGCTGGGCACAGGTAGGTGGCACTTCTGGGCACAGGTGTGTGACACTGCAGAGTGGCACAGGTGGGTGCACTGCTGGGCACAGGTGTGTACACTGCTGGGCACAGGTGGGTGATCTGCTGGGCACAGGTGGGCGGAGCTAGTGGGCGCACTGCTGGGCACAGGTGGGCGGAACTTGCGGGTGGCACTGCTGGGCACCGATCATCAGGGCACTGATCATCAGTGCCCTGATGATCGGTGCCGATCCCCGCTCTGACAACTGCCGGTTCTCGGCAGTACTTTCCTCACGATCTGACAGCGTAAGGAAAGTGCAGCCGAGAACCGGCACTTGCATTTCCCTCTGATCAGCGTGTCATTGGACACCGCTGATCACGTGGTAAAAGGCCGCTGTGATTGGCCTTTTACCACATCACGTGATCAGCTGTGTCCGTAGGACACAGCGATCATGGAGATCGCCGGGTGCGCGCCCCCTGGGGCGCGCAGGAGAGCGCGTTCTGGGAGGACATCATATGACGTCCACTCAGAACTGGCCGGCCGCAGTGCAGCCGTCATTCGGCTATCTGCAGTCGGCAACTAGTTAATGAATGCCTTTCAAAGTACTGCAAAATTTTGTTTTGTTTTGTTGTTTTGTTTTTTTAACATTCGATTTTGGAATGAACTAACTTTCCCAAAGGAAAACCATATTCACTTTTACAAATTGTCTGTTGGAAGAAACATTTTCCATCCTACTTCTTTGAAAATTGTCATCACTGCTATAAAGATGAATAGCCAGCAACTCAAAACATCAAAATCCGAAGATCTTTATTGATACAGGTTGAAGATAAAATATAGAGGCTTACGCGTTTCAGCCATCAGCCTTAATCATAGCCATTGATGGCTATGATTAAGGCTGCATGCCAAAGCAAATAAAAACATATGTGGTATGATTCCAAAGGATAAAATAATCTGAAAAGATGACAGGCAGGCATTTTAAATTCCCTGTGAAAATACCTATGTGTAGGCATAATTACATTTTTCATTTAGGAAATTGCAGTCCTCACCTTTCTTGGGAATCTGGTTGGGCGTTGTCCTTTGCTGCTTGTTTTGGATTCTTGTCACTGCTGTTGAAAAAGAACCTCACTAATGATTTGAAAATTGAATGAACTGAATGAAAATGTTTTCATGAACATTCTGAAAATGTTTCAAATAAAATTCTAGCAGTGTATGGCCAGCTTTACACTTACTGGGAATTAGTTTGCTTTAGCTGTAATGAACTGGCTTATCCACGCACACCTCTGTTACTAGTTGTAAATTTACGAGCTATATGCTATTTTCTTCCTCACAGTGTCTGGTATACATACATGAGTAGTCTTCAGATTCTAGGCAAATATATGCATTTGAAGATTATACAGGAAGTCCTCTTTGTGATAATAAACACATTGTAGCAGATCAAGCTGTGGTGGACAGCTTCCTAGATACAAGAGGCCTCAAATGTGGCTCCTGACATGTAAGGGCCACATACTATATACAGCATTCAACACAAATCTACTTTTTGAGAAAGGAGTATGTAGAAAAAAATGTATTCTGCTCTTTTAACATTGACTGTCTTGTATTACTTACATTGCTTTGCCATAGTCATGTTAACTTATTATCTGAAATAAGATCAAGATAAATGGCTTGTGAAAACTGTACACACGAGAGTACACACAAGGACATCACTTACTCAGATACTCCAGGAAGATTTAAGTGCTCTTCACAGATCATTGCATTTTTTGCAATATTGCTAGCAGGTGCTTGGCATTAGCATTTTCCACAGAATAAACTGTCCAAGATATAAGCAAGATATAAGCATTCATTTGTATTAGTTTGAATACAGAAGTCTATACTGCAAGCATATTATTAATGAGTTGGGTCTGCAAGGGTCACCAAACATGGTACAATCAACTTACCAAAATAATGTAATATGAGGACATACTTAATCTATCTAATCAACTTGTATCCCACCAAGCAGGCCCTTGTACTAAATAGTTGTTACTAGATCTAAAGGAGTTTCTACAATCAGATTGCAACAAGTGTGGTGAGGTTTAGTTAAAGTGGAGCTTTAGTCACATTTTTTAACATTAAAAAATCAGCAGCTTCAAATAGTGTAGCCAGCTGTGACTCCCTGCAGCTCCAAATCCGACTCCCTTCTGCGCATTCACAAACCACGCTACGCTCTGTGAATGGTCCCGCAGCCTCCTGGGACCAGTGGTGTGTCCCTGGAGGTTGTGGACAGTGAAAGGGGGGCCTAGTCAATCCCAGCAGAAGTGGGAGCAGGTACCTGTCAAAACTAGGTACCCACTCCACAAAAAAAAAAGCTCACAATAAAGAGAGAGGAGGGGGCAGAGGACTTCCACTTTAAGTACTAAGAGATCTATTCTGTCCTAATACTAAAATATTTTCATTTTAATGTACAACTGCACCTTTGTACATCTTTCTTTTAATACGTTCCCCTCGAGTGCATCATGATCCCAATACAACAATCTTCACCACGAGGCCTTGTACCACTGTCTCCTCCCTTCATTTTTGCAAGTCATAGCCAACTCCTACTACAGTTTGTGCTGGCCTAGCTACTCTATCCTTGCCTTCACCAACCTACTTAACCTTCTATGTAGCAGCTGAGAAAGCACAGTGAAGGGGAAAACTATAGCGCGTCACTTTAGAATCTACTAGGGCTGCTGACATCACATCCAAGATAGTGGTACCCAGCAACAGTCTGTTTTTTTATGTCTATACAAGGAAGGCTTTTATAGGTAAATAACATGTATAAACAGTATATATATATATATATATATATATATATATATATTTATATATATTGTGACAGTATAAACGGCAAGGTGATCGATGGACGCTATGTGTCACCTCGCATTCGGTCATACTTGGGAGTTTAAGGTGAAATCCACTCCGGGTTTTCTGGGCCACTATGGCAGAGGTGGTTCAGGACCTGATTTTGTGGTCCACTGATGACCACCAACAGGTGCTATAAATAAGGCAGGGCTGGAGCAAAGAGTTGCTCATGGCCTGGGACTAATGCAGGCCATAGATGGGTCGAAAATCGGCCTATTTTTCAGCCGAAAATAAAATCGGCCGATTTTCGGATCGTTAGTGGGCGATTTGGTCGGCCGTTTTTCGGTATTTTGGCCGGGTTTTTTTTCGGTAAAGTTGGAAAAAAATCGGCCGATTTTGCCGATCGGCCGATTTTCGCGGCAATTAGTGGGCAAATCGGCCGATTTTTTACCGATAAAAAATCTGCGCATGAGCAGTTACATGCAAGAGGAAGACAAAAAGAAGAAAAAGAAGAAGAGGAAGAGGATGAAGAAGAGGATGAAGAAGAAGAAGAGGAAGAAGAAGAAGAGGATGAAGAAGAAGAGGATGAAGAAGAAGAGGATGAGGATGAAGAAGAAGAGGATGAGGATGATGAAGAAAAAGAAGAAGAGGATGAAGAAGAAGAAGAGGATGAGGATGAGGAAGAAGAAGAAGAGGGTGAGGATGATGAAGAAGAAGAAGAAGAAGAAGAAGAAGAAGAAGAGGATGAGGATGAAGAAGAAGAAGAAGAGGATGAGGATGATGAAGAAGAAGAAGAGGATGAAGAAGAAGAAGAAGAGGATGATGAAGAAGAAGAGGATGATGAAGAAGAAGAGGATGAGGATGAAGAAGAAGAAGAGGATGAGGATGAAGAAGAAGAAGAAGAGGATGAGGATGAAGAAGAAGAGGATGAGGATGAAGAAGAAGAAGAAGAAGAAGAGGATGAGGATGATGAAGAAGAAGAAGAAGAGGATGAGGATAAAGAAGAAGAAGAGGATGAGGATGAGGATGAGGATGAAGAAGAAGAAGAAGAAGAGGATGAGGAAGAAGAAGAAGAAGAAGAAGAAGAAGAAGAGGATGAGGATGAGGATGAAGAAGAGGATAAGGATGATGATGAAGAAAAAGAAGAAGAAGAAGAGGATGAGGATGAAGAAGAAGAAGAGGATGAGGATGATGAAGAAGAAGAAGTAGGATGAAAATAAGAGGAATTCCAGTCCAGCAAAAAGTGTCTCTGCAGAGAGCTCCGCTATTTCTTTGACAGTTCTTTGACAGTTCCTTGACATTTACAGCGATTGCAACATTGTATCTATTTGTTTCCGAATAAAAACATCTGTATCCTAAATGGAAACAAATAGATACATTGTTGCAACCTCTATAAATGTCAAGGAACTGTCAGAGAACTGTCAAAGAAATAGCAGAGCTCTCTGCAGGGACACTTTTTGCCGGATCTAGACGGGATGAAAATCGGCCGATTTTTTTTACCATTGATGGTAACGTCGGCCACTTGAACGACCGATTTTTCGTTTTTTAAAAGAAAAATCTGCCGTTTTTCTCCCCATCTATGGCCTGCATTAGAGAGCCATTCCTGAGAGCTGTGCATGAAAGTGATTGTTATACAAACAAGAGAAAAGGTTTGCTTATGGTTTTGTTTTGGTTGGTGACAGGGAGAAGCCCTTCACCAGTGAGAGAGGAAAAAGTTCTATGTTTAGTTAGTGCCTGGATAGCAAGGGTTTATTTTGATGTTTTTGTTTGTTTTGATATTTTGCAAACCTTTTAAATAAAACTGACAACCAGACAGATTTTGAAGAAAGCCTACTGTGTGGTCTACCTTTTTTCCCAGGGAAGGAGATCCCCCACCTGAGCTACCCCATATATATATATATATATATATATATATATATATATATATATATATACAGTATATGTGCTCAGCATAAATGAGTACTCCCCAACAGATTTGTCAGAAAACCTTTACTTTCCTTTCAGAATCAACATTTTATATGGGACACTATACTACAAAATACTCCCACAAATGCGGGCCATTGATTGGAAACAAGATTTGTTATTTGCACACACAAAAAAGTATTTTTCCTAACAAATTTATTCAAGACCATGTTGCAAAAATGAATACACCCCAATGAAAGTCTTAGGTGCAAAGCTAAATTTTAGACAACAAAAGTCTAATTAACAAGAAGTCAACTACAGGTGAGTCTAATTATTCATCAAACAGGTGTCCAGCAGACAGTTGATTATAAAAGGACATTACTTAACAAAGAAAACCCCTTCCCATTTCATGCTGTCAGCAATGGCACCACATGGAAGAGAAATATCACAAGGCCTGAGAAAGAAAATAATGTCTTTACACAAGAAAGGTGAAGGCTACAAGAAAATCAGCAATGCTTTATTCAGTCAGAATACTATAGCAAAAGTAATACAAAAATTGAACAAAGATGGAACTGCAACCAACTCACAGAGACATCCAGGCCATTCATGGATGTTAACACCTCGAGAGGAGCGTCTCCTTATGAGAAGGGTTGAAGAAAATCGCCATGCAGGTTCACTGCTGTTAGCTAAAGAAGTAGAAAGCCAAACTGGGGTGATTGTTTCCCATGATACAATATGACGTACACTACAGAGGAATGGCACGCATGGGTGTCGTCCATGAAGGAAGCCTCTCCTAAAGTCCATGCACAAAAAAGCCCATCTAGTACTTGCCAGGGCCCATGTTGAAAAAGAAGACTACTGGGACTTTATACTCTGGAGTGATGAGACCAAGATAAATGTTTTTTTGGGAACTGATAGCTTCAAAACTGTATGGCGTTGCAAAGGTGAGGAGTATAAAGAAAAATGAATGGTGCCTACAGTGAAACATGGTGGTGGCAGTGTCCTGTGGGGCTGCAAGAGTGCTGCTGGTGTTGGGGAGCAGTATTTCATTGATGGTATCATGAAATCACAGATGTACTGCTGTATACTTAAAGAGAAGCCATTGGTCGTCGTGCACTTTTCCAACATAACAATGATCACAAACACAAATCTTAGGCCACTGTATTTCTGAAGAAAAAAGGGTGAAACTGATTCAGTGGCCAAGTATGTCACCTGATCTGAACCCAATCAAACACCTATAGGGGAATTCTGAAGAGACAGACTGAGCATCACTCTCCATCCAGCATCCAGGCTCTACATTCCACACCAATGATGGGGCACTATTCCTCCCACTGACACCAATGATGGGGCACTATTCCTCCCACTGACACCAATGATGGGGCACTATGCCTCCCACTGACACCAATGATGGGGCACTATTCCTCCCACTGACACTAATGATGGGGCACTTCCTCCCACTGATACCAATGATGGGGCACTATTCCTTCCCCTGACACCAATGATGGGGCATGATTCTTCCCACTGACACTAATGATGGGGCACTATTCCTCACACACTGACACTAATGATGGGGCACCACCGTTGTCAGTGGGTGGAGCTCTAACAGGAAGAGGTGGAGCTTAAAGAGGAAGGGGTGGAGTTTGCAGATGAAAGGGTGGGACAAATTTAGATGCGGGGGGGGGCAATTTTAGTCTTGCCTAGGGCAGCACAAAACCAAAATACACCACTGAATGTTTTATGCTGGTTGCAGTAGTTCTTCTGCTCCCACTTACTTTGTTTAGATTTCCTCTGCCCACAGATGCCCCGTCCTGGCTGAAGGCACTGCCAACTTTATTATGAAGCACACTCTTGCACTTAGCAAAGGTTCTGGTTCTTTTATTTATCTACAGGTTTAGAGCAATATCCTATTTAGGGAGGGCTATTTCTCATAACCCCCCAAAAGAAGGCTTCACATACAAATTGCAGACAACAGGTTGGACAATGAAGGATCAATTTCCAATAAACTGCACTGAACCTAGGTTGTGTTTGTGATAAGAAGATTTCTCTTTGGGAACTCTAATGGAGGATGGCATTGATTTTATAAAACCACAGCATGCAGCACTTTCAGAAGCCAATTGCTCTTCACCACAATATTCTGGGAAGGACATAAATACCCTTTTATTTTTAGGCTGAGCTGATCCAGACTGCTTTTTTTTTTTAAAAAGTGCTGCATGTAATATCACAACTTGACTTGGTTCTGTCTGCAGTGTGCTCTGTGCATTGGTCCCTGTGGATACACAAACAAGGATGCACTTGGAGATCCGTACAGCCACCCATCTATCATTGATTTAAACAAGCTGCCTGCACAGAACAGCTGTGTATGCTGCATGAGTGAAGATGGTTCTTCTCATGGGTGTATGGATTGGTATGCCTGAGTAAATGAGGCCTTGCCTATTGGATGCTTTTTATCTGAAATATTAGTCACAAGCCATTTTATTAGATGTCATTGAAAGGTTATATCAGGTAGTGTTATGGATGGTGTCAGGAAGGTTATTATTAGTTATCCTTCACATATTGCATACATTAATATGAAAAGAAAGAATTAAAATGACAACTTTTATAGGAAAAAGATAAAATGCTGATGTGCTTCACCATGTTTCGGGGCCCATTTACAACTATGTACTGCACTATACACGTTAGTGTCATTCCTTTTCAATAGCACTCCCATGCACTAAGTTGTATATATATTAAAGCGGTTGTAAGCCCGGGTTTACACTTCTGCGGTGCGGAACATCGCATGTGATTCTCACAGGAACCGCACCGCATTCCTGTGCAAATCACATGCGATTTCTGTGTGGTGCAATTTGAGACATTCATTTTGTATGGCTCGGACCGCACTGCATCCGCACCAAAATAATGCAGGACCCTTTTTTTGTCCGCACCAGAATTGGATCGCATGAGTATTCACATTCATGCGATCCGATCCGCCACATCGTACCACATTTGTGAACCAATTTCAGTGTGTCGTTAACTTATTTACACACCTGCAGCGGTTTGCATGAACAGGGTGGATTATGTTGCGGTGCAGAATTCGCCCAGAGACTGGTGCGAATTCCATACCGCATCATTGTGAAGCCAGGCTATAAGCTGAAGATTTTTTACCTTCATGCATTCTATGTATAAAGGTAAAAATCCTTCTGTATGCTGCTCCCCAGTACTTACCTGAGCCCAATTTCAATTCAGCGCTGTGCATGGGGACCTCGGCTTTCTTGGGTCTCTCTCTCTCTCTCTTCATTGGCTGAGACACAGTAGCAGGTGCCATTGGCTCCCACTGCAGTCCATCACAGCTAGTGAGAAGAGAGTGGGGGACAGGGCTGAGGCACGCTTTGTGTGTCCTTTAAAAACACAGAGCAGGGCTCTGGAGCGAGCACACACTGAGCAGGGGGGAGGAGCCAGGAGCACTGGTGGGGACCTGAGAAAAGGAGGGTCAGGGCTGTTCTGTACAAAACCACTGCAAAGAGGAGGCAAGTATAACATGGTGTTTTTTAACTGAGCCTTTAATATCACTTTAAATTGAAATGATTCCTTTACACATCACGGCCCTTCATCATGCATAAAATCACTGACAGCTTCTCAATGGACTGCAATGAAAAGTAGAGAACATCTTCTCCACTCCTCATCGCAGGTTATTAAACCTCTGCACAGTAGAGATAAACCACAATAGTCACTATCGCGGCTCATCTCAGTTTTATAAATGTACAGCTAAAGCAATGCATCTGTGTTGCATTACCATGCTGTGTTAAAAAAAAAAAAGATGCATGTCTGATTTCTGGTCTGTTGAAGTGCGTTGTCAGCCCATTCAAATAAAAACATGAGACATACCCTACCGCAAAAATAGGTTAGACAAACACAAAAGAAGTGTGTTATAATGAGCCACTCTGCATATGCAGAAGTGAAAATGACACTCATCCAGTTTCAAGGGCAAAACTAACAAAACTCCTATGGTGGTCATATATGCTTCTATAATGATTGATTTTTTTTCTTTTAGATCTCTTCCAATTGGAATAATCAATTTAAAATCAACAATCCATTCGATTGATATGCCACACACAAGAAAGTGGATTTTGATGGATAGTTATTGTGATCATGAATCATCAATTGCATCTCTATATCCACCATGTAATCCCATAAATCCATCAAAATACAATCGTATGTATGAACAAAGTATCTGCTGCTGATCAGTGCAAAATGATCAATCATTTTCCACCATGGTCCATCAACTCAGTTTGATCAAATCCGATAGCAATTGAGTCTAAATGGACCGGAAAGGGAAATTCTGGCTATTCAATTTCTTGCATTTTGATCATTTTAATCAAATTGCAGATCAAAAAAAAAAATCATGCATGGTCACTAGAGATGAGCGAATCGAAGTATCCGAAGTGGAATTCGAGTCGAATATCTGAAAAATTTCGATTCGTGCCGAATCCGAAAAATAGCCTAATTCGGACGCGCGAATCGAAATTTTTCAGAAAATGGCGGCTGACATGTGCGGCGACGGAGCGGGGATGTCTGGGAAGGCGCGCAGACAAGGCGCGCTGACCCATAATGCATGCCTCAACTACATGTGATCGCATCAGCCTATCAGCAGCCAGCCAGCCAGCACTGTGTAATGGTCGAGCTATAAATAGCGGCCATTTTGGAATTCTTCATTTGCCTGCAGTTATTGAACAGAGGCAGACCGCTCTGTACTAGGGACAGGGACAGAGTTAGGGCCACAGAAACGATAATTGGGGACAGAGAAAAGTTACTTAGGGACAGAGAACCATTACTCAGGGACACAGACTTGTTAATGAGGGCCACAGAATCGTTATTTAGGGACAAAGAAACGCTAGTTAGGGCCACAGAATTCATAATCAGGGACAGACAGAATTGTTACTCAGTGCCAGAGAATTGTTACTTAGGGCCACAGAAACGTTATTAGGGCCACAGAATTGTTACTCAGGGACAGACAGAATTGTTACTGAGTGCCAGAGAATTGTTACTCAGGGACAGACAGAATTGTTACTGAGTGCCAGAGAATTGTTACTTAGGGCCACAGAAACTTTAATTAGGGCCACAGAATTTTTACTCAGGGACAGACAGAATTGTTACTCAGTGCCAGAGAATTGTTACTCAGGGACAGACAGAATTGTTACTGAGTGCCAGAGAATTGTTACTCAGGGCCACAGAAACTTTACTTAGGGCCACAGAATTTTTACTCAGGGACAGACAGAATTGTTACTGAGTGCCAGAGAATTGTTACTCAGGGACAGACAGAATTGTTACTGAGTGCCAGAGAATTGTTACTTAGGGCCACAGAAACTTTACTTAGGGCCACAGAATTGTTACTCGCACAGACACAGAATTGTTACTCGCACAGACACAGAATTGTTACTGAAGGCCACAGAACTGTTACTTAGGGCCACAGAATTGTTACTCGCACAGACACAGAATTGTTACTCGCACAGACACAGAACTGTTACTGAGGGCCACAGAACTGTTACTTAGGGACAAAGAAACGCTAGTTAGGGCCACAGAATTGTTACTCAGGGACAGACAGAATTGTTACTGAGTGCCAGAGAATTGTTACTCAGGGACAGACAGAATTGTTACTGAGTGCCAGAGAATTGTTACTTAGGGCCACAGAAACTTTAATTAGGACCACAGAATTTTTACTCAGGGACAGACAGAATTGTTACTCAGTGCCAGAGAATTGTTACTCAGGGACAGACAGAATTGTTACTGAGTGCCAGAGAATTGTTACTCAGGGCCACAGAAACTTTACTTAGGGCCACAGAATTTTTACTCAGGGACAGACAGAATTGTTACTGAGTGCCAGAGAATTGTTACTCAGGGACAGACAGAATTGTTACTGAGTGCCAGAGAATTGTTACTTAGGGCCACAGAAACTTTACTTAGGGCCACAGAATTGTTACTCGCACAGACACAGAATTGTTACTCGCACAGACACAGAATTGTTACTGAAGGCCACAGAACTGTTACTTAGGGCCACAGAATTGTTACTCGCACAGACACAGAATTGTTACTCGCACAGACACAGAACTGTTACTGAGGGCCACAGAACTGTTACTTAGGGACAAAGAAACGCTAGTTAGGGCCACAGAATTGTTACTCAGGGACAGACAGAATTGTTACCGAGTGCCAGAGAATTGTTACTCAGGGACAGACAGAATTGTTAATGAGTGCCAGAGAATTGTTACTTAGGGCCACAGAAACTTTAATTAGGGCCACAGAATTTTTACTCAGGGACAGACAGAATTGTTACTGAGTGCCAGAGAATTGTTACTCAGGGACAGACAGAATTGTTACCGAGTGCCAGAGAATTGTTACTCAGGGACAGACAGAATTGTTACTGAGTGCCAGAGAATTGTTACTTAGGGCCACAGAAACTTTCATTAGGGCCACAGAATTTTTACTCAGGGACAGACAGAATTGTTACTGAGTGCCAGAGAATTGTTACTCAGGGACAGACAGAATTGTTACTGAGTGCCAGAGAATTGTTACTTAGGGCCACAGAAACTTTAATTAGGCCCACAGAATTTTTACTCAGGGACAGACAGAATTGTTACTGAGTGCCAGAGAATTGTTACTCAGGGACAGACAGAATTGTTACCGAGTGCCAGAGAATTGTTACTCAGGGACAGACAGAATTGTTACTGAGTGCCAGAGAATTGTTACTTAGGGCCACAGAAACTTTAATTAGGGCCACAGAATTTTTACTCAGGGACAGACAGAATTGTTACGGAGTGCCAGAGAATTGTTACTCAGGGACAGACAGAATTGTTACGGAGTGCCAGAGAATTGTTACTCAGGGCCACAGAAACTTTACTTAGGGCCAGAGAATTTTTACTCAGGGACAGACAGAATTGTTACTGAGTGCCAGAGAATTGTTACTCAGGGACAGACAGAATTGTTACGGAGTGCCAGAGAATTGTTACTCAGGGACAGACAGAATTGTTACTGAGTGCCAGAGAATTGTTACTTAGGGCCACAGAAACTTTAATTAGGGCCACAGAATTTTTACTCAGGGACAGACAGAATTGTTACTGAGTGCCAGAGAATTGTTACTCAGGGACAGACAGAATTGTTACCGAGTGCCAGAGAATTGTTACTCAGGGACAGACAGAATTGTTACTGAGTGCCAGAGAATTGTTACTTAGGGCCACAGAAACTTTAATTAGGGCCACAGAATTTTTACTCAGGGACAGACAGAATTGTTACTGAGTGCCAGAGAATTGTTACTCAGGGACAGACAGAATTGTTACGGAGTGCCAGAGAATTGTTACTCAGGGCCCCAGAAACTTTACTTAGGGCCAGAGAATTTTTACTCAGGGACAGACAGAATTGTTACTGAGTGCCAGAGAATTGTTACTCAGGGACAGACAGAATTGTTACGGAGTGCCAGATAATTGTTACTCAGGGCCCCAGAAACTTTACTTAGGGCCACAGAATTTTTACTCAGGGACAGACAGAATTGTTACTGAGTGCCAGAGAATTGTTACTCAGGGACAGACAGAATTGTTACTGAGTGCCAGAGAATTGTTACTCAGGGACAGACAGAATTGTTACTGAGTGCCAGATAATTGTTACTCAGGGCCCCAGAAACTTTACTTAGGGCCACAGAATTTTTACTCAGGGACAGACAGAATTGTTACTGAGTGCCAGAGAATTGTTACTCAGGGACAGACAGAATTGTTACTGAGTGCCAGAGAATTGTTACTTAGGGCCACAGAAACTTGAATTAGGGCCACAGAATTTTTACTCAGGGACAGACAGAATTGTTACTGAGTGCCAGAGAATTGTTACTCAGGGACAGACAGAATTGTTACGGAGTGCCAGAGAATTGTTACTCAGGGACAGACAGAATTGTTACTGAGTGCCAGAGAATTGTTACTTAGGGCCACAGAAACTTTAATTAGGGCCACAGAATTTTTACTCAGGGACAGACAGAATTGTTACTCAGTGCCAGAGAATTGTTACTCAGGGACAGACAGAATTGTTACTGAGTGCCAGAGAATTGTTACTCAGGGCCACAGAAACTTTACTTAGGGCCACAGAATTTTTACTCAGGGACAGACAGAATTGTTACTGAGTGCCAGAGAATTGTTACTCAGGGACAGACAGAATTGTTACTGAGTGCCAGAGAATTGTTACTTAGGGCCACAGAAACTTTACTTAGGGCCACAGAATTGTTACTCGCACAGACACAGAATTGTTACTCGCACAGACACAGAATTGTTACTGAAGGCCACAGAACTGTTACTTAGGGCCACAGAATTGTTACTCGCACAGACACAGAATTGTTACTCGCACAGACACAGAACTGTTACTGAGGGCCACAGAACTGTTACTTAGGGACAAAGAAACGCTAGTTAGGGCCACAGAATTGTTACTCAGGGACAGACAGAATTGTTACTGAGTGCCAGAGAATTGTTACTCAGGGACAGACAGAATTGTTACTGAGTGCCAGAGAATTGTTACTTAGGGCCACAGAAACTTTAATTAGGGCCACAGAATTTTTACTCAGGGACAGACAGAATTGTTACTCAGTGCCAGAGAATTGTTACTCAGGGACAGACAGAATTGTTACTGAGTGCCAGAGAATTGTTACTCAGGGCCACAGAAACTTTACTTAGGGCCACAGAATTTTTACTCAGGGACAGACAGAATTGTTACTGAGTGCCAGAGAATTGTTACTCAGGGACAGACAGAATTGTTACTGAGTGCCAGAGAATTGTTACTTAGGGCCACAGAAACTTTACTTAGGGCCACAGAATTGTTACTCGCACAGACACAGAATTGTTACTCGCACAGACACAGAATTGTTACTGAAGGCCACAGAACTGTTACTTAGGGCCACAGAATTGTTACTCGCACAGACACAGAATTGTTACTCGCACAGACACAGAACTGTTACTGAGGGCCACAGAACTGTTACTTAGGGACAAAGAAACGCTAGTTAGGGCCACAGAATTGTTACTCAGGGACAGACAGAATTGTTACCGAGTGCCAGAGAATTGTTACTCAGGGACAGACAGAATTGTTAATGAGTGCCAGAGAATTGTTACTTAGGGCCACAGAAACTTTAATTAGGGCCACAGAATTTTTACTCAGGGACAGACAGAATTGTTACTGAGTGCCAGAGAATTGTTACTCAGGGACAGACAGAATTGTTACCGAGTGCCAGAGAATTGTTACTCAGGGACAGACAGAATTGTTACTGAGTGCCAGAGAATTGTTACTTAGGGCCACAGAAACTTTCATTAGGGCCACAGAATTTTTACTCAGGGACAGACAGAATTGTTACTGAGTGCCAGAGAATTGTTACTCAGGGACAGACAGAATTGTTACTGAGTGCCAGAGAATTGTTACTTAGGGCCACAGAAACTTTAATTAGGCCCACAGAATTTTTACTCAGGGACAGACAGAATTGTTACTGAGTGCCAGAGAATTGTTACTCAGGGACAGACAGAATTGTTACCGAGTGCCAGAGAATTGTTACTCAGGGACAGACAGAATTGTTACTGAGTGCCAGAGAATTGTTACTTAGGGCCACAGAAACTTTAATTAGGGCCACAGAATTTTTACTCAGGGACAGACAGAATTGTTACGGAGTGCCAGAGAATTGTTACTCAGGGACAGACAGAATTGTTACGGAGTGCCAGAGAATTGTTACTCAGGGCCACAGAAACTTTACTTAGGGCCAGAGAATTTTTACTCAGGGACAGACAGAATTGTTACTGAGTGCCAGAGAATTGTTACTCAGGGACAGACAGAATTGTTACGGAGTGCCAGAGAATTGTTACTCAGGGACAGACAGAATTGTTACTGAGTGCCAGAGAATTGTTACTTAGGGCCACAGAAACTTTAATTAGGGCCACAGAATTTTTACTCAGGGACAGACAGAATTGTTACTGAGTGCCAGAGAATTGTTACTCAGGGACAGACAGAATTGTTACCGAGTGCCAGAGAATTGTTACTCAGGGACAGACAGAATTGTTACTGAGTGCCAGAGAATTGTTACTTAGGGCCACAGAAACTTTAATTAGGGCCACAGAATTTTTACTCAGGGACAGACAGAATTGTTACTGAGTGCCAGAGAATTGTTACTCAGGGACAGACAGAATTGTTACGGAGTGCCAGAGAATTGTTACTCAGGGCCCCAGAAACTTTACTTAGGGCCAGAGAATTTTTACTCAGGGACAGACAGAATTGTTACTGAGTGCCAGAGAATTGTTACTCAGGGACAGACAGAATTGTTACGGAGTGCCAGATAATTGTTACTCAGGGCCCCAGAAACTTTACTTAGGGCCACAGAATTTTTACTCAGGGACAGACAGAATTGTTACTGAGTGCCAGAGAATTGTTACTCAGGGACAGACAGAATTGTTACTGAGTGCCAGAGAATTGTTACTCAGGGACAGACAGAATTGTTACTGAGTGCCAGATAATTGTTACTCAGGGCCCCAGAAACTTTACTTAGGGCCACAGAATTTTTACTCAGGGACAGACAGAATTGTTACTGAGTGCCAGAGAATTGTTACTCAGGGACAGACAGAATTGTTACTGAGTGCCAGAGAATTGTTACTTAGGGCCACAGAAACTTGAATTAGGGCCACAGAATTTTTACTCAGGGACAGACAGAATTGTTACTGAGTGCCAGAGAATTGTTACTCAGGGACAGACAGAATTGTTACGGAGTGCCAGAGAATTGTTACTCAGGGACAGACAGAATTGTTACTGAGTGCCAGAGAATTGTTACTTAGGGCCACAGAAACTTTAATTAGGGCCACAGAATTTTTACTCAGGGACAGACAGAATTGTTACTGAGTGCCAGAGAATTGTTACTCAGGGACAGACAGAATTGTTACCGAGTGCCAGAGAATTGTTACTCAGGGACAGACAGAATTGTTACTGAGTGCCAGAGAATTGTTACTTAGGGCCACAGAAACTTTAATTAGGGCCACAGAATTTTTACTCAGGGACAGACAGAATTGTTACGGAGTGCCAGAGAATTGTTACTCAGGGACAGACAGAATTGTTACGGAGTGCCAGAGAATTGTTACTCAGGGCCACAGAAACTTTACTTAGGGCCAGAGAATTTTTACTCAGGGACAGACAGAATTGTTACTGAGTGCCAGAGAATTGTTACTCAGGGACAGACAGAATTGTTACGGAGTGCCAGATAATTGTTACTCAGGGCCCCAGAAACTTTACTTAGGGCCACAGAATTTTTACTCAGGGACAGACAGAATTGTTACTGAGTGCCAGAGAATTGTTACTCAGGGACAGACAGAATTGTTACTGAGTGCCAGAGAATTGTTACTTAGGGCCACAGAAACTTTACTTAGGGCCACAGAATTGTTTCTCGCACAGACACAGAATTGTTACTCGCACAGACACAGAATTGTTACTGAGGGCCACAGAACTGTTACTTGGGGCCACAGAAACGTTAATCAGGGACACAGAATTGTTACTGAGGGCCACAGAACTGTTACTTAGGGCCACAGAATTGTTACTCGCACAGACACAGAATTGTTACTCAGGGACACAGAATTGTTACTCAGGGACACATAATCGTTTAATTAAAGAGTATGTCAGACAACATGCAGAGGAGTGGCAGAGGAGGCAATGTTTTAGGAGCGAGCAGACGTGGCAGCAGAGGAAGGGGTCGAGGCAGCACTATTCGCAGCCAGAGGCCAGTGCTCCCGGTGTCATCCAGCGGTCGTGTCTCCACCGACAACCCTGCCGTCGTCGATTGGTTGGCTCGGTCGTCTTCCTCTTCCCAGGTCACCTCTGACACCTACAGCCAACGGTCGGTGGGTACGTCAGACACAACCGTTAGTTGGCATGGCCCGGGACCAAGCCCACTGAAATCACGTGTCCTCTACCTGCCCCTGTCCTTTGGTGTTCCCTCACCAAGCGAAGTATCGCATGCTGTGGGCTCAGCCCCACTGTACAGTGAGGAAGAGCTAACAGAGGGCGGTCAGGAACGGGGGGAGACATCCGCCTTTTCAGCAGCCAGGCGAAGAAGTAGTGGCGAGGAGAGTGGCTCGGTAGCCGGTCTAGAGACAGGTCTGTCTCCTGACCCAGACGCAGCCGAGGGGGCTAGTAGTGAGGCGGAGACCCTACTTGATGATGAGGAGGTTGATCGCACTTGGCAGCCTCGTCGTCATCAGGCAATTTCTTCCGCATCATCAGGAGAAGAGGGTGGCAGCTTGGCAGCGAGCAAAACAGTCGGTGGGTTGCCCAGGAGACAGCAGCAGGGTCGCAGCAGTGTCAGTGGAGCCAAACGGCCACGGAGTAGAGCACCAGCTCCACTGCAGCCTACCACCACGGCCAGTAGTGGTGCCGGTGTGCACGGAGGAAGCAGCAGTCAGCCAGTGAGGAGTATCGGGGGCAAAGTTTCCTACTTGGCGGTGTGGCAATTTTTCGTCAAGCCGCCCGAGGAAGTAAACGTAGCCGTATGTCGACTATGTGGCCAGAAAGTCAAGCGTGGCCAGGGGGCCCATGTTGGGACTACAGCGTTGCGGCAGCATATGCAGCGTCGCCATTTGGTGGCCTGGGAAAACCGTGATAAAGATACGGCGGTTCTGCCCGCCCCAGCCCCCGCTCCATCACCCGCTCCGTTACTTGCTCCGTCACCCGACGTCAATCGCCCTCCATCAGCCAGTCAAGGCTCCAACACCTCTGCTGAGGGGAGTTGTCGCTCGTTGGCATCTTCCGCTCGTTCAGATGCTCCTTCTCCTGCTACTCCTCTTCACGGATTCCGTCAGCAGTCTTTCTTGGAATCCGTTTCCAAGAGACAACAGTTTGCGAGCACGCACCCGACGGTGCAAAAGCTGAACGTCCTCCTGTCCAAGTTGCTGGTGCTGCAGTCCCTCCCTTTCCAAGTGGTGGACTCAGCACCTTTCAGAGAAATGATGGCTTGTGCCGCGCCGCGGTGGAGAGTGCCAAGCCGTCATTTCTTCGCCAAAAAGGCAGTGCCAGCCCTGCATTCACATGTAGAAGACATGGTGGGCCAGTCTTTGAGCATGTCGGTCTCTGCCAAAGTGCACGGCAGCGCCGACGTGTGGAGCTGTAACTACGGTCAGGGACAGTACATGTCATTTACGGCCCACTGGGTGAACGTGGTGCCGTCACAGCCGCACCAGCAACTTGGACAGGTCACGCCGCTTTTGCCTCCACGTTTGCACGTCCTTGGTCCGGCAAAGATGTCCGCCTCTACCACCTCTTCTTCTGCCGTGTCCTCAGCCGCCACCCCCGTGCCAAGTCCCATTACCCGACCGGCATATCACATGTGCAGGGCGCAACGGTGTCACGCTGTTCTGCACCTGGTATGCCTTGGCGAACGTAGTCACACAGGGGAGGAACTTCTGAGTGTAATGAACAGAGAAATCGACAGATGGCTGTCTCCGCGCAAACTGAAAATCGGAACCATGTTGACCGACAACGGAAAGAACATGGTGTCTGCTCTGCGTCAAGGAAGGTTGTGCCATGCGCCATGCATGGCTCACGTGTTCAATCTGGTTGTCAAGCGGTTCTTAAAATCCACCATCCCACTGCAAGACATCCTTAAAATGTCACGTAAACTGTGCATGCATTTCAGCCATTCCTACACCGCAAAGAACACCCTCATTGAGCTGCAGCGGCAGAACGGAATTCCACAGCATCGCCTGATCTGCGACGTTGCAACAAGGTGGAATTCAACACTACACATGTTAGACCGCCTTTACGAACAGCGAAAGGCCATCACCGATTTCCTGATGTTACAAGCGGATAAAGGTACTCCCCTGTGTAACTTAGATGTCAGCCATTGGCAGCTCATGCGTGACACCTGCCGCTTGCTCAGGCCCTTTGAGGAGGCCACGCTATTCGTGAGTCGGCAGGACTATGGGATGAACGACGTCATTCCTCTGTTGCACGTCCTTGAACAAATGCTGTTAACAATGGCTGGTCAGGGTGCGGTAGACGTGGCGCACAGATCTCAACGCCACATGACCCCTGTGGGGGCAGGACAGGAAGAAGAGGAGGAGGTAGAGGAGGACATTTGTGCTCAGGAATTATTGAGTGAAATGGGTGGTTTTTCCACTCAGCGGACAGGAGTGGAGGAGCAGGAGCATCTGGTAGAGGAGGAGGAGGAGGAGACAGAGGACCCAGACGCACCGTGGCAGTATGCTGTGGAGATGGAGGCAGGGAGTCCCTCGCATTCCTTGGCACAAATGGCCCATAGCATGCTCGGTTGCTTGCGTAGCGACAGCCGAATAATAACCATCAGACAGAGGGATGACTTTTGGCTGTCCACCTTGTTGGACCCTCGCTACCGTTCCAAAATGGTGGCCTTTTTCACACCTGCTGAGAGGGAGGCCAAAATTACGTACTATAAAAACCACCTATGTAGTCAGTTGGTCTCTGCCTTTGTGCGCCAACGTCCATCCTCAGACACTGTGGGCCCTGTGCGCTCGCGTTCCGCTGCCATGGCAGCAGGGGAGGGGTGGGGTGGTAGGAGCAGTGGCAGCTCCACCAGCAGCAGCTGCCTCAGTCTGCAGTCGATGATGAGTAGCTTTCTTCACCAGCGCAGTGAGGAAACTACTAACCAGCCGCAGCAGCAGCAGCAGCATCAGGTGGACCTGGAGCAGGACCTCAAACAACAGGCTTGGGCCTACTTGGACAGCACCCTGCCAACCGAGGTAGACAATCCCCTTGACTACTGGGCAACGAAACTTGACCTTTGGCCCCAACTAGCTGAATTTGCCCTTGAAAGGCTGTCATGCCCAGCCAGTAGCGTGGCATCGGAGCGCGTGTTTAGTGCGGCAGGAGGTATTGTAACTCCGCGGAGGACACGACTGTCCACCCAAAGTGTGGAGAGACTCACGTTTGTGAAAATGAATCAGGCGTGGATTAGTCTGGATTTCAAACCACCAGTTCCTGACACAACTGACTAAATCCGCCATGAATCATGCCTCAAACATGTGCCACTTTGAGGTCTCCTCACACACTGCTGGTGTGTAGATTTTTTTGACATAGGGTGCTGGCAGATTATGGGCCTCCTATAGCTGCTGCCAGGCCCCTAATCTGCCATAGGCCCCTATATACCGCTTCCTCATGCTGCTGCCAGGTCCAGAGTCTCTCATGGGTCCCTGTACGGCCTCCCATTGCTGCTGTCTCCATCGCCACACTCTGCCATGTGCCACTTTCAGGTTTCCTCACACACTGCTGGTGTGTAGAATTTTTTGACATAGGGTGCTGGCAGATTATGGGCCTCCCATTGCTGCTGCCAGGCCCCTAATCTGCCATAGGCCCCTATATACCGCTTCCTCATGCTGCTGCCAGGTCCAGAGTCTCTCATGCCATGTGCCACTTTCAGGTCTCCTCACACTGCTGGTGTGTAGAATTTTTTGACATAGGGTGCTGGCAGATTAAGGGCCTCCCATAGCTGCTGCCAGGCCCCTAATCTGCCATAGGCCCCTATATACCGCTTCCTCATGCTGCTGCCAGGTCCAGAGTCTGTCATGGGTCCCTGTACGGCCTCCCATTGCTGCTGTCTCCATCGCCACACTCTGCCATGTGCCACTTTCAGGTCTCCTCACACTGCTGGTGTGTTGAATTTTTTGACATAGGGTGCTGGCAGATTATGGGCCTCCTATAGCTGCTGCCAGGCCCCTAATCTGCCATGGGCCCCTATATACCGCCTCCTCATGCTGCTGCCAGGTCCAGAGTCTGTCATGGGTCCCTGTACGGCCTCCCATTGCTGCTGTCTCCATCGCCACACTCTGCCATGTGCCACTTTCAGGTCTCCTCACACACTGCTGGTGTGTAGAATTTTTTGACATAGGGTGCAGGCAGATTAAGGGCCTCCCACAGCTGCTGCCAGGCCCCTAATCTGCCATAGGCCCCTATATACCGCCTCCTCATGTTGCTGCCAGGTCCAGAGTCTGTCATGGGTCCCTGTACGGCCTCCCATTGCTGCTGTCTCCATCGCCACACTCTGCCATGTGCCACTTTCAGGTCTCCTCACACACTGCTGGTGTGTAGAATTTTTTGACATAGGGTGCTGGCAGATTAAGGGCCTCCCATAGCTGCTGCCAGGCCCCTAATCTGCCATAGGCCCCTATATACCGCCTCCTCATGCTGCTGCCAGGTCCAGAGTCTGTCATGGGTCCCTGTACGGCCTCCCATTGCTGCTGTCTCCATCGCCACACTCTGCCATGTGCCACTTTCAGGTCTCCTCACACACTGCTGGTGTGTTGAATTTTTTGACATAGGGTGCTGGCAGATTATGGGCCTCCTATAGCTGCTGCCAGGCCCCTAATCTGCCATAGGCCCCTATATACCGCTTCCTCATGCTGCTGCCAGGTCCAGAGTCTCTCATGCCATGTGCCACTTTCAGGTCTCCTCACACTGCTGGTGTGTAGAATTTTTTTGACATAGGGTGCTGGCAGATTATGGGCCTCCTATAGCTGCTGCCAGGCCCCTAATCTGCCATAGGCCCCTATATACCGCCTCCTCATGCTGCTGCCAGGTCCAGAGTCTGTCATGGGTCCCTGTACGGCCTCCCATTGCTGCTGTCTCCATCGCCACACTCTGCCATGTGCCACTTTCAGGTCTCCTCACACACTGCTGGTGTGTTGAATTTTTTGACATAGGGTGCTGGCAGATTATGGGCCTCCTATAGCTGCTGCCAGGCCCCTAATCTGCCATAGGCCCCTATATACCGCTTCCTCATGCTGCTGCCAGGTCCAGAGTCTCTCATGCCATGTGCCACTTTCAGGTCTCCTCACACTGCTGGTGTGTTGAATTTTTTGACATAGGGTGCTGGCAGATTAAGGGCCTCCCATAGCTGCTGCCAGGCCCCTAATCTGCCATAGGCCCCTATATACCGCCTCCTCATGCTGCTGCCAGGTCCAGAGTCTCTCATGGGTCCTTGTACGGCCTCCCATTGCTGCTGTCTCCATCGCCACACTCTGCCATGTGCCACTTTCAGGTCTCCTCACACACTGCTGGTGTGTAGAATTTTTTGACATAGGGTGCTGGCAGATTATGGGCCTCCCATAGCTGCTGCCAGGCCCCTAATCTGCCATAGGCCCCTATATACCGCTTCCTCATGCTGCTGCCAGGTCCAGAGTCTCTCATGGGTCCCTGTACGGCCTCCCATTGCTGCTGTCTCCATCGCCACACTCTGCCATGTGCCACTTTCAGGTCTCCTCACACTGCTGGTGTGTTGAATTTTTTGACATAGGGTGCTGGCAGATTAAGGGCCTCCCATAGCTGCTGCCAGGCCCCTAATCTGCCATAGGCCCCTATATACCGCCTCCTCATGCTGCTGCCAGGTCCAGAGTCTGTCATGGGTCCCTGTACGGCCTCCCATTGCTGCTGTCTCCATCGCCACACTCTGCCATGTGCCACTTTCAGGTCTCCTCACACACTGCTGGTGTGTAGAATTTTTTGACATAGGGTGCTGGCAGATTATGGGCCTCCCATTGCTGCTGCCAGGCCCCTAATATGCCATAGGCCCCTATATACCGCTTCCTCATGCTGCTGCCAGGTCCAGAGTCTCTCATGCCATGTGCCACTTTCAGGTCTCCTCACACACTGCTGGTGTGTAGAATTTTTTGACATAGGGTGCTGGCAGATTATGGGCCTCCCATAGCTGCTGCCAGGCCCCTAATCTGCCATGGGCCCCTATATACCGCCTCCTCATGCTGCTGCCAGGTCCAGAGTCTGTCATGGGTCCCTGTACCGCCTCCCATTGCTGCTGTCTCCATCGCCACACTCTGCCATGTGCCACTTTCAGGTCTCCTCACACACTGCTGGTGTGTAGAATTTTTTGACATAGGGTGCTGGCAGATTATGGGCCTCCCATTGCTGCTGCCAGGCCCCTAATCTGCCATAGGCCCCTATATACCGCTTCCTCATGCTGCTGCCAGGTCCAGAGTCTCTCATGCCATGTGCCACTTTCAGGTCTCCTCACACACTGCTGGTGTGTAGAATTTTTTGACATAGGGTGCTGGCAGATTAAGGGCCTCCCATAGCTGCTGCCAGGCCCCTAATCTGCCATAGGCCCCTATATACCGCTTCCTCATGCTGCTGCCAGGTCCAGAGTCTGTCATGGGTCCCTGTACGGCCTCCCATTGCTGCTGTCTCCATCGCCACACTCTGCCATGTGCCACTTTCAGGTCTCCTCACACTGCTGGTGTGTTGAATTTTTTGACATAGGGTGCTGGCAGATTATGGGCCTCCTATAGCTGCTGCCAGGCCCCTAATCTGCCATGGGCCCCTATATACCGCCTCCTCATGCTGCTGCCAGGTCCAGAGTCTGTCATGGGTCCCTGTACGGCCTCCCATTGCTGCTGTCTCCATCGCCACACTCTGCCATGTGCCACTTTCAGGTCTCCTCACACACTGCTGGTGTGTAGAATTTTTTGACATAGGGTGCTGGCAGATTAAGGGCCTCCCATAGCTGCTGCCAGGCCCCTAATCTGCCATAGGCCCCTATATACCGCCTCCTCATGTTGCTGCCAGGTCCAGAGTCTGTCATGGGTCCCTGTACGGCCTCCCATTGCTGCTGTCTCCATCGCCACACTCTGCCATGTGCCACTTTCAGGTCTCCTCACACACTGCTGGTGTGTAGAATTTTTTGACATAGGGTGCTGGCAGATTAAGGGCCTCCCATAGCTGCTGCCAGGCCCCTAATCTGCCATAGGCCCCTATATACCGCCTCCTCATGCTGCTGCCAGGTCCAGAGTCTGTCATGGGTCCCTGTACGGCCTCCCATTGCTGCTGTCTCCATCGCCACACTCTGCCATGTGCCACTTTCAGGTCTCCTCACACACTGCTGGTGTGTTGAATTTTTTGACATAGGGTGCTGGCAGATTATGGGCCTCCTATAGCTGCTGCCAGGCCCCTAATCTGCCATAGGCCCCTATATACCGCTTCCTCATGCTGCTGCCAGGTCCAGAGTCTCTCAAGCCATGTGCCACTTTCAGGTCTCCTCACACTGCTGGTGTGTAGAATTTTTTTGACATAGGGTGCTGGCAGATTATGGGCCTCCTATAGCTGCTGCCAGGCCCCTAATCTGCCATAGGCCCCTATATACCGCCTCCTCATGCTGCTGCCAGGTCCAGAGTCTGTCATGGGTCCCTGTACGGCCTCCCATTGCTGCTGTCTCCATCGCCACACTCTGCCATGTGCCACTTTCAGGTCTCCTCACACACTGCTGGTGTGTTGAATTTTTTGACATAGGGTGCTGGCAGATTATGGGCCTCCTATAGCTGCTGCCAGGCCCCTAATCTGCCATAGGCCCCTATATACCGCTTCCTCATGCTGCTGCCAGGTCCAGAGTCTCTCATGCCATGTGCCACTTTCAGGTCTCCTCACACTGCTGGTGTGTAGAATTTTTTTGACATAGGGTGCTGGCAGATTATGGGCCTCCTATAGCTGCTGCCAGGCCCCTAATCTGCCATAGGCCCCTATATACCGCCTCCTCATGCTGCTGCCAGGTCCAGAGTCTGTCATGGGTCCCTGTACGGCCTCCCATTGCTGCTGTCTCCATCGCCACACTCTGCCATGTGCCACTTTCAGGTCTCCTCACACACTGCTGGTGTGTATAATTTTTTGACATAGGGTGCTGGCAGATTACGGGCCTCCCATAGCTGCTGCCAGGCCCCTAATCTGCCATGGGCCCCTATACCGACTCCTCATGCTGTGACGTTGCAACAAGGTGGAATTCAACCCTACATATGTTAGACCGCCTTTACGAACAGCAAAAGGCCATCACAGATTTCCTGATGTTAAAAGCGGATAAAGGTATTCCCTGTGTAACTTAGATGTCAGCCATTGGCAGCTCATGCGTGACACCTGCGCTTGCTCAGGCCCTTTGAGGAGGCCACGCTATTCGTGAGTCGGCAGGACTATGGGATGAACGACGTCATTCCTCTGTTGCACGTCCTGGAACAAATGCTGTTAACAATGGCTGGTCAGGGTGCGGTAGACGTGGCGCACAGATCTCAACGCCACATGACCCCTGTGGGGGCAGGACAGGAAGAAGAGGAGGAGGTAGAGGAGGACATTGGTGCTCAGGAATTATTGAGTGAAATGGGTGGTTTTTCCACTCAGCGGACAGGAGTGGAGGAGCAGGAGCATCTGGTAGAGGAGGAGGAGGAGGAGGAGACAGAGGACCCAGACGCACCGTGGCAGTATGCTGTGGAGATGGAGGCAGGGAGTCCCTCGCATTCCTTGGCACAAATGGCCCATAGCATGCTCGGTTGCTTGCGTAGCGACAGCCGAATAATAACCATCAGACAGAGGGATGACTTTTGGCTGTCCACCTTGTTGGACCCTCGCTACCGTTCCAAAATGGTGGCCTTTTTCACACCTGCTGAGAGGGAGGCCAAAATAACGTACTATAAAAACCACCTATGTAGTCAGCTGGTCTCTGCCTGTCTGCGCCAACGTCCATCCTCAGACACTGTGGGCCCTGTGCGCTCGCGTTCCGCTGCGATGGCAGCAGGGGAGGGGTGGGGTGGTAGGAGCAGTGGCAGCTCCACCAGCAGCGGCTGCCTCAGTCTGCAGTCGATGATGAGTAGCTTTCTTCACCAGCGCAGTGAGGAAACTACTAACCAGCCGCAGCAGCAGCAGCAGCAGCAGCAGCAGCATCAGGTGGACCTGGAGCAGGACCTCAAACAACAGGCTTAGGCCTACTTGGACAGCACCCTGCCAACCGAGGTAGACAATCCCCTTGACTACTGGGCAACGAAACTTGACCTTTGGCCCCAACTAGCTGAATTTGCCCTTGAAAGGCTGTCATGCCCGGCCAGTAGCGTGGCATCGGAGCGCGTGTTTAGTGCGGCAGGAGGTATTGCAACTCCGCGGAGGACACGACTGTCCACCCAAAGTGTGGAGAGACTGACGTTTGTGAAAATGAATCAGGCGTGGATTAGTCTGGATTTCAAACCACCAGTTCCTGACACAACTGACTAAATCCGCCATGAATCATGCCCCAAACATGTGCCACTTTCAGGTCTCCTCACACTGCTGGTGTGTTCCATTTTTTGTCATAGGGTGCTGGCAGATTACGGGCCTCCCATAGCTGCTGCCAGGCCCCTAATCTGCCATGGGCCCCTATACCGCCTCCTCATGCTGCTGCCAAGTCCAGAGTCTCTCATGGGTCCCTGTACGGCCTCCCATTGCTGCTGTCTCCATCGCCACACTCTGCCATGTGCCACTTTCAGGTCTCCTCACACTGCTGGTGTATTCCATTTTTTGTCATAGGGTGCTGGCAGATTACGGGCTTCCCATAGCTGCTGCCAGGCCCCTAATCTGCCATGGGCCCCTATACCGCCTCCTCATGCTGCTGCCAGGTCCAGAGTGTGTCATGGGTCCCTGTACGGCCTCCCATTGCTGCTGTCTCCATCGCCACACTCTGCCATGTGCCACTTTCAGGTCTCCTCACACTGCTGGTGGGTTCCATTTTTTGTCATAGGGTGCTGGCAGATTACGGGCCTCCCATAGCTGCTGCCAGGCCCCTAATCTGCCATGGGCCCCCGTACCGACTCCTCATGCTGCTGCCAGGCCCGTAATCTGTCATGGGCCCCTGTTGTCGCTTGTTGGCATATTCCGCTCGTTCAGATGCTCCTTCTCCTGCTACTCCTCTTCACGGATTCCGTCAGCAGTCTTTCTTGGAATCCGTTTCCAAGAGACAACAGTTTGCGAGCACGCACCAGACGGTGCAGAAACTGAACGTCCTCCTGTCCAAGTTGCTGCTGCCAGGCTTGTAATCTGTCATGCGCCCCTGTACCGCCTCCTCATGCTGCTGCCAGGTCCAGAGTGTGTCATGGGCCCCCGTACCGACTCCAAATGCTGCTGCCAGGCCCGTAATCTGTCATGGGCCCCTGTACCGCCTCCCCATGCTGCTGCCAGGTCCAGATTGTGTCATGGGTCCCTGTACGGCCTCCCATTGCTGCTGCCAGGCCTGTAATCTGCCATGGGCCCCCCTACCGACTCCTCATGCTGCTGCCAGGCCCGTAATCTGCCATGGGCCCCTGTACCGCCTCCTCATGCTGCTGCCAGGTCCAGAGTGTGTCATGGGTCCCTGTACGGCCTCCCATTGCTGCTGTCTCTATCGCCACACTCTGCCATGTGCCACTTTCAGGTCTCCTCACACTGCTGGTGGTTTCCATTTTTGTCATAGGGTGCTGCATGGCCTCCCATTGCTGCTGCCTCCACCGCCACACTGTGGCTCCACACTCTGGTTTTGGCCCCGTGACTGGCCAAATGAGTGAAGTGTGCGGTGATTCTAAGATCGACGGCACTCATCTGCATGTCATACTGCCTGACAGTATTATTACAGTGCAGTGTTCAGCACTAATATTAAGTCTCTCTGAAGCCTAGAAACACCCTTTTTTAAGTTAAATTCACAGCGAATATATTCGACTCGAATCGAATTTTTTCTACGAATTCGCCGAATCAGTCGAATCGAATTTTTGAATACTTCGCTCATCTCTAATGGTCACCATTACAGAAAAAGTATCTCCAGTAGTTGGAAATCCTTGTTGAATCCTGTGACATCCCACATGTAGCACTTGGTCCTGTTCAAATCTGTGCAGTGGTTGTAAGCTAGTGTGGCAAACAAGAGAGTGCAGGGTGATTCCTTTACATGGACTTTGAAAAGAACTGCTGTGTTTTTTGCAAGCTTTGCTCTGATAATTAGCACATCTCCTGTTTAGCAGGGTGTTGTCAGGTGGTGAACTGGAAACTGCAGCTGGGAAAACTGAAGAAGGGGTGGAACTGTGACACAGGGAAGGGCTGGCCGCGTGTTTTGTGGCTGCTTATGTTAAAGTCTTGTTAGTTATTTATTTCAACCCAAGCCAGTTAATTGAAATGTTCACACGTACTAAACACACACACACACACATATATATATATATATATATATATATATATGAATAAAGGTAGCCATATGAAATGGAAATGTGCAAGTTTCAGTATGTCATTACATTAGACGAATTCGTTTGAGAGTATTCGTTCAGAAGATAAAGTATACTCATCCATTTTTTAAAGCAGAACTGAAGGCTACAGCTGGCCATATAATAGTAGATTTTCAAGTGAACATTCCTGCAAATAGCTGTGTGAAAAATATCTGTACATATGATCACTTTTGATTTTTCATTTGAAAATAGTTAAAAATGTTGTTTGTTTTTAACATTTGATTTTGAAGTCAATAAACTTTCCTGAATGAAAACCGCATTCGCCATTAGAAATTCATGCAGACAAGAAACATTTTCCATCCTACTCCTTTGAGTTTTCTCATCAATCAGAAAAGAACACCAATTTGTCCCCACTAACGATTAGAAAAAAACCCAAATGAGTATCCTTAGGCCTTATATACATTTGTGTTGCCTTCTGAAGAGCAATCTGCGTTGGATAGCTCTTAAAACGGCATGTGTCAGGCAATGAGAAGGCATTGAATCACCTCCTCATTGCCTGTTTTAGCCCCTAAACCTCACACCAGCATGCCACAACGGCATGTACTGCATGCGGTTATGGGCACCCCCCCTCCCATTAGGTAGAATGGGTCACTTTCAGAGAGCAGTTCTGCCTGTTGAACACGAATGTGGCATATGTGCTCATCCCTCCGCTGATTTTGCAGCTTAAGGGGAAGCAATTGGGGGGCTTAACCGCATGATTTTACCACCCCACCCAACTTGGGGTGCTTAAGGGGAAGGGGAAGCAATTGGGGGGCTTAACCGCATGATTTTACCACCCCACCCAACTGAAAGTACAAACTAGGCTTTAAAACAAAACTTTTAAATGCAAATTAATTAAATTCTACTAGGGTACGACCGGTGTAAAGTATAATTAAAGGCCTTTTTTGGATAGTGTAGAGAGATTATAACACATGTCATGTTTTCATTGTTGTCTGTGCCCCTGTTATCCACTTCCCATCCAGCAATGTACCCAGGGCCGCTAATATGGGGGTAGCATCAGTCCTCCTGTGCAGGCCCCAGGCCAGCATGGGAATCAGATATGGGCAGGAGAGGCGGTGATCGGTAAATCGTGGGGTGCAATTAGAGGAACTGATCCCCTGGGTGTCTTTCCCTGCAGCAGCTAAAAGCTGTTTTCTCCTTCCCTTCCTCTCATTGGTTTTCAGCTGCTGCAGTGAGATACATACAGGGAATCGGTTCCTGTAATTGCCACCCATCTCACCGATCACCCTCCCTGTCCAAGATTCGATTCCCCGTGCTTCCTGCTAATAATGATTTTAGTGTTTTCTTAATGAAAATATAAAAACAAAATTGGGGGGGGCCGTGATGTCTAACAAAAGCCCTGAAGGTACATCACAGGATAGGAAGGGTGATATCTCATTCATTGCTACAGCTATGATCAAGATAATCAATTTTTAGTGCCAGCAATTCTCTTTAATGTAAAAGTAATCCTAGTAGCTAAGAAGTCACTGGATTACATTTACAGGCAGTTGGGAAGGTAAGTGTCCAGCTGTTTCTCCTCCCCTAGCCCTTATGTAGCTGAGAACAGAGGGAATGTGACCACTTACAAAAAAGGGGAAAAGGTATCGATAATGTTTTTCTATTTTAAAAATTAATGGGTTATTTTGCAAGGTGAGGGTTAACAATCCCATATATACACAGATGACATTCTCAAAGGAGGCTGGTTTACTTGTCAAAGGATTTGTATTTCTTTCCATCCTGTTCTGAAAACTATGCAACTCTCTCACATAGCACAGGTCTGTCTGTTTTCTGCTGCAGCTAAAGCCTAACTCCAGGCACAGTTATTTTAATATTATATCTTAATTTCTTACATTAACAGTGGCATGTTTTGTATTGCTTCAGAAGGTTTCTAAGCTCCAGTAAGAGCTGCTATGTAAAGTGGGGTGCTGTATTTCCAGGTCTCCCTTGCATTGGAACAGTGTCTGTGAATGACACCAGTTCCAGTGTTTTGTAACTACACCCCCCTTATGCTGCTGTGCTTTGTGAATGAGATGATACGATACCGCCATTTGCAATCTCACAAAGGGATTAAGAAAAAAAAGAGGCTAGAGATCAACAAATCTGGAGAGTTGACTCAGGAGCCATGTGGTTGCAGGCAGAACCTCAAAAGAATAATAAAGCATTTAACATCATAAATATGACAGAAGACTACAACCAATGTTATGTATTGGTTTAAAACAAAAATGAATAAACATCAAAATTAAATGTTATTAAACACCCCATAAATTTTAAATACCAAATTGTGTCAGTTTAAACCTGTCTATCTCTGATGCAATCCACTCCACTAAAGAAAAAATGGAAGGTGATCAGTCATCATCTGTCTAGGTGGAGCAAATTGGAGGGCAGTGGGGTGTAAACTGACGGAGTCCATTTACATCTGGTCGCTCATAGAGCAGTTCGGGCTCTGTCTGTGTCTGCTCTGCATCAACTGAGCAGACATGGACCTGTCATCCACCCGCTATGGTCTGATAAGCAGGGGATAAGTGGACGGATCCCCTGCTGATCCAAAAGGAGAACACTCCATATGATGAAGCCTGTTTCCCAAAACTGTTACATTCATGCCAGGAATATACCTGTCACATTTGCTTGTTCGCTCAACCAAACTGTCACACTATCAAATAGCTGGTGTTATAACTGATCACATCTGCAATACCATGGAAACTGCAGATCAAACAGAGGCTAAGGTGGTAGATTCCTTAGCTGTAAAGGAGAGGGAGATTTAGTTCCGCTTTCAATTAGTGGGTTTATTTTCACTTTAAAAAGAAACTACACAAAAAATAGGAGATGGTAAGAACAAAAGAGAAGAGAGAAAAACAGTATATGGGCCACCACAAGCCCATAGAGGTGGACAAAAATAAATTGTCATTTCTTTTCCATTCAGACTAGTGAATTGCAGGAAAACTCACTTCTAACCATGCTTTAATGCAATGCATGGTAAAGGACCTTGTTTGGGCCATCCCAATGCACAATGAGAGTAGTGGGCAATGCAGTGACATTACAGCACACAATAATGAATGTGTGTGTAACACCCTGCCGTGATACTGCTTGCAGGATGTTAAATGGACATAAGATGGCAGCGTCTTGCAGCCCAATTGTGCAGACCCCATTGCAAAGCTTTGTAGGCTGACTATAGAACTTTGATGTTTGACAGCAGGCTAATAAACTACATTTCCAAGAGGAGCTGTGTGTCCAAAAGGTGTGTGTGCGGGGGCAGATAAATACAGAAGCCTGGGAACACAGGGCAAGAAGTGAGGGAGGAGAGCTGAAGAACAGGTGTGGAGGAGAAGGCCATGCGGAACGCCGGAAGACTGGGCCAGGTAGGGCCACTGTCAGGAATGGACTTGCCAATAGTGGTGGGGCTCACCTGCCTTGTGGGCTGCAGTACCAGGGCTGGCCAGCGGGTGCTCTCAACAACCAGAGGTTCACTTTGGCAATTAGCCATCACCTGGGGCTGATTGCAGGTGGTGTATTTAAGGGATGGCCAGACTTGCAGTCTGTGCCTTGGTGTGTGTTTTTCCATGGGCCCCTGTATCTTGTAACCTGCATTCCTGTTCCTGTTTCTGCCTGACTTGTTGCCGACCCTGCCTGATCCTGACCTCTGCTGACTTCTCCTGTTTGATCCCTGGCTTGTGACCCTGACCATTCTCTGCCTGACCCCCTGTACCTACCTGTCCGTTAGTTGCTGTACCCGGCTCGTGACCTGACTACTCTCCGCCTGCTCCTCCTGTACTTACCTGCCCGGTAGTTATTGACCCGGCCTGCCTGACTACGTTGTGCTCTATATGTGTATGTACCTGTGTATCTATATTGGTTTGGGTTTGTTTCACCTTGTTGTACAGTCATGGCCGAAATTGTTGGCACCCTTGATATTTCTCCAGGAAATCATGTATTTCTCACGAAACGTATTGCATTAACACATGTTTTGCTATACACATGTTTATTCCCTTTGTGTGTATTGGGACAAAACAAAAAAAGGGAGGAAAGAAAGCAAATTCGACATAATGTCACACAAACCTCCAAAAATGGGCTGGACAAAAGTATTGGCACCCTTTCACAACTGCGGATAAATAAGAATGTTACAAGCATGTGATGCTCCTGTAAACTCACCTGGGGCAAGTAACAGGTGTGGGCAATATAGAAATCACACCTGAAAGCAGATAAAAAGGAGAGACGTTCACTTAACCTTTGCATTGTGTGTCTGTCTGTGCCACACTAAGCATGGACAACAGAAAGAGGAGACGAGAACTGTCTGAGGACCTGAGAACCAAAATTGTGGCAAAATATCAACAATCTCAAGGTTACAAGTCCATCTCCAGAGAACTAGATTTGCCTTTGTCCACAGTGCGCAACATTATCAAGAAGTTTGCAACCCATGGCACTGTAGCTAATCTCCCTGGTCGTGGACGGATGAGGAAAATTGATGAAAGATTGCAACGCAGAATAGTCCGGATGGTGGATAAGCAGCCCCAAACATGTTCCAAAGACATTCAAGCTGTCCTGCAGGCTCAGGGAGCATCAGTGTCAGCGCGAACTATCCGTCGACATTTAAATGAAATGAAACGCTATGGCAGGAGACCCAGGAGGACCCCACTGCTGACACAGAGACATAAAAAAGCAAGACTACAGTTTGCCAAAATGTACTTGAGTAAGCCAAAAGCCTTCTGGGAAAACGTCTTGTGGACAGATGAGACCAAGATAGAGCTTTTCGGTAAAGCACATCATTCTACTGTTTACCGAAAACGGAATGAGGCCTACAAAGAACAAAACACAGTACCTACGGTAAAATATGGTGGAGGTTCAATGATGTTTTGGGGTTGTTTTGCTGCCTCTGGCACTGGGTGCCTTGACTGTGTGCAAGGCATCATGAAATCTGAGGATTACCAAAGGATTTTGGGTCGCACTGTAGGGCCCAGTGTCAGAAAGCTGGGTTTGCGTCCAAGATCCTGGGTCTTCCAGCAGGACAATGACCCCAAACATACGTCAAAAAGCACTCAGAAATGGATGGCAAAGAAGCGCTGGAGAGTTCTGAAGTGGCCAGCAATGAGCCCAGATCTAAATCCCATTGAACACCTGTGGAGAGATCTTAAAATTGCTGTTGGGAAAAGGTGTCCTTCCAATAAGAGAGACCTGGAGCTGTTTGCAAAGGAAGAGTGGTCCAAAATTCCGGGTGAGAGGTGTCAGAAGCTTATTGATGGTTATAGGAAGCGACTGATTTCAGTTATGTTTTCCAAAGGGTGTGCAACCAAATATTAAGTTAAGGGTGCCAATACTTTTGTCCAGCCCATTTTTGGGGTTTTGTGTGACATTATGTCATATTTGCTTTTCTGCCTCTGTTTTATATTTGTTCCAATACATACAAAGGGAATAAACATGTGTATAGCAAAACATGTGTTAATGCAATACCTTTTTTGTGTGAAATACTTGATTTTCAGGAAAAATATCAAGGGTGCCAACAATTTCGGCCATGACTGTATGTATTTGTGTTAGCTTGGGGTTTGGTGCACTGCGTTTATATTTGTATTGTTAGTCTTAATAAATTGTCTTATTTATACCATATCTGAAGCCTGCGTCCCCTGTGTCAGTCCACACACTTCTGGTCACACCCGCATCCCTGACATTACACCAAGGCCATCCTGACCAGAAGTGGCTGCACAGGGAAGCCATCTTGGCTTGTTGCTGGGAAGGATGGATCTTGATGAGGTTGTGTATTTGTCGCTGCTGGTTTTTGATGACAGAGAATATGCTTATCAGACTCTGAGGGAGTATACCCGGGATCAACTGCTAGAATGTATACGGATGTTCTAGTAGATCAGGGAACAGAGTTCTCTGAGGTGCAAACCTTCAGGTTTGTGTAGAGTTGGCTTCATCTGGTACCCCTGAAAGCAGGAATGACTTTTTGCCACCATTTAGTGCAGACCAGGTAGAGTTCCTGGTATGGTTATTAGAGGATGATGTGGATTGCTTCTTGGAGCATTATGCTGCATGTTCACCACAGGTATTAAGGGACTGTATAAACGCAGTGCAGTCTTTGACCAGACAGGCTTTGTGGAAGCTGAGCTTTGTTCAACCCATACTGCAGACATGGTCAGACTTGTTGCACCCAGCCTCAGTCAGCTTACAACGTCATTCCTCCACTCAAGGCACTCTTCCTGCATCCCCGACAGCACCCCCAGTGATGGCCCAGTATACTCTGCTAACTACCACATATCAGTCCTCTGCTCTCACTCGCTGCACCTATCCTTTCTTTAACCTATTAAAGAAGTCCTCTGTAGCAACTGCTCCCTCCTCTGTTCCATCCTCCAGCTCTTCTCTGTCCTCAGCTGCTCCATCCGTTTACAAACCTGCGCTTACTTACAGTGCTCCGGTAACTAAAACCAGGAAAAGGCAAAAATTCTTTCCAACCAATACCATCCTGCCAGTATCCAAACCGGTCAGCCTGCCGTCTGAGAACCCGCCTTCCGTGGTGCAGCCTGGTGCCTTGGCGCCCACAATTCAGCCTGATGTCTGTACCCAGCCTGATGTCCTTACCCAGCATGATGAACTGATCCAGCCTGATGATCCTATTATGCCAGATGACTCGGAGCCCACTGTCTTGCCAGACGACTCGGTGCCCGCAGTCTTGCCAGACGACTCGGTGCCCGCGGTCTTGCCAGACGACTCGGTGCCCGCAGTCTTGCCAGACGACTCGGTGCCCGCAGTCTTGCCAGACGACTCGGTGCCCGCTGTTCCGCCAGACGACTCGGTGCCCGCGGTCTTGCCAGACGACTCGGTGCCCGCAGTCTTGCTAGACAACTCGGTGCCCGCAGTCTTGCCAGATGACTCCGTGCCCGCAGTCTTGCCAGACGACTCGATGCCCGCTGTTCCTCCAGTTGACTCGGTGCCCGCGGTCTTGCCAGACGACTCGGTGCCCGCTCGGTGCCCGCCGCTCCGCCTGGGGGCCCGGTGCCTGCCACCCTGTCTGGTTGCCCGATGCCTGCCGCCCTGCCTGGTTGCCCAGTGCCCGCCGCTCCGCCTGGGGGCCCGGTGCCTGCTGCCCTGCCTGGGGGCCAAGTGCCTGCCGCTCTGCCTGGTGGCCTGGTGCCTGCTGCCCTGCCTGATGGCCCGGTGCCTGCTGCTCTGCCTAGTGGCCCGGTGCCTGCTGCTCTGCCTGGTGGCCCGGTGCACACTGCTCCGCCTGGTGATCCGGCGTCCAGCCCGATGTGCCTCCGTCCGGTGCCCAGCCCGATGTGCCTCCGTCCGGTGTCCAGCCCGAAGTGCCTCCGTCCGGTGTCCAGCCCGAAGTGCCTCCGTCCGGTGTCCAGCCCGAAGTGCCTCCGTCCGGTGTCCAGCCCGAAGTGCCTCCGTCCGGTGTCCAGCCTGAAGTGCCTCCGTCCGGTGTCCAGCCTGAAGTGCCTCCGTCCGGTGTACAGCCCGATGTGCCTCCGTCCGGTGTCCAGCCCGATGTGCCTCCGTCCGGTGTCCAGCCCGATGTGCCTCCGTCCGGTGTCCAGCCCGATGTGCCTCCGTCCAGTGCCCAGCTCGAAGTGCCTCCGTCCGGTGCCCAGCCCGATGTGCCAATCTTTGATATCCTGCCAGTCACCGGACCCGGGCGGTGGAACATTTTGCCCAGCTAGGACTGTTTGGAGCGTCCTGAGGCCGCTCCTTGAGGGGGGGGGTACTGTCAGGAATGGACTTGCCAATAGTGGTGGGACTCACCTGCCTTGTGGGCTGCAGTACCAGGGCTGGCCAGCGGGTGCTCTCAACAACCAGAGGTTCACTTTGGCAATTAGCCATCACCTGGGGCTGATTGCAGGTGGTGTATTTAAGGGATGGCCAGACTTGCAGTCTGTGCCTTGGTGTGTGTTTTTCCATGGGCCCCTGTATCTTGTAACCTGCATTCCTGTTTCTGCCTGACTTGTTGCCGACCCTGCCTGATCCTGACCTCTGCTGACGTCTCCTGTTTGATCCCTGGCTTGTGACCCTGACCATTCTCTGCCTGACCCCCTGTACCTACCTGTCCGTTAGTTGCTGTACCCGGCTCGTGACCTGACTACTCTCCGCCTGCTCCTCCTGTACCTACCTGCCCGATAGTTATCGACCCGGCCTGCCTGACTACGTTGTGCTCTATATGTGTATGTACCTGTGTATCTATATCGGTTTGGGTTTGTTTCACCTTGTTGTATGTATTTGTGTTAGCTTGGGGTTTGGTGCACTGCGTTTATATTTGTATTGTTAGTCTTAATAAATTGTCTTATTTATACCATATCTGAAGCCTGCGTCCCCTGTGTCAGTCCACATACTTCTGGTCACACCCGCATCCCTGACAGCCACAGAGAGATAGAAGGGAGAAGGAGAAGCTGCTGACTGCTGATGAGTCTGGTGAGCTGTCCCACAGACTGCAAGCCCAGAGTGCTGCTGTCCGGAGTGATGTCTGAAGAAGGAACCACCAGAATACTGGAGGCCACCATCTATAGAGACACCATCAGCTAACTGATTGGTGCCACGGAGCGGGTGAGAGAGCTCCATTCTCAAGCTATTTCAGTTGCCAATGACCTTATTCAAGTTCGCTGCCTTCTGCCTAAGTTCAGCTGACACTGTCCTAAACTTACCCATGTTAAGGCCTAGTTCACTTAACCTTCCAGGTTCTACACTTTCAGCATAATCCAATGACAAGAGCCCACTTCAGAGTCTTACCCTCTGTAAGTTAAGCCACGCCATGGTTCCACTGGAGTAGGCCCACATTCACCAAAGAGTTTCTGCATTGCTGTAATTTGCTACATGGGTCACAAGAGGAATTAATCTCTACAAAGAGGGTTTCTGCTCATTCTTTAATCCCTTCCTAAATTTACATCTTACCCTGTGTGTATTATAGTGGCAGCCCCTTTCCTCTGTATTCACATCTTGGGGAACTTCTAAATTTATAAACAATAATATGCTCAGTGATAAAAATAATTATAATAATAAACCTTTTCTCTAATCTGTGAATAAAATTGAGCACAAAAAGAGTGATTCACTTGCACGGTTTTTCACTACACATTGTGTATTTGCACATGTGTTTGTATATTTTTTTATGTTTACACTTCTTTTTCACTTGGGTGAAATATCACTGGATGATCTTTATACAATTTTTATTTATTAAGGATAATGCACTATGTGGTTTTTATGTTTTTGTTTTTGAGGTAAATCAAGTTGCTACAAGAGGCTGAGGATTTGAACCAAATTTTGGACACTTGGATTTATGGATTTATTTATTTATTTATTTTTCAAAGGGATATATGATTTTTGCAAGATTTTTTGATTTATCCTTGGGACTTTATTTTATTCACAGATTAGAGAAAAGGTTTATTATTATAATTATTTTTATCACTGAGCATATTATTGTTTATATTTGTACACCTCTAAGGGTAGGGGTGAAGTGTGCTTATACAGAAATTTGGGATTTATTGTGATTATTCAATATTATTAGAACTTCTAAAATTTGCTTCCAGAAGGATTTGAAATTCTTAAAGTGCACCAACTCGGACCCCATCGTGTGCGCAGAAGGTCCTATGCCGCAGTTTAAAGGGACAGTTACCTACTCAATCCAAGAGTTTCTTTTCCTTAACCTCAGAATTGAACCGTCACCTGCTTCTGAGAGCCCAAAGTGAGCTAGCCATTCTACTTGGTAATTTTTCTTGCTTGCTGAGGAAAGACATCTCTCAGGACTGGGGTTACTGGCTAAATTCTGAATTGCAGGAAGTCCATAACTGTATGAGTTTTGCTGTGTGTGTGATTTTGTGCATGAAATTACTCTAAGTGATAACTACTATTTTATATACAAACGTTTCTCTTGTTTTACTGTGCCTACATTTAATATCCATACAACCAAGATTTCAGTTCCCTCTAAACTGTCTGTGAGTCTAATTTGTGGTTGTAGTCAGAGGCTCCCTCTGACTAGAGGTTTAAAGTGGTTTCAGTAGGAGTTGGGGCTTTCAGAGTGGGGTCAGACAAGACAGGCAACCCAAAAATTACTCAGCAACCCCTGGGGGGTAGTAATACATGTGTAGTAGTCACCTTCCAGTATATTATTAGGTGAGCCTGTTTATTGCAATAGAGTTCATATGAAGCGCCTGTTACTTTAGTTAACCCTGTCTCTTCTGGTCTGGGATTCTATAGCTAATTTTAGCTCTGGGCTCAATAACCCACATAGGCTAGAGCCAGGTTAGACACTCAACAGCCACTTTTGGTACTTAGAGGTCCAGTTACATGACAAATTGGAGGGTTTCATCATCACCACTGATCTTGTCTTCAAGTCTCCAACACAAAAATGAACACTGCATCACAATCATCCGCAGGGGCCCCTGCCACTGGACTCTGCTGCAACATTCATCTGGAGATATCTCTATTAATAACAATATATACCCGGGTATATTTTCACAATTCCACCAGGACTCTTGGGCCCTTTGCTGATAATACTTTTTTGTACATTGGATGTATGTACTATTATGAATCTTTTTTTATATAAAGCTCATATTATTTCCATACTGGTGTGCATCTGTATACTTATGGTCAATGTTATATGCTGATTGCAGTAGTTTTTCTACTTTCAGTTACTTTGATTTAGATTACTGGGTAATTTCTCAGGAAGGGAGCCCCCTCTTTTCTCATAGGCCCTGTATTCCTGTCCATGGGATGTCTCTGCTCCACAATGCCGGCATACGCAAAGCTGCTGATCGAATATCATTTAACTTTCAGAGTCTAACCATTCTCCAAGAAAAACAGCCCTGAAGAAGGGGGAGGCAATTCTCCTGAAACACGTTGGCTTTACTTGTTTACTTTTATCTTCGATAAACAACTGTAAAATTCATCAAGTGAGACTTTTTTGGACACCGGCACTCCTCTCCAATCACCTAAGTGGAGGCACTACCAACTTTATTACAAAAATCACTCTTCACTCTTCCTCTTAACAAAGCTTCTGGTGCTCTTATTTCTCTACTGATTTCCTGTTAGGGGAGGGCCATTTCTAATAACCCCTCTTCCCCCCCAAAAAAGAGGGCTGCATTATGCAAAACAGATCATATCTGGAGTTAAGCTTTCTTTTTACTTGGGTAGAATGAAGTTTCTCTTTAATCCCTTCACTCCGCCTCTTGAAGCCCTTTAAAGCAGAAATAAACCCACCTCTTTCACAGCCAAGAAAGCTGCCATCTCAGCCTCAGCCATTTTATAGTGCGACAGTTTGGTTGAGTGCAAAAGCAGATGTGACAATTATCATTCATGGCATGCCTTGAGTGTAAATGTTTGGGGAAACTGTTAAAGCAAAACTAAAGCCATTGCTTAAACTATTTCTTAAAATAGTTAAATTTAAGAAATGCAGTGAATGATAACTTTCACAATGCTTGTGCCCTCACCTGAATGGTTACACCATCAAATGGCTAGTGTTATAAGTGATCGCACGTGCAGCATCATGGCAACTACATATCAAGCAGAGGCTAAGATGGCAGCTTCCCGCCACCTTCTGTGGCTCTCAGGATCTCCTGTCCCACCAGGAGTGACCAGATGGAATCAGCTTTGAATGGCTCTCCTTTATTGTAACCCAGAAGCAATGACCTGGCATCACTTTCGGAAACTTTTGGCACCATTTTTAAAAATCTGAAAGCATTCAAAGACACGGATCTTGGTGTTTTGAATTATTTCAAGTGCAGAAGAGGGATTTCAGGTCTTATAGACCACAGATCCCTCCATAAAAAATAATTGTAACATGTTTATTGCTGTCACAGGGGATGTTTACATTCCTTATAACAGCAAAGTGATTACATTTTTTTTTTAAGTGACAGTGTAAAAAATAAAAAAAATAAAGTGCCACAGCCTCAGCCTATCCCAAAGGGAGGGGCTGTAAGGCATACTGGGTACCTGTACAGGTGAAACTCGAAAAATTAGAATATCGTGCAAAAGTTCATTTATTTCAGTAATGCAATTTAAAAGGTGAAACTAATATATGAGATAGACTCATTACATGCAAAGCAAGATAGTTCAAGCCGTGATTTGTCATAATTGTGATGATTATGGCTTACAGCTCATGAAAACCCCAAATCCACAATCTCAGAAAATTAGAATATTACATGCAATCAATAAAACAAGGATTGTACATAGAACAATATTGGACCTCTGAAAAGTATAAGCATGCATATGTACTCAGTACTTGGTTTGGGCCCCTTTTGCAGCAATTACTGCCTAAATGCGGCGTGCCATTGAAACTATCAGCCTGTGGCACTGCTGAGGTGTTATGGAAGACCAGGATGCTTCAATAGCAGCTTTCAGCTCTCCTGCATTGTTCGGTCTCATGTCCCTCATCTTTCTCTTGGCAATGCCCCATATATTCTCTATGGGGTTCAGGTCAGGCGAGTTTGCTGGCCAATCAAGGTGCCAAGTCCTGCTGGAAAATGAAGTCAGCATCCCCATAAAGCTCGTCTGCGGAAGGAAGCATGAATTGCTCCAAAATCTCCTGGTAGATGGCTGCGTTGACCCTGGACTTAATGAAGCACCAACACCAACACCAGCAGATGACATGGCTCCCCATATCAACACAGACTGTGGAAACTTCACACTGGACTTCAAGCATCTTGCAGTGTGTGCCTCTCTATTCTTCCTCCATACTCTGGGTCCTTGGGTTCCAAATGAGATGCAAAAGTTGCTCTCATCAGAAAAGAGGACTTTGGACCACTGAGCAACAGACCAGGTCTGTTTTTCTTTAGCCCAGGTAAGACGCTTCTGATGTTGTTTGTTGTTCAGGAGCGGCTTGACAAGAGGAATACGACATTTGAAGCCCATGTCCAGGATCCGTCTGTGTGTGGTGGCTCTTGATGCACTGACTCCAGCCTCAGTCCACTCCTTGTGAAAGTCCCCAACACTTTTGAATGGCCTTTTCCTGACAATGCTCTCCAGGCTGCGGTCATCCCTGCTGCTTGTGCACCTTTTTCTTCCACACTTTTTCCTTCCACATAACTTTCTATTAATGTGCTTGATACAGCACTTTGGGAACATCCAACTTCTTTTGCAATTACCTTTTGAGGCTTTCCCTCCTTATGGAGGGTGTCAATGATGGTTTTCTGCACAACTGTCAGGTCAGCAGTCTTTCCCATGATTGTGATTCCTACTGAACCAGACTGAGAGACCATTTAAAGGCTCAGGAACCCTTTGCAGGTGTTATGGCTTAATTAGCTGATTAGAGTGGGATACTTTTGAGCCTAGAATATTGCACCTTTTCACAATATTCTAATTTTCTGAGATTGTGGATTTGGGGTTTTCATGAGCTGTAAGCCATAATCATCACAATTATGACAAATCACGGCTTGAACTATCTTGCTTTGCATGTAATGAGTCTATCTCATATATTAGTTTCACCTTTTAAATTGCATTACTGAAATAAATGAACTTTTGCACGATATTCTAATTTTTCGAGTTTCACCTGTATATGCTCACTGGCCACTTTATTAGGTACACCTGCTCAATTGCTTGGTAACACAAATTTGCTAACCCGACAATCACATGGCAGCAACTCAATGCATTTAGGCATCTAGATGTGATGAAGATGACTTGCTGAAGTTTAAACCGAGCCTCAGAATGGGGAAGAAAGAGATTTAAGTGACTTTGAATGTGGCATGGTTGTTAGTGCTAGATGGGCTGGTCTGAGTATTTAACCACCTCCCGCCCGCCATATAGTCCAATGACCGGCTCAAGGTGGTTCTCTCGTTCTGGGAGGACATCATATGACGTCCTCCCATTCTCACCGCGCATGCACGGCTCCGGGAGCACGCAGCGCGGCAATCTGCGGTGCGCTGTGTCCCTCGGACACAGCGGATCACCGATCCACGGAAAGAGCCAAAGACGTTGGCTCGGTCATGTGATCAGCTGTGTCCAATCACAGCTGATCACATGTAAACAGGGAAATGTCGGTTATCGGCATTTCTCTCCTGTCGAGCTGCCACACTGACAGCTCGAGAGGAGAGGAGAGCCGGAAACTGGCATTCCGCGGAGGGAACATGTACACTGATCATCAGGGCACTGATGATCAGTGTGCCCTGATGATCAGTGTAGCCCCAGAAGTGCCACCTGTCAGTGTCCATCAGTGCCAGCTGTCAGTGCTGAACAGTGCCACGTGCTAGTGCCCATCAGTGCCACATCAATGCCACATATCAGTGCCTACCAGTGCACATCAATGCCACATATCAGTGCCCATCTGAGCTGCCTTTCAGTGTCACCCATCAGTGCCAGTCAGTGCCACCTATCAATGTGAATCAGTGCCACCTATCAGTACTGTCAATCAGTGCCACCTATCAGTGCCACCTATCAGTGCCACCTATCAGTGTGCATCAGTGCTGCCTATCAGTGCCCTACAGTGCTGCCTATCAGTGCCAGTCAGTGCCACCTAACAGTGCCAGTCAGTACCACCTAACAGTGCCAGTCAGTGCCGCCTATCAGTGCTGCCTTTCAGTGCCCCTCAGTGATGCCTGTCAATGCCCATCAGCGCCACCTACCAGTGCCTCCTCATCAGTGCCCATCAGTGCCACCTATCAGTGTCCATCTGTGCAGCCTATCAGTGCCCATCACTGCAGCCTCATTAACGCACATCAGTGAAGGAAAAAAATCACTTATTTACAAAATTTTATAACAAAAACTAAGATCATTTTTTATTTCAAAATTTTCAGTGGTTTTTGGTTTGTTTAAGAAAAAATAAAAAACACAGAGGTGATTAAATACCACCAAAATAAAGCACTATCTGTCACAAAAAAACAATAAAAATTTCATATAGGTACAGTTTTGCATGACCGCGCAATTGTCATTCAAAGTGTGACAGCGCTGAAAGCTGGAAATTGGCCTTGGCAGGAAGGGGGTATAAGTGCCCTGTAGGCTAGTGGTTAAAAAACTGCTGATCTACTGGGATTTTCACGCACAACTATCTCTAGGGTTTGCAGAGAATAGTCTGAAAAAGAGAAAATATCCAGTGAGCGGCAGTTGTGGGGACGAAAAATGTCTTGTTGATGTCAGAGGAGAATGGGCAGACCGGTTGCTGTAACATTCAGATGGTAGGGTCAGAGTTTGTCGTAAACAACATGAACGCATGGATCCATCCTGCCTTGTATCAATGGTTTAGGCTGCTGGTGGTGTAATGGTGTGGGGGATATTTTCTTGGCACTAGCAAGGTGTACCTAATAAAGTGGCTGCGAGTGTATATTCAGTGAGCACACAGAGCTCTAGGGGAGGGGGGCCATGCCCATTTGTCCTTCCTGGGCACTCTGCCATGTGCTTGTCAAGTGGAGGCCCCAGCTGGGAGGCTGGACAGCCTGTAACCTCTGTTTTCTGCTGAGGGCTGACTGAGAGGACTGTCATCTGAGGATCTAGTCTGGTTCCACTATCCATCCAGGAGGGTTATGTGAGTACAGAAGAGAAACCCTAGAGAGTGAGTGCTACCACCCCTCTTCTGCGCTAGGAAGTCAGCCGTGTGTTTCCTAAGAAGTTTCTTTTATCATGAAGAGCATAGCTTATCCACTCCTTGGGAGGGTGGCGGTTGCTTGGACTATCCACAAGGAAGGCTCAACCTCCTCAATACTGCCTTGCAGAACCTGTCTGCTCTCTGCCACACAGGGACATGGTTCCGAGTTACAAGAAGCAAGTTTGAGTGGGCTCCATTTACAGAAGCAGATCACATGCGGTATATAGGTGTCCGGATGCATTTTGCCTAAATATTACATGCGATTCTGAAATTGTCAATTCACTATATGTTGTGGTATTTACCGCAAAACGCTCAGTAAATACCACATGAAAAGGCATTAAACTCAATTCACAGAAGGAAATAATTAATAAATGCATGCGGTAATTAAATATTGGTCCAGGCATGTAACGTTTAAGATCTGTAATAGGCAATTTTGAGTAGTTTCTGCCTTTCTGGATCAGTTCTCTCAACTGTAATGTCTAGAAATCTAAATATGGAATTCATTTGGGTTGATTTACTAAAGGAAAAACTTTATTCAATTTTGGATAGAGTGGAGGTGGATTAGAACACCTGTCAGGTTTTTATTGCTGTCTGTGCACCCATTAGATTCACCGTCACTATTTGTCCTGTTTACCATTATCATTGAAAGTGAAAGTAAAAGAAAATCCCACATTTTGGGTTGTCCTCAGGAAGGGGACATCTTCCAATGGGGACACAAATGGCAAGGAAATGAAACAACTGACAAATGGCAAAAAAAAAGCAAAAAAAACTGACATGGGTTATAACCCTCCTATACTCTATCCAAATAGAAAAAAAAAGTTTTGCCTATAGTTCTACTGTAAGTCAAATAGACTGTGCAATTTGCAAGTTGTTCCAGAGCTTAGTAAATGGGGTAAAGCTTCACTTTACAAAGAATACCCAATCATATGCAAGGAAAAAAACAGCTTTTTTGCTTGCACATGATTGGATGATGGAAGTCAGCACAGCTCCCCCCTCATTTACTAAACTCTGAAACAACTTCAATTGCAAAGTGCTCACTCTATATGCCTTTAGTAAATCAAACCCATAACATGTAGTAAATTATAAAAAAAACTCCCAATCACTCTAAACATCATGCAATATACATGCATATCACAATGACCATCCCTTGTTAGCACATATATGTGATAAATGTAGTGGGGATACATTACTTTTTCACAAATATTTTTAGAGATATCTTCCCACTGACCAGGGGTGGAGTAACAACTCATGGGGCCCCCGGGCAATAGGGGATCATGGGGCCCCTGTGTCCTTGCCCAAATTCAAAAAAGCCTATGAAAAAGGTACCAGGGGCATCTCATGGGTCCCCCTACTGACCCCAGGCCCTCGGGCAGTCCCCGAGTTTCCAAATGGTGAGCCCGCCCCTGCCACTGACATAATTATTATTATTATTATTATTATTATACAGTATTTATAAAGCGCCAATAGTTCGCTCAGCGCTGTACATTACAAAGGGGACAGAACATGTGACAGAACAATACCAATACAATGCAAAACATGAGGGGATCGAGGGCCCTGCTCTTTCAAGCTTACAATCTAGGAGGGATTGATCTTTTTAGCTATCTATAGGGGGTAATTCTTACCAATGACCACAAGTATAAGGAGCATTCCTCCCATTGGCCATCACACTAATGTATCATGAGTTGTAGATAAAGCCATTTTAGCAGGGGATTCCTGAGACTGGGAAGTTATCTTAAGGGTTCCTCTGTGTTGAAAAGGCTAAAAAAGGCTGTTTGAAAGTGTAATTAAAGGCAAAACTTTTTTTCCCATTTTGGATAGAGTAATGGAGGGTTAGAACCCCTGTCAGTTCCCCCCCCCCCCCTTCATTATTTGCCATCTGTGTCCTCATTGGAACATTTTGGGGACAATCCTAAAATGTGGTATTTTCTTTTTAATTCACTTTCAATGCTAATGGTAAACAGGTCAAATAGGGTGAATCTCCCTAATGTGGACAGACAGCATTAAAAACCCAACAGTTGTTCTAACACCTCTCCAACCTATCCAAAAGAATAAAAAAAAAAATGTTTCCTTTGGTTAGTCCTCATGCACAATGGATGTTTTTACAGCTGCTATTTTTGGCTTTTGAAGTTTTTTTCTACAGCCAGTAAACTCACCAGCATGTTATCCTATGTGTCCATGCACACATAGACTGTAATCAGCGTTTTTTGGCAGGAGCGTTTTTTGACTGGAAAAAAAAACTCAGAACTAGGAGTTTTTTAGCTGTAAAAACACTCTAACGCTGAAAAACGTGGCAAAACGCGGTAAATCAAGGCAAACCGTTTTTAGATTTTTATTACAAAAAAATGCAAATGCAAAAAAAGTGGCAAAACACTGCTAAACGCGAATACAAAACGCTAAAAAACACTGAAAAACTCATGTTTTTAACGTGACTTTACACAGCTAACGTTACCAGTGTTATTAAAACGCCCAGTATGCATCAGGACGTATACTTTAAATATAAAATATCTTTCTAAATGTCAAATATTAAAATAGTAAAGAAATCACACACATATATAAATAACCTTCTTCCACCAACAAAAAAGACAATGTATTTTTTATTGGTGGAAGAATGGTATTTATATATGTGTGTGATTTTTTATATTATTTTCATTCAACATTTCACATTTATAAAGATATTTTGTATTTACTTAATTTAACTATGAAAGCAGTTTTGACTGGTATTCTAGTCACCTTTTTTCTTTTGCATTAATACATCTGTTGCAGGGACCGCACTGACTTAGTGAGTTGGCAGATTTCTATGGTTTAAACCATTTTACCTCTTTATTAACAATAAAAACTGACAGGGTTTCTAATCCTTCTCCACTGTATCCATCCCACTGGGTATCACATGAGATAAAATGCAGTATGGTTTCATGAGATAAATACCGCATATTTCGAAAAAATAATGCATGCAGTATTTTAGAAGTGTACAGTATTTTACCTGATTTCTTTAAGTGGTAGATATCGCTTTGTAATGGAGCCCAGTGTCCTCAGAGTTCATTATAGCAAGTTATTGGAGTATCTTACTTTCCCAATCCCCATCCAAGTTCAATCCTTTATAAAAACACCAAAACTAACAACCCTAGACTGTTTCTTGAGCTGAAAGAGAGAAGCGCATGTGAGTCTGGCTGTGGGGCGATAGTGGGAAAAAACCTTGTGCGGGGCGATGCTAGACTATTTTGCGCCTTAGGCAAGACCGGCTATTTGCACCCCCCCAAAAAAAAACTGACTGGGGAGCTGGGAGGAAGAAAAGTAAAAAAGCTTCACCCTGCATGAAACACGGGGTTTAACCTCCCTTGCAGTCTGATTATGTCCATATTTCTGTGCTCAAAGCGGTACATTTTTTTGCATGGAAATATGTATTTTTTTTATTGTAGGCCTGTCATTTTTAGGAATAACTCACTGAAATCTGTCCAAACAAGAGTCTAGTAAAGTTCAATCAGACATCAGACATCTTCCTTCTGTACCAGGGAAGAAAGTGGTCAGTCATAAACTCCACATACTTTGCAGAGGTCATCTTTACACCTTCGGGGACCCTAAAGGAGCAGACCAGCTCTGTTCCCATGATTCTGGCCCAAAACATGACTCCACCACCGCCTTGCTGATGTCGCAGCCTTGTTGGAACAGGGTGGCTGTCCACCAACCATCCACTACCCCATCCATTTGGACCATCCAGGGTTGCACGGCACTCATCAGTGAACAGGACTGTTTGAAAATTAGTCTTCTTGTATTTTTCTGCCCAATGCAGCCGTTTCTGCTTGTGAGCATTGGTTAATGGTGGCCGAATAGAAGGTTTATGCACAGTTGCAAGACTCTGGAGGACTCTACACCTTGATGTCCGTGGGACTCCAGAGGCACCAGCAGCTTCAAATATCTGTTTGCTGCTATGTAATGGTATTTTAGCAGCTGCTCTCTTGATCCGATGCATGGATCTGGCAGAAATCTTCCTCAATGTGCCTTTATCTGCACAAACCTGTCTGTGCTCTGAATCAGCCACAAATCTCTTAATAGTGCGATGATCACGCTTAAGTTTTCGTGAAATATCTAATGTTTTCATACCTCGTCCAAGGCATTGAACTATTTCTCTCTTTTTGGCAGCAGAGAGATCCTTTTTCTTCCCCATATTGCTTGAAAATGGTGCTCTGCTTAATAATGTGGAACACCCTCATTTAGTAGTTTTTCCTTAACCTCCCTAGCGGTCTGATTATGTCCATATTTCTGTGCTCAAAGCGGTAAATTTTTTTGCATGGAAAGATGTTTTTTTTTTTATTGTAGGCCTGTAATTTTTAAGAATAACTCACTGAAATCTGTCCAAACAAGAGTCTAGTAAACATCCCGGGTATGTTAACATTTGAAACACAAAATCATAAATTATAATTTAATAAATAATCATAAAAAATAATAATATAATAATAAATTTAATTCAATAATATAATCAAACAAAAAACACTGAAATTTGAAATATAGCGCCAAGTTCGCACATCACTGAGCAAAGTCGCATAATTGTTTTCAGTGTCTGATGACGAATTTCCCCACGAATCATTATCACTCAATTCTGTAAGTGGTTCTAATTTACTATTGCTGTTCTCTAGCTGGTCTAAAACCGCATTTGACCTAAAGGGACGCTTTTTGGACGCCATGGACGTTTCTCAGTTTCCAGGCAGAAAGAACAGTAAAAAGGCAGGGCACAGGACAAAGCACTAGGGACAAAATGTATGTGAAATGGTTTGATACAGTAATGTTTTACTATGTGATTTTAGTGAATTTAGTGAATTTCACTTTTTGTCATTTTCAAATTTCCCGCCGTTCCGTCCCGACGTCGCAGGGGACGGAACCCAGAAGACGGATGCCGGCATTGGCCGGAGGACATTAAAGCGGACACTGCAGGAGGGACATCGCGGGAGCGCAGTACAAGATAAGAGAAGAAGAGATCCTGGAGCAGAGCCTCATGGTAAGCCCGAGTGTAGCTCGGGGTTACCGCTTGTGGTACTGAAACTTTACCCCGAGCTACACTCGGGAATACTGCCAGGGAGGTTAAACTACGTTAAATATTGGGTAAGGCTTAAAGGAGGTGTGGGTAAATAGAGTCTGCGATTACTTCCATAGTGTAAAATGTGGTGTGCACGATGAAGATGACTGTGTGTGTGCAGGATGGAGGTGACATGGAGACGAATGTGTTCAGATTGGAGATGACATGGTAGATGACTGTGTGTAGGATGGAGATGATTGCGTGCAGATTGGAGATATCATGGAGATAACTGTGTGCAGATTGGAGATGACTGTGTGCAGGATGGAGATGACATGGTAGATGACTGTGTGCAGAATGGAGATGACATGGTAGATGACTATGTGCAGAATGGAGATGACTGTGTTCAGATTGGAGATGAAATGGTAGATGACTGTGTGTAGGATGGAGATGACTGTGTGCAGGATGGAGATGACTGCGTGCTGGATGGAGATGATATGGTGGAAGACTGCATGCAGGAATGAGATGACATGGTAGAAGATGGAGATGACTGTGCATGCAGGATGGAGATGACATGAAGATGACTGTGTTCAGATTGGAGATGACATGGTAGAAGAATGTGTGCAGGATGGAGATGACATGGTAGAAGACGGAGATGACTGAGCGTGCAGGATGGAGATGACATGGTAGAAGAATGGTAGAAGACTGTGTGCAGGATGGAGATGACTGTGCATGCAAGATGGACTTGACTGTGCATGCAAGATGAAGATGACATGAAGACGACAGTGTGCAGAATGGAGATGACATGGTAGAAGAATGTGTGCAGGATGGAGATGACATGGTAGAAGACTGCATGCACAACGGAGATGACAAGGTAGAAGACTGCATGCAGGACGGAGATGACTGTGTGTGCAGGATGGCATTGAAATGGAGATGACTGTGTGCAGGATGAAGATGACTGTGTCAGGTTATCAAATTAGCTATCTGAGTCCTCTGGCTCTGGCCAGCTCAGTTTACCCTCTCAGGCTGGCTCTACTGGCCTCCACAGTCTGCTCCGGGTGACTGCCTAGACTCAGGCTGGCTCTGGCCTCCTCCACATTGGCCATGGCCACGCCATGGATCTCTCTCCTCCAGCTGGGCTTTCCCTACTCAGCCCTGTGTCTCAGTGAGAGTCCATCCCTGCTCCCCCTTGCTCCGATCGGGTCCGAAGCAGCCGCTCTTCACTCTCCAGGCTGTGTGGTCCTTGTTCAGACAGTAAAGCTGCACCCTCCTCTACCTCTCCATGTGCTCCCGCAACTGATCAGCTCAAGCTCAGGTAGCCACGATCCCTCACTCAACACTGACCAATCAGCAAACAGGCAGGCAGCACCTGGCTTCTTGGATACAGAGGAGGTAGGGGGACTGTGTATGTCTCTGTTTTGATTTACTTCGGTGCCACAACCATTGTCATGTTAACTGGCATGTCGGATTTGCCTGTGAGTCCAGCTGCATATTTACCTCGAGGCAAACAAGGCATGTGTCTTGGGTGGCAATTTTCAGGGGGTGTCGCCGGCACCTGAAAGAAGTAGCACGGATGGGGACCTGGTGAGGAGGCTGCGTGCTGCTGGAGGGTGTGGGGATGGCCGGCTGCTTCTTGTGCAGGTGATCAGGTGTTGCTGGCGGTAATGGAGGGTGGTGGCGACAGGGGGGGGCAATGTTGGCGGCAGGGGGGGGGATTGTGGTGGTGAGCAACGGTGGTGGCTACAGGGGGTTTAGGGGGGTGCTGCTGGGGGGGGGGGGGCGCACAATTCCTGTGTTGCCTAGGGCAGCACAAAAAATGGAGACACCACTGCGTAAGTCACGGCCGTGACAGCTGCCTAGTTTGCCTGGTAGCTCTGGCCCTGACCTTGGGCCCTACAATCTGCTGGCCTCCTCAGAGGTCCTGCTGCATACAGTTAGGTCCATATATATTTGGACACAGGCACAATTTTAGTTTTTCCAGGTATTTACCAAAACATATTCAAGCTATAGTTATATAATGGATACGGGCTGAAAGTGTGCACACTCTCAGGTTTAATTTGAGGGTATGTACATCCAAATTGGAGGAAGTATTTAGGAATTACAGCTCTTAAGAGTAGCCATACCCTCTTTTTCAAGGGACCAAAAGTAATTGGACAATTAAATCAAAAGCTGTTTTATGGCCAGGTGTGGGCTACTCCTTTGTTATTTATTCATCAATTAAGTAGGTAAATGTTCTGGAGTTGATTCTAAGTGTGGTATTTGCATTTGGAATCTACTGCTGTGAACCCAGATCATGTGTTCAAAGGAGCTGTCCGTGCAAGTGAACCACGCCATTGTAAGGCTTCAAAAATGAAAAAAATCCATCAGAGAGATAGTAGCAACAATTGGAGTGGCCAAATCAACAGTTTGTTACATTCTGAGGAAAGAAAAATGCACTGGTGAGCACAGCAACATAAAAAGGCATGGACATCCATGAAAGACAACAGTAGTGGATGATCGCAGGATCCTCTCTATGGTAATGAAAAACCCATTCACAACATCCAGACAAGTGAAGGACACTGTCCAGGAGGTGGGCATATCATTGTCATAGTCTACAATCAAGAGAAGACTTCAAGAGAGGGTTCACCACAAGGTGCAAACCATTCATAAGCCTGAAGGATAGAAAAGCCAGATTAAACTTTACCAAAAAACATCTAAAAGCATTCTTTGGATGGATGAAACTAGAATTAATCTGTACCAGAATGATGGGAAGAAAAAAGTGTGGAGAAGGCTTGGAACAGCTCATGATCCAAAGCACACATCATCTGTAAAACATGGTGGAGGCAGTGTGATGGCATGGGCATGCATGGCTTCCAGTTGCACTGGGTCATTGGTGTTTATTGATGATGTGACAGAAGACAAGCAGCCGGATGAATTCTGCAGCAAAGCTGATTGGACGGCGCTTCACAGTACAGATGGACAATGATCCAAAACACACTGCAAAAGCAACCCAGGAGCTTTTGAAGGAAAAGTGGAAAATTCTGCAATGGCCGAGTCAATCACATGATCTCAACCCCATTGAGCATGCATTTCACTTGCTGAAAGCAAAACTAAAGACAGAAAGACCCACAAAGAACAACTGAAGACAGCTGCAGTTAGAGCCTGGCAAAGCATCAGAAGGGAGGAAGCCCAGTCTTTGGTAATGTCCATGGGTTCCAGACTTCAGGCAGTCATTGTCAGTAAAGGATTCTCAGTAAAATATTAAAAATGAACATTTTATTTATGATTATATTCAATTGTCCAATTACATTTGGTCCCTTGAAAAAGGGGGGATGGCTATGCTTAAGAGCTGTAATTCCTAAACCTTTCCTCCAATTTGGATGTACATACCCTCAAATTAAACCTGAGAGTGTGCACTTTAGGCTCATATCCATTATATAACTATAGCTTGAATATGTTTTTGGTGAAACAAACTAAAATCATGCCTGTGTCCAAATACATATGGACCTAACTGTGTTACACAATCAGCAAGAGGTTACTGCACAAGTTTGAAGCCAGTTTTGTAGCTTCAATGACTCAATGATGTTTTACAGAAAGCCTTGGCCATTGTGCCATCTTCTCTGCATGCCTGGAATGATGTCACCCGCTGGAGGGAATCATGTTTCCAGCTTTGGACAACACAAGACTGTCCAGCACGTCCTGTAGCTTGCAGGAGTAGCTCTGCACTGTGTGAATGCCAACTCCCTATAATAACATCACTTCACCCCTGTAGGGGTACATCTCATCCTCGGACACGTTCCATGACGTCACCCTCTCTGCTGTCACCACCGTATGAGGGACAGATGACGGAAAGATAAATCTAGTGAGGTCAGGGGGCGTGTAGCGGTGACGCAGTGCATGGAGAGAGGCGGTAGGGGGCGGTGTGAGTCTGTCCTCTGGCCTGTGGCTCCTCCCCCTGTCTCCCGGCTCCTATCATCACACAAGAGATGTCCCGGGGTGCGCAGTACTGGCGTCGGATGGCAGTCGCTGAGGCGGAGGACGAGTGAACATTACCCTCCTGTTGTCCTCAGCCCGGAGCCGGGATTCAGGCCGTCATGACGGGCGTGCAGGATGAAAGCTCGGTGCGGGTGGCTCTCCGGTAGGTGGTGTTGTGGGTCACAGACGGTCAGCGGTGTGTGTGAGGGATGGCTGAGGCTGGCTTTGTGCACCTGTACTGTCCACGGGGGGCGCACACTGTCCCAGACTCCTCTCCAGGGGGCGCACCTCGTTCTGGGCTCCTCTGCGGGGGGCGCACACTGTGTCCAGTCACCTGATCAGGCCCAACCTGGCTTCCTGCTCGGGTCACGTGGCCCAGCCCCCCATTCATTGAGTGCACCTGTCAGGGCCTACACTAAGTAAACACCATGCTGGAGGATGTGTGCCCTTCACCTGTCGTGGTCACCCCCCTCCTGTGTGTGGCCTGGGATGGCTGACATGTGCACCTTTAGACTGGACTGTGCAATCATTAACCCATTCATTGTACCCTGTGGGCTTGTTGTCACGGGATTGGGTAAACAATGCTTTCAAGGACTCCTCTGAATGCTAAAAATGTGCTTGTGGTGATTTATTGTGGTTGCAGTGTGTAACTTTGTTTCAGCACACCATCTGAAGACAGCATTGTTTCCTTTTTGTCTTTTTTGACCTTTAACGGGATAGGTTAGTGGCTGGGTGAAGCCAGCGTTCATGCAGATAGTGGACTGTGCAGGAGAAAAGGCCGAATGCATTACTTTGCCTCATTATGTGCTGGATGATCGGGCTGAGAAAGATCACAATTTAGGGTTAGCTGGAGGAGACCCCGGGTGAACGGATTATTTCATTTTTACTAAAAGAGAACCTGTCACAGCTGGGCTTATGGTATAAACCACGGGTGTCAAACTGGTGGCCCTCCAGCTGTTGCCAAACTATAAGTCCCATGAGGTATTGCAAGATTGACAGTTACAAGCATGACTCCCAAAGGCAGAGGCATGATGGGACTTGTAGTTTCGCAACAGCTGGGGGGCTGCCAGTTTGACACCCCTGGTATAGACAGAATATTCAGGGCTAGTTCTGACCAGATGCAGTCCACTGTGTTTTTATTCTGCATCAAAAATGCACACACAGTATTTAACAGGGATTCTAATGGCCCTAGTTCACACTAGTGCAACAAAAATTAGAACCACCTGCTTTTTTTTCTCATATGGAACATGGCAAAAGGCATACAAAATGCACTGGAACACATCAAAACACAGCAGAATGCATATGTCCTTAATTGAGGTGAAGAAAAAAAGAGGGGAAAAGTACATTTTAAAAAGCCCCGGAACGCTTAAGAAAATGCACATGCAGAAACGCATCTGGAATGCAGAAATTGTGGTGTGAACTCGGCCTTATTCTGAATTATTTTTAATTGCACAGACCAGCCATTCTCAAACAAGGTTCCTCCAGAGGTTGCTAGGGCTCTGATGGATCATGTACATTAGTCTTTCCCCCTGCAGAGTGATCCACAGTGAATTGCTTTTCACAGGACTTTTGACAGGTGGTGAGAAGGCAATATGTTACTTCCTCGCTGTCCTTAAAAGCCACACAGTTGCAGAGGGGTTGCATTGAGTTCACTTGAATGGGATGGGGTAGAATTCTTGCTTCAAAGCTGCAACAAGTATACAACCTTGTCCAGCTGCCTTTGAAAATTAAAGGGGTAGTAAACCACAAAAAAAAAAAAAATTGGGCCCCTGCAGCATGCTGTCAAATTGTGCTGGTATACTTCGCACACTAGCACATTATGACAGACTTGCCTTACAAATGAAGCCCTCCAGCAGCGCGCTGTCACCGCTGACTGGGCTTCCATCTTCACCCAATCTTCCTTCCAGGTTCTCAGGCTTCGGCAGTTTGAATAGTTGAGCAGTGATAATGGCACTCCCGCACATGCACGTGGAAGTCAAAGCTGCATGCCGTCCATTGAGACCGCTGAGTGCACGCAACGGCGATGTCATCGGCCACTACTAAAGTAAATATCTCCTGTACGTTTGGAGATATTTACTGTAGCTATAGGTAAGCCTTATTTATAGGATTATCTCTCTGTATAAATAAGAAGCAGACTTTACTACCGCTTTCAAGTGTATGTTCACCTTTTCACAAAAAATAAAAAAGGTGATTGAACACTGTACACCTTCCAGCTAAACTTACCTTTGTGGGAGATTAGCTTTCACTGCCCACACAGCCAGTGCAGAGGTCCAGGGATTTCAAAGCGACAGAATTCTCCTTCTGGTTGGTCATGTGCTGGCATGTGACTAATCAGAGTTGCTTTGATCTGTCCTGGAAGATGACTGTGGCTTCCAAATATGTGGACCCCTGCATAGGTTGCACGGCCAGTGAAGGCTATTCATCCATGGAGGTAGGTACAGTGGTGAAAAGGGGGGTGGTGTGGGTGTAAGAAATTTTTTTTGTGAAAAGGTGAACTTAAGGGAGTTTGGCAGCCCCCCACCAACAGTGTAAACTTAACCTAGGGGTGTTGCACTTCTCCCTGACTACCAATGTAGGGGGCATTCTTCCAACCAACAACTTTCAAATTAATTTTAGCAAGGGTTCCCATAGACCTGAAAATTATTTCAAGGGTTTCTCTGGGGTAAAACATTTGAATGATGCAGAATTTCCCAAGTTTACTATAAGAAGAGCTCCGGGTTTAAAAACAACTCTCAAATTCAGAAATGCATTAAAAAAAAACACTTCGGCATACATAAAAATTCTTGTCAATACACAAAGGAAACACATGTTGATGCATGACAATGCAACTGCCTAATTGTACCAAAAAACACCTCTCTACGCACCATAGATCTGAATGCGGGTATAATCTGTACATTTAATTCAGGTTTGGCATGGGGATGTTTGCTCCATAAAATGAATGGAGGAGGGGGAGAAATTTAAAGGATACATTCACTGAGAAAAATATGTGGGCTGCCTTTAGCAATTTCATTCTTAAAATACTAGTTGCCTTGCTGTCTCTGACAGTCAGTACGTTTTGTGCCGTTGCTCTGGAACTAGTGTGTAGATCAGGATATCCCTAATGACTTTAAAACAGCTCCTAATCTGACCCATAAAATACTAAAACCGTTGGGTCAACATGATAGCCAGGGAACTGGTGAGGTCAGCAATAGCATCCTCATTATTTACTTAGTATAGGTTTCCTTTAATGGGTGTACAGAAGAGGAAACTCAGGGTGGGTATTGGTAATGTATTTTCTACAATAGCCTGTATAACAAGCATGCAGGGAAACAGTCTGCAGAGTTTGTCTCTTAATGAGAACTTGACCAAGCCTAAACAATTTTTGGGGTAAAAGCACTTTTAAGGTGGGAGGGAGCAAGAGTGCCCTATGGTTGGGGTTGCTTGGAGAAATACTGCCCTATGATTGGAGCCGCTGGGAGGAATAGTGCCCCATCGCTGGGGTCGCTGCGAGGAATAGTGCCCTATGGTTGGGGTTGCTGGGAGGAATACTGCCCTATGATTGGAGCCGCTGGGAGGAATAGTGCCCTATGGTTGGGGTTGCTGGGAGGAATACTGCCCTATGATTGGAGCCGCTAGGAGGAATAGTGCCTTGTCGCTGGGGTCACTGGGAGGAATAGTGTCATGTCGCTGGGGTCACTGGGAGGAATAGTGCCCCGTTGCTTGGAGGAATAGTTCCCGTTGTTGGGGTCACTGAGAGGAATAGTTCCCCGTCATTGGGGTCACTAGGAGGAATAGTGCCCCGTTGCTGAGAAGAATAGTGCCCTATCGTTGGGGTCACTGAGAGGAATAGTTCCTCGTCATTGGGGTCACTAGGAGGAATAGTGCCCCGTTGCTTAGTGGAATACTGCCCCATCGTTGGTCGGTGAAAGCGAATAGTGAAAGTGTTGAAAGATTAACACAAACATGTCCCAGGCCGGGCAAAGCAACAAGCTTGTTTTATTGTACCTCTCCCTAGCAGCATGTACTCGCCTTCCCATTGCTCCCTTGGTGCAACCTTTAGTTGCCAGTAACAAAGAAAATACCATGAACATCCAGTGATGGTCCGTCAAGCACCAGTGCTATCATTTGAAGGCAGGGATGGTCCTCCACCCTGTGTAAGCTGACTGCCGTGACTGCTCACAGCGACTAAACAGAACAGCATGGGATGGAAGGAAAGGTAAATATTTACATTTGGGAATGCAGGAATTAAAATAAACCCACTATTTTGCCCTGGACTGGCCAAGTATTAAAGTAGTTCTAAAGCCAAAAGTTTTTTTTTTTTTACCCTAAAGTGATTGTAAACCTCAGACATGAAATATGAACGAAGCATATCCCTCTATAGTGTTTGCTTGTCTCAATCTAGAGTACTCGGTGCCATTTCTGTCTGCTGTTTCTTTCCTCTGCTACAAACATGAGTCACTTCTAACGAGTTTTTTTTAACACCGAGAGAAAAATGGTGACAGGAGTGCATGGCCTGTGGTTGACAGCTTCAGCTCTGTCCGGTGTGTGAAAAGGGGTGCGTCCCTTCCCAACAATCAGCTGTCCTCACTGATTTAATTTCAGCACTCCACCCACCACTATTCAGTGCATGGCAATCCACAAAGTGTGAAGCTTGTCACTCAAAAAGGAGCTAGAGCTTCATTTGGGCAACAAGTGTTGCAGTTTGCAGCATATGCTGTGCGATTTGATTTATTGTGGCAAAACTGCACCCCGTTTAGGTGCCATTGAAAATGAACAGCACAAGAACTGGCATGGTGCGTATTGTCGCAGGGATTCTACCGGAGATCACAATATGCCAGATGTGAACCTAGCCTTTAAGGAGAAGTGCAGCCAAAGCTCTTTCGGCTGTACTTCTGTGGATCGCAGGAGTGCAGTTTGTTCTGCACTCCTGTGACCTGTTTTCAGCTGACAGCGGGCTGAAGCCTACTGTCTTCTGATGTCATTCAGATGTTCCAGCTTGGAAAAGATCCTGACTTCAAGAGATCCAATCCAGAGGCTGGAGTGGCACCTGGCTCAGCCTCTTAGCGATCTGCTGAGAGCCTGAGCCAGCCGCTTCCTCCTCCTTCACAGCCCAGCGCTTCAGTGAGCTCAGGGCAGAGGGTCCAGAGCAGTGAGCGGTGGCTGACAGTTCTGCTTTCTGCTCATAGCGGCTGTGAGAACTCAGCGATCATGAGTTCTCACCCTTAGAGCCGGCGGGGCCGGTGCAGCATCGGATCGATGCTGCATCCACCTAGGTAAGTATGAAGGGGGGGGGGGGGGATCCCACACTTCTCTTTTAATGTGTATGCCTGTGAACACAAAAGGGTGTGTGGAAATGAACTGGATCTCTCATTTGTGCTAAAATCATGACTGGAGCTATCCCATGACATCTATTGTATTTAGGCAGCTGTCTCACCTTCGGCAGTCTGAACACCCAAACGTTTTCCACCCGGCCTAGTTGATTTTATTTGTTAGCTGGGTGGTGTTTGTGGGGCTGCTCAAATTTCAGCCGACTCGGCACTTATTGGCTGAAACTCGAGTTGTCTATAGCCAGTTAACACATTCTGCTGGTGCTCATTGGATTGTCTTAGAAATTTGGCTGGATTAGCAGACCATCCCATCATGCCTTTGGTCATTTCTTTATAAAGCATTTTCTGTTATCTGCTGGCCAGATCTAAATACCGTTATGCAGCTTTTGCATTTGAAGCACTTGATGGTGACGAAGCAAGTTTTATTGTATATGACTTCATTAACCTGAATGGCAGCAAGCATGTTTCCGTGATCCAGTTGAAGTACAAAAAGGGGTTTACTCAAGGTTTATGAGATTGCAGATGAAATGCGAGTTGTATGATTTTTTTCAAATGACAACAAAGATACAGTACAATTTAAACATGTGACATTGTATGAATGCATTCACTATTCCTATAATCTTTGGTAACCTAATTCTTTATTTACCTTGTGCCAACAGTCATGTATTCTAGGAAGACAAAGCAAGAGTTTGTTGGTATGTGGATAGTAATTGGCAGACTGTGGGATGCTTCTACTTGCTAGATCTTCATTTGCAAAATCTATATTAAGTGACACTAAACAGTTTTCTTATTTCCAGAAATAATCTATACACATCCACTACCTGATAGCTCTGTAATCTATTTTTCATATCATTTTTGACTATGTTTTACTTCCTTCCTGAAACGTCCTCCATGAGCTCTGAATCCTCTTTGGGTAGTGCTTTATGAACACTACAAATCCCATAGTTCATATTCCCCAATCTATAGTCCATCTCAGGGACAGACAAGATAGGGTGGGTACGTGCCTACATACAGTGGGACCATGGAGAAGAAACGTAGCCAGGAAAAAAAGGAATTTGGCTGTTTGAAGGAGGTTAAGAGCGATGTAAGGTACTTTTTTGAGTTAAGTAATACATATTTGAAAAACCTTTTTTACACCAGAGATTAGTGTCACTTTAAGGCCTCATGCACACTGGATGTTCTACAAACGCCAGTAGTGTTAGCTTTAGAATGCCACATTAATGCTGGTTTTGTCACGCTTTTTTTAGTGTTTTTGCATTAGCGATTTTTAGCAAAACTACTCTAAAGCTTGAAGCTCAAAAAATGCTCACAAATGCCAGATAGCCGTGTTTTTCAGTGTTAGAGCATTTTTACAGCTAAAAAACTCCTTCAAACGCAGTAGTTCTGGTTTTTTTTTTGTTTTTTTTTCAGCCTGAAAACACCCCTGTCAGAAAACCTTTATAAAAGTCTATGTGTGCATGGACACATGGGATAACATGCTGGGGAGTTTAGTGGCTGTAGAAAAAAAATGTCTGACTCCCAAAACAGCAGCTGTAAAACTGCCCAGTGTGCATGAGGCCTCAAGGAGCATGAACCAGGGCTGTTGTCCTTGGCTTTTATTCACTGACATGAAACAAACATTCTACCAGTGAAGTGCCTGCACACCTAATATGCATATACTTTTCCAAGTTAGTGACTTACAAGTGGTAGATGAAGAATAAGAATGACCACCTCAGAGCCAGCACTTAAAAAAAAAAAAATTAAAAAAATAAGTTCGCAATGGCAGTTCCCATATTTATAACCTGACAGTTTACTTTTGAAGTGTTTATAGTTTAAAGGGAAACTCTGGGTGTCCTGTGAGCTGACAGTGCTATCCAAGAAAACAATTCACCTGATGTAAAGCTGGGAAAGTTTCCATTTGTTTACCTTAACCTCACCCTTGTTACTGTTCGATCATCCTGTGCTGCTGTCACATGGTGATTCTGTGCTGTACAAGTTCCTTTCACTTTATGAGTCTGATGAATCAAAGTGTTTGTACGAATGAATTGGCTTTACCTACAAGTACAGGTCCTACCTTAACCTGTCATTGAAAGTTTTTCTTGTTGACTGCAGAGCATTAAATCACATCCCTTAGTACAAACTCTTTGGTACATGAAGAAGCAAGTGACAGTAGTACTAAAGCTGAACATATACTATACAGTCACATTGTATAATCTGCATCCACTATATAATACAAGGGTCTGATCTGATACAGATTGAATTGATCATTTAGGTATATCCTCATACTGCTACCTAAAGGGGTTGTACAGAGACTGTACAATCAGATTTTATAGTGGATGGCCAGCTTAAAGTGTTACTAAAGTCAAAAATATATTTTTTTAAATTAAAGTAACAAACATGTTATACTTACCTGCTCTGTGCAGTGGTATTGAACAGAGCTGGCCTGATCCTGCTCTTTTTGGGTCCCCAGGCAGTGATCTTGGCTCCTCCTCTTCTTAGTGTGTCCCCATAGCAAGCCGTTTGCGATGGAGGCATACGGTGTCTGCACATTCCCCAGCTGTGTGCCTATGGAGTTGCGCTCCATAGGCTTACACAGCGGTGCTTAGCCCAGGCCCCACTTCCTCCTCATTGCATTTGTTTGACAGCAGCAGGCGCCTATGGCTTCTGCTGCTGCTGCTCAAGTGCTGTATGAAGAGAGGAGAGACGAGACACAGCTGTGCACAATGCTGCATGTATTCTCCCCTCTCTTCCCCTTCACACAGGGGTGTGTGCAGAGAAATAGAAAACATTTTTTACTTTAACCTCGTCCCGTCCACCCTGTAGCGGCAATACTGCTACAGGGTGGCACGGGTACGCAAAATCACTTATGTGTATATATATGTGATTTTACATTTCCAGGTAGGGGGCGTGCGCCCTACCTGCACCGCTATTTTCAGCCTCCGCTGTCGATCACCACGTCCCGGCCGGTGATTACTTGCCGGCACCCGATGGTCAAGGAGCATTTCCCTGTCAGTTCCTGCACACTGCTATGCATGGCGTTGCAAAGCAGAGCCATGCAAAGCGGTGTGCTTACAGTGAAGCGCATACACACAGCACAAAGTAAAACGGCCCCTTCCTGCCCAGTGCCATTAGTACAGTGTCAGTACTTTTTATTAGCACTGATCACTGTATTGGTGTCACTGGGGATGTCAGTGACACCAAGTCAGTTCCCCCCCCAGTGTCAGAATGCCCACTGTAGTCCCGCTATAAGTCACTGATCGCCGCCATTATTAGTAAAAATAAAACATTCCAGTATCTATACCACCATTTGTAAATGCTATAACGTAAATTTCATTTGAGTGCAGCGTTGCATGACTGAGCAATTGTCAGTTAAAGTAACGCAGCGCCGTAACACAAAAAATGGTCTGCTCGGGAAGGGGGTTAAATCATCTGGAAGGCAAGTGGTTAAAGTGTAACTTTAGTCAGGAAATGAAATCCTTCTAGACCACTTCAGGCTGGTCTCTTTTGCAGGTATCGCTATGTAAAACATTATAAACAAGTGTCTACACTGTTTAAAATCCAGTAATATGCTGCCTCACCCTGGTCTGCACATGCTCAGTTGCTCATTTTTTAGCGCTGCTGAGTCTGTAGAGGTCGATTTGCTGACAGTTTTAAAGCTGAATAAAACCCTCCTATCATTTACAGCCAAGGCATCTGCTTCTGTTTGATCTGCAACTGCCATGGTGCTGTACATGTGATCAGTTATGACCTCAGCCATTTGATGGTTTGACAATTTGATCGAGGACACAAGCAAATGTGACCGTTATCAATCCTGGCATTCTAGGAATGTAACTTTTTTTGAAACTGGTAAACCGATGAGTTTTGTTTCGCTTTATGATTTACTGCTGGCCATGAGCTCTGGACATCAGCAAAATGACAACCTCCAGCAAGAAGAAAGAAGAGCAATGCTGGAGGCAATTTACAGCACACACTTATTTTGGTGGCATAATTATTAATGTGGAATGTATTCTCCTTGCTAAAGAGCATTATTTTTTTAAATCAAATTATGGGTAAATTTCTACTTTAATGCAAGGAATGTATTTAGGTAAAAAAAATTCGCTTTAGTATCACTTTAGGGCTAGTTGTACAGATTTGTTGGGTCTGATATCCTATAGAAATAATATATCTATCTTTTGTTACTGTATTTGAATCGTAATTGGATGAACATGACACAACATTGCAAAATATCAGAAACTGTGTATCCGTAGGATATTGATGAAAATCTATGGTACATATATGATCTTTTGCCCTTGTATCTCATACTGCTTAAGTAGACAGTATATTTTGTCAGCTGGGAGAGGACTGTCTTTGCTTCACCTTGAGCACTTCCTGAGCAGTTTCCTGTGGCGTACCAAATAGTGTAGTGATGTGAATGTCTCTTAATACAAGAATCGTCTTAAATGTACAGAATAGTCATTTCAGATTTGACATACATTGTGGATCTTCTCAACATCTAGTCTTCCAATGCAACTGTTTGTTTCACCGTTAGATACAGTAACATTAACGTCGCTGTTAAATAATTCAAACTGGTAAATAGGGAAGTCTAGTCACTTTCAGTGTGCTGTCATAGTTACAGTGAGCTTTTAGGCAAAGTAGCTGGCTTAGTGATGAAAGCCTTTCAATTATGCAACCTACATTCAACACTCTTAAAGAGGAACTCTGTTAAAAAATAAAATGGGTTATTGCTCTGAAACTTCATTAGATGCAAGATGTGCTTCAAGTGATTTGTTAGTCGTTTTAAATGTTTACAAAAAGAAGTCCTGCTTGTTAACAGGTGTCACAAGATGCATGTTACCTTTTTATTAGCTGTAAAATGTGTCACTTTGAAGTTTGTTACTGGGAGGTCTGACTTCATGACCAAAGCTGACCATATGCTACGAGCTGAGCAAAAGAAATCTACCAGATTTCCTCTATTCATGTTAACTAGTGGGAATGGATGGATCCCTATGCTTGTTTATTGTATTCTGGCAGCTGGTGGTGGCTATCCAGATACTTGAATAGCAGCTATATCTGCCATACAGTTAGACCAAAAAGTGTTCCATTGGGGTACTTCGACAAAAGATGATAGGATGGACTTTTGCCAAATGGAATGGTGCTTAACAGAGCCAGCCACTGAGTGAATTGTAGCCAGTTCACCAGGAACCAACTGAAACATGCTGTGTATGGCTTATTACAATGGAACTTTATCCAAAATGGGAAGTTCTGTTTTGCTGCCTCGACCCCCCCTTCCTCCTCTGCTTTTGGCACATTTTGTTTGGGGAGGGGGCAGGTAACTGGTTTTGACAGGGCCCCTCGCTCACTTCCACTGGGATCGCATACGACACTTCACAGGTCTCATTCTCAGAAGGCTGTGGGACCATTTACAAAGTGCAGCTCGTGCATGCGCAGTGGAAAGACGGCTTTTAAACTGCAAGGAGTCACAACCAGCTTCCCACTCTAAAGATGCCAGCGCTGGGTACCTGAAAACTAGTGAAGGACTAGCCTGGGTGAGGACAGCGCTGGATCCCTGAACAGGTAAGTGTCCTTTTTGTAAAAGTCAGCAGCAATAGTATTTGTAGCTGTTGACTTTATTTATTTTTTTCTCAGACTTAATCACTTCCCGCCTGCCCGCTATGTACTGTGGCCGGGCGGCAGCTACAGGCAAAGCGACATAATCGTACGTCGCTCTGGCTGTAATAAAATAAGGGGGACCTGCAAAGTGTAAAAAAAATCCCTGATCACCTCCCCACACAGTAGTACGATTCTACTATATTCTGATAAAAGTATTAAAAAAAAGGAATAAATGTAATAAAAAAAAAAAAATACCATATTGAGAATTTTTTTTAACTACTTGCCAACTGCTTACCCGCATTTCGCTTCACTTCTTATTTTGGGGTTTGAACGCACCTGCACCCCCCAATGCCCCCTCACCCGTCGGTCCAGGGAGAGAAGAGAGAACACGGCACTGAATAAAAGCACCACTACATTTTACACGCATGCGTTAGATTAGCACATTTAACCCTTTGATCACCCGGTCACCCAGCCAGTGCCATTAGTACAGTTTTAGTATATAGAATTTTTCACTGATCACTGTACTCCTGCCACTAGCGACATCAGATAGCATCAGGGTCATCTGAACAAAAAGTGTCAGAAAAGGCTTGGTCTTCAAGAGTGGGTGATGTGTGGCATAAGTTTCTAATGTTGGCCCTGAAATGCCAGGATAGTAGAAGTAATCCTTCCAAATGACCCCTTTTTGAAAAGTAGACACTCCAAGGTATTTGCTAAGAGGCATGGTGAGTGTTTTGCAGATCTAATTTGTTGCCACACGTTTTTGGAAAATGAAGAAAGAAAACAAAAAAATTATTTTTTCTTTTTCAAAACCCTGTGACAAAAATATCTGTAAAATACTCACCATGCCTCTTATCAAATTCCTTGGGGTGTCTACTTTCTAAAAAAGGGGTTGTTTGGGGTGGTGTTTGTACTATCCTGGCATTTTAGAGCCTCTGAAACTGTGATAGGTAGTGGGGAAGTGATATGAGGAAATATGCCCTTTGAAAGCCTGGAGGTGGTCATTGGATTTTGGGGACTTGTATGTAGCTAGGCTGCCAAAAAGTCTCCCACATGTGGTGTCCCCAGACTCGGGAGAAGTAGAGGAATGTGTTTTCGGGTGTTATTCCCCATATACCCATGGCATGCATGAGCAATATATCATTAAATTTCCAACTTTGTGTGTTAAAAAAAAATAAATAAATAAAACAATTGTCCTATTCAAAAAATTTGTGGCAAAAAATAAAATGTTCCATGGACTTTGCCTCAGCAAAATCCTTGGGGTGTCTACTTTCCAAAAAGGGGTCATTTGGGGGAGGGTTTGTACTGCTCTGGCATTTTAGCACCTCAACAAATGTGATAGGCAGTCAGAAAGTAAAAGCTGTGTAAATTCACACAAACAAATTAATATACACTTCTTGAGATTTTTTTTTTTTTTACCAAAGACATGTAGCAGAATACATTTTAGCCTAAATTTATGACTAACTTTGAGTTTATTGGATATATTTTATAACCAAAAGTTAAAAATATTGTGTTTTTTCAAAATTTTCAATCTTTTTTTTTTTTTTTTTATTTATAGCGCAAAAAACAAAAAATGCAGAGGTGATCAAATACCACCAATATAAGGCTCTATTTGTGTGAAAAAAAGGACTTACATTTTGTTTGGGTACAGCATTGCACGACTGCACAATTACCAGTTGAAATAGCGCAGTGCCGAACAGCAAAAAAAATGGCCTGGTCAGGAAAGGGGGTAAATCCTCAGGAGAACAAGTGGTTAAGAACTGATTTTAAAGTGATATTAAATGGTATAATTTTTTTTATTGCAACAAAGCAAGTCCATTTTTAAATTAGGTGCTGCTTCTAATTCTTTTAGAACTTCCCCATCCTCTTTGTTTGCCAGCCCTATTAACACTTCCTGCACCTTCCTGTTTTAGGGTGACACTTTTCTCTTGGTGTTCTGTAGAGACCCCCTTGCGTGCATGTTCCCTGTGTGCTGTGTGCATTAATGCACAAATACAGCCCCATGGCAAGCCACTCTAACTGTTCCTTCAAACTAATTGAGGGGCAGAGGCTGGCACCCTGCTGTCCCTTAAAGAGCTCATACTCGGCAAGCGTGCTCTCGACAGGAAGTTCAGAGAACTGTGCCTTTGGCAGTGCAGTTTTTGCACCTTTTATATGCATAAATTATGCGCTGGTCATCCTAGAGCTTTGAATAAATTATTTAAATAAAGGGGGGGTGTTATGGTATGATGCTACTTATAGGATCACCTATACACATTACATCCTTTCTGCCCTCCATCTCTATGGCCTGGAGCTGTATGATGTGAAACCGCATGGGGGAAGATGAGATGTAGTGAGTGGCTGGTGATGCAGATTTTTTTTTTTTCTGTAGTAATTTGCTTGTTTGTGTCAGTTTTCTACAGAAAAAAGTACAGGATTATTTAGAAAGCTTTGAACATGCATTTCATGCTCCTTTTGTATCTTACTGACCTGTTAAGGCTGGATTTTACTTTCCATAATTATGTTGTAGACTGTGATCACACTTACCACAGTGTCCAGTACACTCTCATGCATTGCATCTTCAGGTTAATTATTCATGGGTTCTGAAAGAACAAAAACATTACTGTCTGCATTGTCACTGTAGGCCACACTGAAAAATTGATGGCTTTTTTTTTGTATAGTACTGCATTTACACTTAAGCTGGTTATACGTGGATTGACATTTGACCCGGTCAGCAGCTCATTGTACACCAGTTGATACTTCGATCGACTTGTGCACAACCAGCCTGTTGGATTGTTCTGAACGAACAGTGTCACGGTTTTTTTGTTTTTTTTTTTAGTTCTCTGGTTGAATTAAAACAAAATGTATAATGTATGGCCTGCCTTACTTTTTGTTTTGGTGTATATTGTACAGGTGAGGGGTGCTTTGCACACTTCCATTTTCTTATTTTGCAGTGTCTGTTGTTACTTGTCTGATCTGTTGTGAAAACATTAACAGTATATCTTTTGGAGGTTTAGTATTGCTTAAGCATCTACCCACAGCAAGAATAACAGATCTTGCTACAGGAGGCACACAGGTAAAGTGAGCCATTAAAAAAAGAGACTTAGTCTTCGGTCATTTGGAATCTGACTTCACTGGAACACGCACATTTTCAAAGTCGAATGTCACAGTCCAACTTCAGGTGCGACTTGGAAGACATCTGTGTGACTTCATGCATAGATGTCTATGCAAGGCACACCTGATCTTGCAAAACGTGCATAAAATACTTTTAAAATTGGTGCGACTCCAACGGAAAATTGCATGACAAGTTGCATCGGTGTGACCGGGGACTTAAAGGGTTAATTTAACTTTTCATGAAATTGTAACAGCTGCACTAGCTCCAGATGTCCTAGCCACTCCTCGAGACCCCGATGCACATAGCGGCCATGATGCCCTATGCCACCAGTGTGGCGGTTCGTACATCACAATACACCACTCTAGAATGACTATCCATCATAATATTCACAAAGACCATGCTGTCCAATGAGAAGTGCCTCTGAGGCTTTTTCTTTCAGTAAGGTGTGCCAGAAAAAAAGTGCTTCTCATTGGTCAAATGTGGTCATGCTGATCAATGAGTGCTTGCCATTGTGAGCATTATGATGGATACTCATTCAGGGGCTGTGTATTGCATTGCGCAGTGTACAGAGCACAGCACGGGGCATTACGGCAGTTATGTGCAGTAGGGTCCAGAGGGGTGGCTGAGATATTCGGAGTTAGTTCACCTTTTCATTTATCATGAAAAGATGAATTTACTCTTTAAAAGAGTTATGAGCCACAAGTCTAGACAAAACCTCTAACCACTTGCCAACCGTGCTATAGCTGAATGACATCTACAGCTCAGTTGTCTAGTTCATATGACGTCCTTCTTGGAATGCGCCCTCACGAGCGCACCCGGCGCTCTCCGTGATAGCTGTGTCCTGTGGACACAGCTGAGCACATGATGAGGTAAAAGGCCAATCACAGCGGCCTTTTACCACGTAATCAGCTGTGTCCAATGACACAGCACATTACAATGTAAATACAGTTCCCGGTTATCAGCAGCACTTTCTTCACGCTTTCACAGCGTGAGGACATCCGCACGATTCCTAGATTGTAAGCTCTAACAAGCAGGGCCCTCTGTTTCCTCTTGTACCAAATTGTAGTGTAACTGTAATGTCTACCTTTATTTTGTAAAGAGCTGCACAAACTGTTGGCGCTATATAAATCCTGAATAATAATAATAATAATAATGATCAGTGCCCAGAAGTGCCGCTAGTCAGTGTCGCCTTTCAGTGCCCATCATTGCTGCATATCAGTGCAGCATCATCAGTGCCTCCTCATCAATGCCCACCAGTGCTGCCTATCAGTGCCCATCCATGCAGCCTATCAGTGCAGCCTCAACAACGCACATCAGTCAAGGTTTGCAAATTTTATAATTTAAAATTACCTGTTTTGCAAGATTGTTTGCTTTGTGTATAGTGCAAAAATAAAACGCCCAGTGGTGATTAAATACCAACAAAAAGAAAGCTCTGTGTGTGAAAAAAAATTATACAAATTTAATATGGGTACAGTGTTGCATGACCGCGCAATTGTCATTCAAAGTGTGACTGAAAGCTGAAAATTGGCCTGGGCACGAAGGAGGTAAAAGTGCCCAGTAGGCAAGTGGTTAAAGCAGTAGTAAATCCTAATTTAAAAATAAAACCTTTTTGTCCCCACTGCGATGGAATGGCATAATGTTCATACTAGCACATTATGAAAAACTTGCCCGAAAAACAAAGCCCTCCATTGGCACACTGTCACCGATGACAAGACTTCCATTTTCACCCAGTCTTCCCTCCAGGTTCGTGGGCTCCGGCCATTTGAATAGCATGCTTGCGGGAGACACGATCATGGCACAGCATTCTCAATGGATGGCATTCTCAAGTATGCTGTGTATTGAATGCTCAGGTGGCTACTAGTCATTAGAATATCCCCTAAACGGTGCATGTTTAGGAGATATGCACTTTACCTACAGGTAAGCTTTATTTTAAGCTAACCTTTAGGTAAAAGTAGCATGATGGACTTTACTACCACTTAAGTGACGAAGGGTTAGAAACTTAGTCAAGTTTTAAATGTCTGGTACACTGAGATTTTTCTGTCAAGTTGTAAATGCTAGATTTGTCCCTGAAAATAAGTATTTTAACAGTGGTCTACTTTGGTGCGCTGGTGACACTTCCTGCTCTCCTTGATGCCCAAGCCTGGAGAGGAATCTAGGAAAGATTTGCCTCAAGGGGACACAACAGTAAAATGTTTAGAGGTTCTTGTCTAGAGCTGGGCTTTAACAAAATTGCTAATTAGCCTGGCTGGTCTCCTGCTTGCAAGTTTAAAGTGGACTAAGCCCATCTATCCTCTTCAGCCAAGGAAGCTGCCAACTTAGCATCTGTTTGATCTGCAGCTGCTATGGTGCTGCATATGTGATCACTTCTGACATCAGACATTTGATGGTTTGACAGTTTGGTTGAGAACACAAGCAAATGTGAGCTCATTCCCGGCATGTAAGAATGTAACTGTTTTTTGAAATCCTTAAATTGATGGGTTTAGTTCTGCTTTAAGAACTTGTTCACACCAGGTGTGCAGGAAACGTGCTAGGCAGCCTTGTCCAGTGTATTCCCAGCACAGGACAAGGCAAAAAGCATTGCTTCTTATGGTGTCAGTACGCACCACTGTGAAACAATGTACCACAATGCTACTGTGTAATTAGAACTTTATGAAATGTCACGGTGATGTTTCAATAAATTTCAGGCAGAAAATAAAAGGTAAACCGTGTGGTGTGGCAGGATTGGGACACATGTCCTCAGCCGTTTGATCAGCGTGGCTGTCTGGTGTCAATGAGCCCTAGGTATTACAGTGCACTGCAAAATCACAATTTCAAAAAAATTAAAGATAATATCACTACACTGTGCTCAATTCAATAATAAAGACACACTAAACAAGAATTACACGTGGAAGAAAGTAAAAGCATACAGTACCCACATAGCAAGGATGAATATCACGCTGCAGGTATATCACTGAATTCACAATTTGAAATTGTGAATTCAGTGATACATCTGCAGCGTGATATTCATCCTTGCTATGTGGGTACTGTATGCTTTTTCTTCCACGTGTAATTCTTGTTTAGTGTGTCTTTATTATTGAATTGAGCGCAGTGTAGTGATATTATCTTTTATGCATATCCCAAAGTTAGGCCTCTTTCACATGGGCGTTCCGTTTTTTTCTTGGAACAAATGTGACAGAACTGATGAAAAAAAACAGATCAGTTTTTCATCAGTTCGCATCCGTTTTTCATCGGTTCGGTTTATTATCAGTTGACAGACTTTTTTTTTTTTATTTGTTGACAGACGTTTTTTTTGTATCCCTTGCCATCCGTTGTTTTCCGTCTGTTGACATCCGTTGTTTTCTGTCTGTTGACATCCGTTGTTTTCTGTCTGTTGACATCCGTTGTTTTCTGTCTGTTGACATCCGTTGTTTTCTGTCTGTTGACATCCGTTGTTTTCTGTCTGTTGACATCCGTTGTTTTCTGTCTGTTGACATCCGTTGTTTTCCGTCTGTTGACATCCGTTTTTCATTCGTTCTATTTTTCTCAGCGGAAGAATAGGAGTTCCTTCCGTTAAAAAAAACCCAACAAAACGGATGTTAAGGGATGTGGACATTAACGGATGTAAACAGATGATCATCCGTTTACACCCACTAGTCCATAGAAATACATGGGTGTACATTTTTCATCTGTAAATGGTCAGATGAAAAATGGACATACGGAACTCCCGTGTGAAAGGGACCTTACTATACACACTGGAACATTTTTTTTTTATGATGTGTTGTGCCATTCTGGCCATCCACACACATGCCTCACACAGACACTCAGCAATAGCCAAACAGAAGCTGGGAGCACATGTCTTGGGTAATGTGTGTTATAAGAAAGTGCCGCAGAGACCAGTTTTAAATGTTCTTTTCCTCTATGAATTGTTTTTATATGCATGTAGAAGAAGTCAGCTTAATCAGTAAACCTACAATATATACAGTATATCCTTGTTCTGGAAACCTAGTTTCTGTGTTTAATTTATTGGCATGTGGACATCCATATTTGTTCATTACATATGCAGGCTCAGCCTCCTGCTTTGCAGTGCCACACAATGTAAGGGTTCATTCACACGAACGCTCAGCCCTGTGCAGCATGAAAAGTCGTCTGTTTACTTTTGGTACTAACGCTGGAGTCTATTGAGCCAGCCTATATAAATTGAATGGTTGTGCACTTGCTGTATGGACTGACCCTATTAGCAGAGTGACAGGTGCACAGAGCCTGTCTAGGCCTGTGCACCCGTCTCTGCACACTTGTCAAACTTGGTGCTCATGTGAATGAGCCCTAAATCTAAGGCTCAATCAAACCATTGAAAATAATATCCCCTTTTATGGGTTCTCTTAGTAGAGGCTAGCTAATTTAGAAATCTGCTTATGTCTAGGACAAAACTATGGAAGGGCAAGAATGAAGAAGTGTTTTTTCTTGATAACCCACAGTTCTACAATACTGATACGTAACAACTGTAATCAATGTTTTTGCATTGTTTACCATCTAAAATTTTGTTATCCTTTTTCAAAGACATTTTTCCAAAGTTTTTGAATTAAGATTGATTACAGGTTAATGGATACATGCGAAGTTTGCAACATTGCCGCATAGATGTAGCATCTTTTCTGCTTGCTCATCCAGTTACTCCCCGTATTGGTATTAGAGGATTACTCATTGAAGTTCATTGCACTGGCATTTATTAACTGCTGTAAACTGCGATAAACTATCATTAATTCTGTTGCACAGCAAGCTGTGCCTAAACATGAGCAGCAATACTGATTATGAGACTAATTTTATTATGAGATGTCATTTGATCATCAGAGGTCATAATAAAGTCAAGGAGGGCTGCAGATGTACTGAGGAAGTGTGGGCAGTGCAGACTTTGTGCTCTGTGTCTGAAATACACGTGGAAGTGGACACATAAGAAGTCTGTCTCCTTGTCCAGTATCCATGGATAGCGTTGGGTGAAGAAGGTGTTTAAGCTTTCTGACCACAGAACTCTGCAAATCCTGCACAGATTTTATTGGGGGATAGGTGCTATTTGCACTGGGTCATTTGGGGGGGGGGGGGGGGGGGGGTCAACAAGCCTTTTTAATTTCTGCTGAGATTTCTTCTTTAAAATTGCAAGAGAAAATACCATAACTCAAAGTACACCTTCAGACGTATCTTTTTAGGCTTGGATAGTTGACAAGGATTAGTACTTCGTCAGCTTTGGGGGCATTTCCTTTCATGTCCTCTCCTAGCGACTCACTAAAAAGTGAGTTTTTATTCATTATAAGGCATAGCATTTACCGTTGGAGTTCTTTTAACGCCTAAAATATTTTCTTTCTGGGCCAAATCAAGCAATATTACCAGATGTATTCATTTCACGAGAGGTCAGTTTTAGCATGCTATGGCAGTTTGATGACTTGGTCCCAGTTGTAGAGACCCTTTAGATTTATTTCTGGCAACCGTACCAAACTTGTTGGTGCTTGAGCCTAATTCATATACTTGTCAGAGATGGATATTGAATCTGGATCCATACTGGATGCTTCTTGCTCGGTGCGCTCCATCTGTAACCATTGTGACAAACTTACTGGAACATGACTAAGGAGTCTTGTAGTTGGGGTGGGTGGAGCTTCATGGGGAATTGAGAAACTAGTTCCCCATCAGGTCCGCCTTGCTGTTGATTGACAGTGCAGAGAAGTTTAACACTGCCTTTTGATACTGCCCACTGCCATCTACTGTCAATCAAAAGTAAGGCTGACCTGATGGGGAACTAGTCTCTCAGTTCTAAACTAGGCTCCACCCATCCAATGACGCAAGTAATTTTCCAAATATGGGCAATGCTCTATTTGGGTAATGATACATCTGCACTTCCCCCTTACAGTTTTATTAAACCCACAACTGTAAAATCAGTGTGTATATACAGTATAGTATGTCTGTTCTACTTATTATGCAACCTAAGGGGTTAATCTTCCACATTGTGTAAAAAGGTCATTTGATCCTGTCTTCTCGGATCCTCCACTTTTTCCAGAGTCCCCAATCCATCTGCTGATCGTACAGAGCCCTAGGAGGCACTCTGCATATGCTCAGTTTGGTGTGTATTGTTAGTTTTTTGTTTTATTTATTTATTTATTTTTTGATGGTTGCCTCATAGGAAAGTCAGAGGAGAATGAAAACTCCTCCTACAAGCTTTAACCAGTGCTCCGCCAGACACTAAGGGGTTTATTTACTAAAGCTGGAGAGTCCAAAATCAGACTCCCTTCTGCATAGAAACCAATCAGCTTCTAACCTCAGCTTGTTCAATGAAGATTTGGCAATGAAACCTGGAAGCTGATTGGTTTCTATGCAGAAGGGAGTCTGATTTTGGACTCTCCAGCTTTAGTAAATAAACCCCTAATAGTCACAAGACTGCATAATGCTGATGAGAAAAGGTATTTATTATTATTATACAGGATTTGTATAGCGTCAACAGTGTGCTCAGCGCTTTACAATATAACAGGAAACAATACAGTTCAATTCAAGAGGGTTAGGAGGGCCTTGATCCTTGGAGCTTACAATCTAATCTATTTAGCAGTTTAGATTTACTAAAATAATTGCATTTCCATGTCCTGTGTACTGTGGGGGACCAGATAGTGAATGCAGCAGGGTGGATTTGATTTAAATCAAACTGATTTAAATCACGATTTAAATCACTAGTCAGTAAGGCTTGATTTAAATCGTAGTTTTCTACATAAAGACTAATTCTTGTTGGTATAACTTTAATATGCAAGTAGATGAAGATTTTTAGAATAACAACTTTTCAGATTAGTTTTTTTATCCCCAGTTTAATTGGTTAATCATTCATATTTGGACAACTTTTCTGTTGTACTTAGGAAGGAGAAAAATAATCATTACCTTAATAATAATTTAAATAGATTTATTCAACTGAAACAATAACATTACAGCATATGTTATTCGCTTAAACAAACATCCATGTTTGGTAACTAATTTGGCTAAACAAAATATATATATTTTAAGAAACTGTCAGCCCCTTCCTCCTCACACTTAGTTTCACTTTCTTCTTGTGCAGATCTATTCCACTCCAAACAATCAGAAAAATATTGTTTCTATTCTATTCACTGAACTTCTTGAAATTTAGCACTGAAGGGGTTGATTCTGTATTCATAGGTTTGTAGAAGTTAGGATTAAGGCCTTTTTCTTAACTCTGTTCATGTTATAACATTTTTGCTGTAAAGAAGAGGCATGTGATCTCCGCTGAGTCAAATTCAGTTTTGAGAACTGCAAAAGTAAACCAAACATCTGTGATAATATCTTGTAGGCAGAGAAACTGCCCAATAATCTTACAAAAACCTCTGGAAGAGCATGACATTGTGAATGGATTAATGGAATTTATTTACCAAAAAAATTAAACATATACAGCCTTATTCTACATAATTAAAAAACGAATCTTTATTTCATGATGGAATAACCTTTGGATGGTAATATATTTTCCTCAAAAAGCATTTTATTCAAAAAAATCCGATTTTAAATAAAAAAAATCCGATTTAAATAAAAAAAAATCCGATATTTTTAATTTTTAAAAAAAAATCATTGATTTTTATCCACCCTGGAATGCAGGGTCATGTGTTTAGTAACATTTAAAGTCGGCCATAGAAGGATCAAATCTCGGCTGAGATTCGATCCATCTATGGGCAGGCTAGTTGTACCCAAATCGATCCATTGATTGACTTGGGTACAACTAGCCTGTCGTATTTTTTGCATGCAATTACTGCAGGCAGATATACCCTATAGCAATAATTATTGCGTTCTGCCGGCCAGGAAGGCTCCCTGACTGTCTTGATGGGGCAATCGAGTGATTTTCTTTCCTTCCACTTGTGATGGAAGGAAAGAACATCAAGTTATCAATGGCTTTGCCTTAGTTTACATGTAGTTTTTTTTATCAGGGAATCTCCTAGCAGACAGCTGAATGGGGCTGGAGATTGAGCCCTGTGGGGAAAGCTTTCACATTCATGACAGCTTCCCAGCACAGACATGTTCCCCTCTGTGCACTGGAGTACCTTTTGTTATTACTGTCAGTTTTCTAATCTGAGAACTGATGCGAAGTCTTTAGGAATTTTGCCATATTGATAGGTTCCTTAAGTGGCTGTAGTTAGAACTATCTGGATTTGTCGCCCATGTCAGTAATGTTACCGAAACTGGTGTAAGTACTTGCTATAATTAGACACCGGTAGTTCTATCGCCAGAAAGTGTTGTACATGCTCTAGGTATGTAATTTGTGGATTATTGAATTCAGTTATTTAGGTTTGTTGGTCCTTGGTTTTATCATTACATTGCCCAAATACAGTGCAGGTGCATTTTTGCTGCCTTGAGGTTTTGATTCATTGTTCCTTCATAGAAAATATGTGTTTTATCTGAAAATAGAAAGAATGTCTCACTGTACATGCCTGGGAAGATATTTATGTAGCATGCAATTGCGGCTTGCTCTGTTCTGGCCATTGACTTTTGGATACCACATCACATAGAAACACACCCACGGTGCCATATATGTCTCTTTGTCAGTTCATGCTTTGTGGGTTTGTTGTGATGCTTGGCAACATAGTGAAATAGGGAGCTAAATGAAGATGAGCCTTCACTGATGTTTGTTTTTTAATCAATTTTAATCTACTGTCTCCCTCTAACACCCATGCATTGACATGCTGTGGCAGGTTCCTGTTGATACTTTTAAATTATCTCAATGCAAGGAGTTTAGCTCCATCAAAAACCTGAAGCTGGGCGTACTCTAGGATTTCATGGCACTCATCCGTTGTGAGCCTCTTCAGCCTGGAGTCATGTGTATGCATGTTTGAGTAGTAGGAGGGTCTGTGTGTGAACTTGTTAAACACCTGTTTCACTGTAATCGTATGTATCTGAGATCTCTGACATCTGTAAATAGTTACGTTCCACTTAGCTGAAAATTGATGCTTTAGACTAAAGTATTGTTGAACTTGTTATATTGTGAGGTTTTTTTTTTTACACTTTAAAGGAGAAGTATAGCCAAAGCGTTTTTGGCTAAAGCCCGCTGTTGGCTGATGTCACAGCCAGTACAGGCTCTAAAATTATCCTGACCATATGGTCCTATCAGCCCAGATGCCTGGACCTGCAGCTGGCTCAGCCTCTCAGCAAGCCACTGAGAGCCAGAGCTAACTACTCCTGCCCCCTCCACAGCCCAGTGCAGTAGACAGTATTTGATCGATCAGCTCTCAGTCTTAGAGGGACAGATACAGCATGGATCATTCCTGCATTCACCTAGGTGAGTATGTAAGATTTTGTTTTTATTTGAATTCCATACTTCTCTTTTAAGGAATTATACATGTAGTGAAATACAGGAATGGGTGGTGGTGGTGGTTGTCACTCAAGTTGACAATCATTCTACTCTGTCAACAGCATAGATTTGCTATATAAAGCATGGTTGGAGTGGAAGGTAATCTTTGCAAAGAGTGATGGGTTGGGATGATTGGACTGTGGGAATTACTGTTCTCAAGGAGGTTGTGGAGTAAAACAATGGTTATGCTATCGGACAAGTTAGGCCTTGAAGATGCTTACATACGTGTATATTGGTAGTAAAGGTGGCCATACTCAGTGTTTTTGTTTGTTTTTTTTACTTTTTTTTTTTTTCTTCTTCTGATATATCTAGAGTATTTTTGTATTCTGATTTTACATTAAGCGAATGGGATGTTCTTCCTTACCTAAGCTTATAACCCATTTAGCTGCCATAGAGATGAAGGTGGCCAAAGCTGGACTAATTAAAAGGTTATGTAGCATCTCTCTAATTTGACCACAGTTTCTGAAACATTTGGGGTGGGTGTAGCAAAAGTAAACTATTATAGCAGGCATCGGGTACCACCCTTGTAGGTGCTTTTGAGAGAGCGAACATTTTTTATAGAGCTTCCAGATATGTTGGTCTACTTTCCATACCCCAAAGTACCAGATATCTTTCTCATCCTGATAAGTGGAGCTAAAGAAATGTGGCTGCATGCTCCTGAAGGGTTGACATTAAACTAAACATGAGAGAAGTTAGACATTTGGATATAGTTATTTTGTCACCAGAGTCATTAACCTCCCTGGCGGTATGATTATTTCAGATTTTTGGTGCTGAAAGCGGTACCATTTTTTTGCATGGAAATATGTATTTTTTTAATTGTAGGCCTGTAATATTTAGGAATAACTCACTGAAATCTGTCCGAACAAGAGTCTAGTAAACATCCCGGGTATGATAAAATTTGAAACACAAAATCATAAATTATAATTTAATAAATAATCATAAAAATAATATAAAAATAATAAAAAATTTAATTCAATAATATAATCAAACCAAAAACACTGAAATTTGAAATATAGCGCCAAGTTCGCACATCGCTGAGCTCAGTCGCAAAATCGTTTTCAGTGTCTGATGACGAATTTCCCCACGAATCATTATCACTCAATTCTGCAAGTGGTTCTAATTTACTATCGCTGTTCTCTAGCTGATCTAAACCGCTTTTGACCTAAAGGGACACTTTTTGGATGCATGGACGTTTCTCAGTTTCCAGGCAGAAAGAACAGAAAAAATGCAGGCAGGGCACAGGACAAAGCACTAGGGACAAAATGTATGTGAAATTGGTTGAGACAGCAATGTTTTACTATGTAAAATGTAAAAAAAAAAAAGACATTTTTTAAAATTTTTAAATTTCCCGCCGGCGGCGGCGGCGGCGCCCGTACGTCCCGACGTCACAGGGACAGGACACAGAAGTCGGATGCCGGCATCGGCCGGAGGAGATGGCCGGGGACGCTGCAGGGGACACATCGTGGGAGCGCAGGGTAAGGTAAGTGAAGAACACATGCCGGAGCAGTGCCGCATGGTATTCCCGAGTGTAGCTCGGGGTTACCGCTTTTGGTACTGAAATGTTACCCCGAGCTACACTCGGGAATACCGCTAAGGAGGTTAAGATATATGTTAGCAGGTGACTAAACTTTCCAGTGTCGCTCAAAATTAAAATGAGTTATGGGTGGACATGAATTGTGGTAACCCACGTTCCATGAATTGGTGCAATGCAGTAGCATTCTTTCTGAATGGCACTACACTTCTCTTTGAATGGGTGCTTAAATTTAACGCACATTAATGTGTGACGTGACGTGACGTGACGTGTTAGGCACTGCATTACCACACTGCAAAGATGTTAATGGACCCTTAAAATGATACTAAACGATATTCTTTTTTTTTTTTTCTCTAAAAAATAATCCATATACATCCACTAAATAATGGCCCTGTAATCTATTTTTCATGAAGTGATTTTTCATTGTTTTTTTTTTTTTTATTCCTGCCTTGATGTAATGTCCTTCGCGAGCTCCTGAAATTCTCCTTTCCCCCTCCCCTCACTTCTGTTTGGGATGAGCAGTGCACATTAGTTGTGGTCATGTCCACTACTCTATCAGGGGTATGGAAATTTTTGAAAAAAACTACTTGTCCATGGACTAAATCTGGGTTCCCAATCTACTTTTCCTGCATGACAATGTTAGGAATGTTGGGACTTTTAAAATCAAAAGGGGCTCTATGGCGACTTGAATGTTTAATTTTTTTTAAACATTGCGCTGTATATCTCCTCCTCCCCTCCCTGCCTGTCTCCAGCACCGCACCAGGGGACTAGCTGGGAGGAGAGAGACCTTGCAGTGTAATGAGCACCGATTGGGTGCTCGTCAGGAAAGGTGAGTGTCAGGCTTATCCTTTATCCCTTTTGCTGCCAGAGCCATTTTTGCATTATTTGCACGTTTAAAAAATGTTTAAAGATTACACAAAACCCCCAAACATATATTTTCTGAAGGTAAAGACCCTAGAGAATAAAATAGTAGTTGTTCCAACTTTTTATGTTGCATAATATTACTGCAAAGGTCTAGGAAGTGCAAAATTTCAGTAAACAATACTTAAATTAAATTTAGGGCACAAAAAAATAATAAATTACCCTATTTTTTTTGTAAAATATAAAAGATGAGGTTCCACTGAGTAAATATATATCGAACATGTCAAACCTTAAATTTGTGTGCGCTCGTGAAATGGCGACAAACTTTAGTACCCTATATTTTCTATAGGCAACGCTTTTAAATCCCCTTATAGATCATCAATATAGTGTTACGGAAGAGGTCTTAATAGGTGCTAGAATTATTGCTCTCATTCTGGCGTGTGCGGCGATATGTAATGTGTATCACAATAAACATTTTCATGCGTAGGCGCCCTGGAATGTGCTTTTATTGCTGTATGTGTGTATATGTGGCAGTGGGGGGCTCAAATTTTTTTTTTTTTTTTTTTTTGAGGGGATGTTATGTGCTTGGGTGCAACTTTGTTTTTTTTTACTATAAGGAAAAAAAATGTAATTTTTTTATAGGTTTTTTTTTTCACCACATGGGGGGGCGGAGTGTGTGGGATGGAGGCTGGCACTGTGGTGGACTGTGTGAAAGCAATCGAGCAGCACCGCTGCCTTCCGAATGCTTTCACCTGACAGGTGAGCTCTTTTTCTTGCCCTCAGCAGGGCTAAAGGTTGAAAAAAGCTATGTGCCCGACGCTCGGCACTAGATGTCCCAGGCATTGGGCGATACAAATTCAACATCCCTGTCTGTGCATACTACACATCCCATAGTCCCTAGTCCATCCTGGGAGCTAGCAAGAGGGGGTGGCTACATTTATTGACCTCCTAGATTGTAAGCTCCAAAGAGCAGGGCCCTCCTATCCCTCTTGTATTGAACTGTATTGTTGCTGTATTGTCTCTTTATATTGTAAAGCTCTGAGCAAACTGTTGGCGCTATATAAATCCTGTATTATAATAATAATACATTTCTATATAAAGTGGGACAGCGGAGAATGAACGTAGCCATCCTCTACTAGGAAGTAGGATCACAACAACTAAAAAAGGAATTTGGAGCATTGGAGGAACTGCATTTATCTGCTACCTCCACTCTTAACCAGACAAACGCATTGACTCCTGCAGTTCTTCTCTGGGTAACTGTCTGGTTAAGAGTGGAGGTAGCAGATAAATGCAGTTACCCAGAGAAGAACAGCAGGAGTCAATGCGTTTGTCTGGTTAAGAGTGGAGGTAGCAGATAAATGCAAACGCATTGACTCCTGCTGTTCTTCTCTGGGTAACTGCATTTATCTGCTACCTCCACTCTTAACCAGACAAACGCATTGACTCCTGCTGTTCTTCTCTGGGCGCACTCAGGTTTATGACTGTGGCCTGGTTCCTAAGAAACATCCCCCACTATTCATGTGAGCCTTATCAGCTTCTCATCTCATCAGATCTCTGATGGGGGGCACAGTCTCTGATGGGGGTGCTGCTTATGATGGAGTGCGGCTTTGAATGAGTGCAGAGCAGTTAAACACAGCAGTTGAACTAAAGCAGGAGAACTTAAGCAGCAGGAAGACACAACAACAGCAAGAAACTCTACTGCATGCTGGACAGACTGCAAGGAAACATCTTTTACATACCTGAGTCCCACTCCATGTACCTTTTATATAATACACCCCTTTTCTCCTCTTCATATTACTATCCTCTGTTCCCAAATCTCATTTCTTTACCCCTCTGCTCCACCCCAATACTTGTACATCTACCCCTCATTGCTGTCATCTCCCTACTATTGCTTTCATCACCTCCCCAAAATGCCTCTTCCGCTCCTCCTTCTCATTTTCCTCTCCTCTGTTCCCAAAATCCATTCACTATATCCCTCTGCTCCTCCCAAACATTTGTATATTGTGCCCTCACTGCTTCCCTCACCCCTCTATGGCACCCACCACCTCCTCCTATTACTCCACTCTCCCACTGACCCAAACACCTCCACTAGTAGTTTCTCACGCTCCTGCACATCCCGCTCCCATGCCACCTTTCTCACCCTTCTCCTCCTCATAACCGCGGGGGACATCTCCCCGAATCCTGGCCCTCCACCACCTCCCTCACCCGCACAAAACGCTCCCGCCTCCACGTCCTGCCGCAACCCCCGCAACTTAGTATCTGTCCCCCTGCTCCCTAAAATCTCCCCCCCGTTTTCATGTGCACTCCTGAACACCCGATCGGTGTGCAATAAGCTCACTGCCAACCAGTGAGCTCCCTCAACCTCCTGGCGATTACGGAAACCTGGATCCAGCCCACTGACTCTACCTCCCCTGCTGCACTCTCCTACGGAGGTCTCACCTGGACCCACTCACCCAGGCCCAACGGTTGTAAAGGTGGTGGGGTTGGCCTGCTCCTGTCACCGCTGAGCACCTTCCGAGTCCTCCCAAACCCCCCCTCCCTATCCTTCTCCTCCTTCGAGGCCCACTGCGTCCGACTATTCTCCCCAACCCCCCTGAAGATTGCTGTGATATACCGGCCTCCTGGATCTATACCCCGCTTCCTGGAAGACTTCTCCTCCTGGCTACCCTTCTTCCTCTCCTCTGAGCTACCCACTATCATCCTTGGGGATTTCAACATCCCTGTCAACCTCGACAACCCGGACACAGCCCGTCTCCTCCACTTAACCTCCTCCTTTGCACTTGCACAGTGCATACAATCCACCACCCACTCCGACGGTAATATCCTTGATCTTGTGTTCTCCAACCGCTGCGCTCCCCACAACCTCACTAACACCCCCTTCCCTCTCTCTGACCACAACCTGATTACCTTCTCTATCTCCTCATCCTCCAACGCCTACCCCTCCAAATGTCACACTTCTACCAGCCGTAACCTCCGCAACCTTAACCCTGCCTCCCTCTACTCCGCAGCTGATCAACTCCATGACCGCATCCTCCCCCTTCCTGCCCCGACTTGGCTATGACCGCCTACAACAATGCGCTGTCAACAGCCCTTGACTCACTAGCGTATTTAACCACACGCAACATCAGACCCCGACCGCTCCAGCCCTGGCAGACTGATCACACCAAAACCCTCAAATGACACAGTCGTGCCCTGGAGTGACTATGGCGCAAAACCAAATCCCAACAAGCCTTCACCCGATACAAATCTGCCTTCCACACCTACACCTCCTCCCTCCATACTGCCAAACAAGCCTACTTCCTGACCCTCATCAAGGCCCTCTCCTCCAACCCTCGCCGACTCTTCTCCACCTTCAACTCTCTACTCTCGCCACCCCCACCTCCACCCAGCACCTCACTCACTGCCCTTGAGATTGCCAATCACTTCAAAAACAAGATTGACACAATTCGCAAGGACATTGCCGCAACTCACACGCCTTCTCAACCCGTCCCCTCTCACACAGCTACCCCCTCATACCCCCTCCCCCTCGACATAACCCACAGGGACTTCGTCGCTGCTCAAACTCCCTCCAACCCCCTTCCCCCTCACTCAGCTACCCCCTCTACACCCCTCTTCCACGGCCCCACCACTGCTCTGACCTCCTCTCCCACTCCACCCTACATTCCTCATACTGAAGCTCCCCCAACACTCCGCACCTTTGACCTTACTACCATCGAAGAAGTCTCCAAGATCCTCTCTGATGCCCGCCTCACCACCTGCCCCCTCGACCCTATCCCCTCACAACTCCTACAACCTCCCTCCCCCTCCATCCTACGCTCCCTCACCCACATCTTCAATCTCTCCCTCTCCTCTGGCACTTTCCCTTCCCCTCTGAAACATGCACACATCACCCCCATACTTAAAAAGCCCTCCCTGGACCCCAATGACCCGAACAACCTCAGACCCATCTCCCTGCTCCCATTTACATCTAAACTCCTCGAGCGCCTAGTCTACGCCCGCCTATGCTCTCACCTCAACGACAACAACCTCCTCGATCCCCTACAGTCCGGCTTCCGTCCCCTACACTCCACCGAAACCGCCTTACTCAAACTCTCCAACGACCTGCTAACCGCCAAAGCTAATGGCCACTATTCAGTGCTGCTACTCCTTGACCTCTCTGCGGCCTTCGACACAGTCGACCACCCCCTCCTCCTCAAAAAACTACACTCCCTCGGCCTCAGAGATTCTGCTCTCTCCTGGCTCTCATCCTACCTGTCACAACGCTCTTTCAGCGTTACCTATAATGCCACCACCTCCCTCTCACTCCCTCTCTCTGTTGGGGTCCCTCAAGGCTCTGTCCTCGGGCCCCTTCTCTTCTCCATCTACACCTCCTCCCTTGGCCAACTCATACACTCTCACAGCTTCAACTACCACCTCTATGCCGACGACACACAAATCTATCTCTCAACCCCCCACCTCACCCCCTCGGTCTCCGCCCGAATCACACACCTGTTGAGCGACATATCAGACTGGATGTCGCTCAACTTCCTTAAACTGAACCTCTCCAAAACCGAGTTTCTTGTCTTCCCTCCAGCCCGGACACCACCCCCCATTGACTTCTCCATCATGTCCAACAACGCCACCATCAGACCCGCCCCGCAGGCCAGAATACTTGGTGTCATTTTGGACTCCAACCTATCCTTCCAGCCCCAAGTCCACTCTTTAACAAACTCGTGCAGACTCCACCTCCGCAACATCGCCAAAATCCACACGTTCCTAACTCCAGAAACCACTAAACAGCTCATCCACTCCCTCATCATATCACGACTCGACTACTGCAACTCCCTCCTCACTGGCCTGCCTCGCCGCTGGCTATCCCCGCTTCAGTCCATCCTGAATACGGCTGCCAGACTCATTTACCTTTCCAACCGCTCCGTTTCCGCCACCCCCCTCTGCCAATCCCTCCACTGGCTTCCGATTGCGCAACGGATCAAATTCAAAATCCTAACGCTGACGTACAAAGCTGTCCACCATACTGCCCCGAACTACATCACTGACCTAATATCCAAGTACCGCCCAGCACGCACACTCCGCTCCTCACAAGACCTCCTTCTCTCTAGTTCCCTGGTCTCCTCCTCCCATGCCCGCCTCCAGGACTTCTCCAGGGTGTCACCCATCCTCTGGAACTCCCTGCCCCAACCCATCAGATTATCACCTACTCTCCTCTCCTTTAGGCGCACCCTGAAAACCCATCTCTTCAGGGAAGCCTACCCCGCCCCCTGCTAACTTACCGACCTCCTCCACTCTTCCTACCACTCCATCCCCCACAGCTATCTCCTCCTGTGCCACCATCCCCTCCCTCCTAGATTGTAAGCTCGAAAGAGCAGGACCCTCGATCCCCTCATGTTTTGCATTGTATTGGTATTGTTCTGTCACATGTTCTGTCCCCCTCTGTAATGTACAGCGCTGAGCGAACTATTGGCGCTTTATAAATACTGTATAATAATAATAATATGAGAGCAATAGAAAGTTAACAGGATACTCAACTTATTTTTTTATTACAATAAAAAAGAGGTAATACTTGGGATATAGCACAGAGCTGCCCATTATCTTCTCTTTTTCTGTCCCCTGCCAGTGCAGTCTGCTTCTCCTTTCCTGCTGATGCCCTCTCAGCAAGCTGTTTGCTGAGGGGGCACCTGTGCAGGCGCACTTCCAAGCTGGTCTGTATGTGTTCATACATACTTGGTGCGTCCTTTTTTTTTTTCTTAACCAGTTAGTGTTACTTTACTCACAGTTAAGTAAATTATTGGTCAGTGTTTTTTTTTTTTTTCTCTCTGCTAGAGTAATGTAGTATCCTACAGTTGCACAAATATACTGTACAATATTTATGTGTAGTCTCTACAGCATAGATGTACTCTCAATGATATCCATCATTCCTATTTTTGTTTTGTTTTCATAACACCAACTTCCTGAGTGGGGACAGGAAGAAAAGGAAGGGAAGGTTTAATTAACCAGTGTTAAACAGATTTTTCTGCAATACTTTTCCCAAAAAAAGAAGAAAAAAAAAACCTTTTTGAGTTTGAAGATTTAGCAGGCTTCCACTGGATGGTTCAGATTCTCTTCAGAAACAGTTTCCTAAATGTGCGTGTGTCAGTTTCTGCAAATAAGACAAGTATGTTTTTTGCCTCCCCCATTTTTTTTTTTTTCCTTCTTGCCCAAGTGCAAGGAGATGATTGTAAAATGTCCTGCAGTATTGTTATGTCAGTAGTTGTTCCTTTTTTCACACAGCTGAACTAATGTTCTTTCTTTTACAACGTGACAGTAAATAGAAGCCATCTGCCACAAGGCAGTATTGTGACAGTACCCAGCTTAAGTCTAATTTTTTTTTTTTTTGTTATATGAGAGCACACAATTCTAATACTGGACAAATCTCAGGTAGCTGATATTGCCACTAAATTGTGGCTGGTGACTATTCTGTAAATACATTTGTCACATCTGTGGGGATACTGCATGTCTTCCTGGTGTCATAATACCTTTGTCAGTATAAGCAATCATCTCAAACAGACTGCTCTTCAGGTCCTCACTGCAGCAGTTGGAGGTGGTGGTCAAAGTGCCACGGAGTGTATACAAGTCCATTGATTGAAGCACAAGGGTTACTCATCTTCCTGCAGGAAAACAGGTGTCCCATGACCTCTATGGTGTATATGTGTTGGGTTATCTGTGGAGCATCAAAACATGATCTATGAAGTGTAGCATTTTCAGCAGACTGGACAAATCTGCATCCAGAAGCAAAAATTCACAATTTTCAGATTTTTTTATTTTTTTTAACCACTTCATTTTAACCACTTCAAGTCTGGACACTTTTACCCCCTTCCTGTCCAGGCCAGCGTTCAGTGCTATCACAATGCGCGTTCATGCAACACTGTACCCATATGAATTTTTTTTTAGCATTTTTTTGAGCCAGATAAAACTTTATTTTGGTGGTATTTATTCACCACTGGGATTTTTTTTTTGCTATATAAATGAAAAAGTCCAAAAAATTTTAAGTGTTTTTCTTATAAAATTTAGCAAATAATCTTCCTTCATAAATCTTGGCCTAAATTTATTCAGTTATTTTAGTAAAAAAAAAAATAACCAAATTAGTTTATAACCAAAAATTATAATTTTTCAAAACAGTTTTTTTTTAATTTTTATTTTATTTTTTTATATTATTTGTATTTTTTTTTAACATACTGTCAACCTAGCAGTACAGTGTCACCATAGTAACACTGTACTACTTGTGGGGGGTGATGGTGTAAAAAAGAAAAAAAAAAAACTTTGATTGCTTTTACACCCATGAAGGCCGTAAAGGCAATCATTTCTCCTTCTCTCTGGCTGCATTCTTGCAGCCATTGAGAAATACTGTGAGAGCTGTGATTGGTCACAGCTTGTCACATGGTACAAAGCTGTTGTGAATAGCCTTGTACCATGTGACCTCTGTGATCATTCACAGCTCTCCCAGTATTTCTCAATGGCTGCAAGAATGCAGCCAGAGAGAAGGAGAAATGATTGCCTTTACGGCCTTTATGGGTGTAAAAGCAATCAAAGTTTTTTGTGAATAGCCTTGTACCATGTGACCTCTGTGATCATTCACAGATTTCACTAGTAAGCAATGTCAGAAGTGACATCTTGCTTACTACTATTCATGTGATCACTGATTGGCCAATCAGTGATCACATGATCGGGACCTCACACACAGGTCCCGTACAGCGTTTGGTGTTCGGACCCAGCGGGCACCGGACCACGGTGCTGTGCGCTCTTAGGGAGCGCGCACAAGCAGGGAAGCGGCCACCCACTCTCGTCCACCTGTTTATGTACATGGGCCGGACAGGAAGTGGTTAAAACTAAATCTCTCACACTAAAACATTGAGGCTAAATTCACACCATGCAGCATGTGTTTACTTTAAAGCACTTGAGCTGAAGTGTTCTAACTTTTACTATGATGCATTGATGTGCATGTTTTTTTTTTTTTTTTCCACAGCAGAAGCCACACTACTTTGTTTTCCTTAATGTGTTTTGTGTTGCATTGTGTTCTGTGCTGATTGCTTTTCGTAATATTGGCTAGTGTGAACCTAGCCTACAAGTTTGACATGGTGGTGCAGCATATGTAGTTGTAAAAATGACACTAAGCATGTATTTTTTTTCTATTTTGGGGTGGTTGGGGGTGAATTTACGATCTTCCTTTTTTGTTTTGGCCTCTTGAGGACTTTTTTTTTTTTTTCTGCGTTGATGTAGTTTTGTGTTTCAAGCAGTGTAAAAACAAAGTCCCCTAAAGCAGCTGCAGAGTATGAAGTACAATTTTCCGAATTGGAATATTTAACATCTTTTTGCTTGGTTATGCATGTGCTTGCAGATTTTTTTCCCTTGTCAGATATAACCGTTTTGAGAGTTCCATGTGTCTGACCTTCTGCAATTTAGTGTCGTAATCTATGGAGGCTGTTTATAGAAACCTTAAGAAAGGAGGATGCAAGTAGAAACTTAACTGAAGGATAAAAGAAACAAAGGCCTTTTGCACATGAATGGTTTGGCTCGTCGGCATCAAATCCCAGCGGTACTTACATTTAGGGCCATATGCCTTCAGAGAAATACAGTATGCCCTGAATGATGGAATTTTGTAGCAGGGCTGGAAGCTACATCTGTGCCTTGGGTGCCAGAAGATGTTGGGATTTTATGCTAATGGATCAAACCGCTCATGTGCATGTAGACTTTATACGGCCTGCCTAGTCCTAGTCCCCCTGATTAAATGTATCCAATTCTACCCCCACCAGGAATGCACACTTACCTCAACATTTGGTCTGCTGCCAACATTTTCCTTGCCACTGGCTGCTCCTGTGCTTTTGTCTTAATAAAAAAAAATGCATCTATGGTACTTTCTCCAAAGCATTTCCAGCCTTGGGAAATATCCCCAAATTAAGTCTAGGACCTATTGTGCAGAGGTGGAATGCAGCATGAAATATTTCCGCTGTAGAGCTCTTTTACAGAGACAGAGTGCTGCACACCAGCAGAATTTAGTGTGTTTCTTTGTGTGCAGTCATGGACCGCAACCTGTACTGTGACTGATGAGCTCCCCTGGATGCATACTGTCTGTGTCCAGGAACGCTCATCCTTTCCTGTACACATTTGACCGCTCAAATGTGCATATATCTGTGGCGTCTATCGGCCTGTAATAAATTTCCTAAAAACTACTGGTCATGGCTATATGAAAACACTGTGCAGAAATATACTGACTTCTGTCAGTGTATGGCCCTCTGGCCAGTGTGAATAATCCCTAAATGTGGTGGAAGACTGTAGCTGTCATACGTGGGTAAGAATGCATCCGGTGTGAGTAAGAAAGGAATGCGTTTTGATCTTATTTTATCTGAAAGTGCTTGTATACTCTAACCACTCTGAGACCAGGCCTTTTCTGACACTTTTTGTTTATATGTAAGAATCAGCCAAAAACACCACACGCACGCACGTACATACGTACGTACGTTACAGCCTTATTCCAAAATGGATTAAAATTCATTTTTTTCTTTCACATTCTACAAACAATATCCCACAATACCCCATAATGACAAAGTGAAAGAATCTTGTTTTGAAATCTTTGCAATTTATTAAAAAAAAAAAAAAAACCCGAAAAATAACCACATGCACATAAGTATTCATAGCCTTTGCTCAATACTTTGTTGAAGCACCTTTAGCACCAATTACAGCCTCAAGTCGTTTTGAGTATGATGCTAGAAGCTTGGCACACCTATTTTTGGGCAGTTTCTCCCATTCTGCTTTGCAGTACCTCTCAAGCTCCCATCAGGTTGGATGGGGAGCGTCGGTGCACAGCCATTTTCAGATCTCTCCAGAGATGTTCAATCAGGTTCAAGTCTGGGCTCTGGCTGGGCCACTCCAGGACATTCACAGAGTTGGCCTGTAGCCGATCTTTTGTTATGATGACTGTGTGCTTGGGGTCGTTGTCCTGTTGACAGATGAACCGTCGCACAAGTCTAACATCCAGAGCACTCTGGAACAGGTCTTCATCAAGGATATCCCTGTACATTGCTGCATTCATCTTTCCTTTGATCCTGACTAGTCTCCCAGTTCCTGCCACTGAAAAACATCCCCACAGCATGATGCTGCCACCACCATGCTTCACTGTTGGGATGTTATTGGCCAGGTGGTGAGTGGTGTCTGGTTTCCTCCAGACATGATGCTTGGCATTCAGGCCAAAGAGTTCAATCAGACCAGAGCGTTTTTAGTTTCTCATGGTTTGAGAGTCCCTCAGGTGCCTGAGGAGCAGCTTCTGTCTGGCCACTTTACCATACAGGCCGGATTGGCGGAGTGCTGCAGAGATGGTTGTTCTTCTGGAAGGTTCTCCTCTCTCCACAGAGAAATGCTGGAGCTCTTTCTGAGTGACCATCGGGTGCTTGGTTACCTCCCTGGCTAAGGCCCTTCTCCCTCGATTGCTCATTTTGTCTGGGTAGCTTGCTCTAGAAAAATTCCTGGTGGTTTCAAGCTTCTTTCATTTACGGATGATGGAGGCCACTGCACTCATTGAGACCTTCAATGCTGCAGACATTTTTTTCTGTACCCTTCCCCAGATCTGTGCCTTGATACAATCCTGTCTCGGAGGTCTACAGACAATTCCTTGGACTTCATGGCTTGGTTTGTGCTATGACATGCGCTGTTAACTGTGGGACCTTTATATAGACAGGTCTATGCCTTTCCTAATCGTGTCCAATCAACTGAATTTCCCACAGGTGGACTCCAATCAAGTTGTACAAACATCTCAAGGATGATCGGTGGGAACAGGATGCACCACAGCTCAATTTTGAGTGTCATGGCAAAGGCTGTGTATACTTGGTTTTTTTTTTTGTTTTTTTTTGTTTGTTTTATTTTTAATTAATTGCAAAGATTTCAAAACTAACTTCTTTCATGTAGTCATTATGGGGTATTGTTTGTAGAATGTGGAGAAAAAGAATTTAATCCATTTTGGAATAAGGCTGTAACCTAACATAATTTGGCAAAAATTAAGCAGTGTGTGTGTGTGTGTATATATTGTATGTATATGTGAGTGTGTGTATGTGTTGGGATTGCCTGCTGTTACACGCACATGAACATTAATGGCATCCCGATCTTCGTCTGTAGGGTTCAATATTGAGTTGGCCCACCCTTCGTAGCTATAACAGCTTCAACCTGTCTGGGAAGGCTATTTACAAGGTTTAGGAGTGTGTCTATGGGAATGTTTGACTATTCTTCCAGAACCACAATTGTCAGGTCAGGCACTGATGTTGGACGAGAAGGTCTGGCTCGCAGTCTTTAATTCATCCCAAAGGTGGTCTATCAGGTTGATGTGAAGACTCTGTGCAGGCCAGTCAAGTTCCTCCACCCCAAACTCGCTCATCCATGTCTTTATGGACCTTGCTTTGTGCACTAGTGCGCAGTCATGTTGGAACAGGAAGGGGCCATCCCCAAACTGTTCCCACAAAGTTAGGAGCATGAAAATGTCTAGAATGCCTTTGTATGCTGACACCTTAAGAATTTCCTTCACTGGAACTAAGGGGCCAAGCCTAAACTCTGAAAAACAACCCCACACCATAATCCCCACTCCACCAAACCTTACACTTGGCTTAAACCAGTCTGGCAACTACTGCTCTCCTAGCAATTGCCAAACCCAGACATGTCCATCAGATTGCCAGACAGAGGAGCATGATTGGTCATTCCAGAGAACATGTTTCTGTGGGTCTAGTGGCCAGTGGCAATGTGCTTTACACCACTGCATTCAACGCTTTGCATTGCTTTTGGTGATGTAAGGCTTGAATGCAGCTGCTTGGCCATGGAAACCCATTCCATGAAGCTCTTTACGCACTGTTGTGCTAATCTGAAGGCTTCACGAAGTTTGGAGGTCTTTTTAGTTATTGACTCTGCAGACAGTTGGTGACTTCTGCGCACTCTGCGCTTCAGCATGCACTGATCCCGCTCTGTTTACATGGCCTAACACTTCGTGGCTGAGTTGCTGCTGCTCCCAGTTTCTTTCAGTTTGTTATAATGCCACAAACTGTTGACTGTAGAATATTTAGTAGCAAGGAAATTTCATGGATGGACTTATTGCACAGGTGGCAACCTATCACAGTACCACGCTTGAATTCAATGAGCTCCTGAGAGCAACCCATGCTAGATAGATAGAAAAGATATATATATATATATATATATATATATATATATATATATATATGTATATGTATGTGGGCAGAGTTGTATAGGTTAAGAAAGCATAGGGTACTAAAGCATAAATTAGCTGCTCTTCCTTACCATGAAAATATCTAAGCAATATCTAATGCCTATGTATAGTTATTTTAACTCCCCTAAAACTGGTTTGAGCTCCACTGTTGTAACAAAAGAGGTACTTAGATTGTCTAAAGAACAGTTTTACCCAATTTTGGACTCCTGTCTAGCGGTCATAGAAGCCATGGGTAAGGGCCACTAATATTAAACTTGCCTGTAAGCAGTGAATTTTGTAGCAATATGGAAAAAAAATAAACAATAGCTCATGTTAAATGTATATGCTATTTATTAGATTTCATTCATGTTGCACAAAAAAAAACAAAAAACAATGTTAAGCAAAAAATACCTTTTTTTTTTTTTTTTTTTTTTAAATAAATGGCTTCACCATGTGGTGTACCAGCAGCATAATTATAGCTTTGTGTTCAGAAGGAAATGATGCAGAATGAAATGTATATCTCGTATCTCTTTATGGACCAGTGTTGACAGGCATTGGGCTGCAAAAACAGTTTGCTTTTGACCTGAGATTGAGACGTTCCTGTGATCAATTGGAATTCCATACAGGGGCATTTGACCTGCTTCAAACCACATTTGTTTTTTTCTAGACATGCATGGGGATCAGAAGCTGTTCTAATGTAAATAACAACAAAAAAAAGCAAAATACTTTTCTATTTTAAGTATAACTAATGGCAAAACATTTTATTTTTTTTTACCCTCTCTATTTGCCCTATTTTACCATTATCATTGCAGGTGAAAGTAAAAGAAAATCTAAATTTTTGGGTTGTCCCCAGAAAAGTAAGAGGGGAAATCTTCAACGGGGACACTAGTTCTGGGTACCTGGGGGTCCTGAAAGAATTCTCTTAATTTGCAGGGAATTCCTGCCACTTCCTGTTTTTCTATGGGACAGGACGTGAAGGGAAATCTCTGCAATGGGACACAGATGCTGAAAAAAAAAAACTGACAGGAGTTTTAACCCTCCCTTGCTCTATGCAAAATAAAACAATCTGATTCCAACAAACCAATACTGTTTGTGCTACCCCTGCAATAGATTGGTTTGGTCCTTAAGAGAAACAGCTAGTCCTTAAAGGAGTATTAGTCACATTCATTACATTAAGTATTAATAAAGAGAATTAAATGCTAACTCTGTATTTATAACAGCCAGCAGGGAGAGTGATATATTGACTTCCTGCTGAGTGCAAAAGTGAGAGAACGCATCCCCATGCACCCTTTAGACAGATGTGTTCCATTCTGCCCATTGGCTGCTTCATTACATTTTATCAGATCTGTTTCTAGAACCGTAATCAAGCAACTGATCAGTACAGCACAACTAAAGTCTAAATTAAAGAAATGGCACAAAACAATTGAGAATTTAAACTTGAAACCTATATGACATTATTGCTTTTGGACTTAACTTTAGGTGCGCTTTCAGTAGTAATAACACTGATACCATTTTATTTAGATTGTGCTTATCCCATTTGGTCCCGTTTTGTTATCAGCTGTTGTTACTGTAATAGGATAATTAATAGGCTTAACCAGAACAGGACTTTGTGTACTAGGGGATGGGGGCCAGGGCAAAATATTTGAGATCAATATGTATGGTGTTTTAAAATATTGTTTCAGTAGATTTAAATAGGACTTTACTTCTACTCCTGTAAACCTGGCAATAATGAATAGGGGGAATTTAAATGTACCTTCATCCTTGTGACTTTTTCTTCATAACTGACCTATTTTCATCCTGTCTCTGTGCTGCCATTTTGAAAACTTTACTTCATGCTACCCATGTTTGAGATGAAGCACATTATGTCATGCACATCATCTGGAACATTCACCGTAAAGCAATACATGCATCTGTCGCAATACAAAAAGTATGTCTGCCTGTCTTTTTCTTTTTTTTTTTTCTTCCAGCAAATGAATGTCCTTTTTATATGGCATAGGCACAGGCACAAAATGAGCCGCATGACATCAGGAAGATCTTGCACATGTGCAGTAGGAATATACTGCAAGATCTCAGTTTAGGTACAAAATTGCTCTGAAGGCAATGGTGGTGTTACCTTCCCAGGGGCAATCTGTGATAGTCAGGGCTACTTTACCACTGCATTCAGGGAAACCAGGGAGTGGAAAACTCAATCGTCAAGCAAAGCAAAAAAACATTTTTTAAACAAAGCAGTAATGGGTCCTGTCACATCAACATGCAGGAAACAAGTGAAATTATGAACAGCTAATGCTTTATTAAATCAGAAAAATTGGTTGTTCCTAAAGTGGAACTAAACTGTATCTGACCACCACAAAAATTAAAAACCGCTATTTAAATCTTTTCCTATAGTCAAAGCAAACTTACCCATCCATATATGTCTGTTTTAGTTTGCTGACAAAATCACTTTGCAAAAAGCCCCCTAGCATTTTCAGCTGTGGCCATCTTAAGGAAGGGCAAGTGATTGATGTAGCGCTTTCTGCAGTCCATCTGCCCTTAACTTAAGCATGCAGGGAGGAGTGTGTGTTTTAAGCTGAGGAGGCCCCTCCTAGGATGTATGACATAATTTTGGCCTAGGCCATAAACCAGGAAGCGACTAAAGCGTAAAAATAAATCTTTATCTATTTACTAATGCCAGCAGCATAAAGATTTAAAATAGTTATTGATTTGAGCAAGTGAAGTTGTGCTTTAACCCCTTCATAAGGAGGTGGCGGGGCTTCTCAATCTGCGTATGTTAAAGCTCATAGAAAACCTACCCCTCTCCAAATCTCTGCTTCTCCCACTCCACTTCCGTTAGTTTGGAATGAACAGTACACGCTAGTTGCTGCCTTGTGTATACCTCTATTCGTGCTGCAAATCCTGTAGTCCCTAGTCTAACTCAGTCCTATTTTTTTTTTTTTTTTTGGGAGTTCAGGATAAATTAATTTACATAGACTTAACAGCATAAGATTAATATAGACTCTGTTATTTTAGGTTTTTGTTCATTAAACACAAACTTTGTGAACCAAAAATGGCTTTTCATGCTAAGTTGGTAGTTTGGAGTGTTTCTTTTGTATGGTTATTGGATTTTAGGACTGGTTTTCAGGTTAGGTAGGTAGCTTCTTTTTGGGGTGGTTTTTTTTTTCCCCTCTAAAATACTGTGTAATCAGCATCCACCCACTCATGTCCTATGACTCATTTTGAATATGTTCTGGGGTAAGATGTTAATTCATGGTATAGCTTTCATTAGAAACCTTGCTATAAGGTCCATACAAGGACTACAGACCCATATGTTGCACCCAGATCAAATGTTCTCATGTGGAATATATAATATATAAAATAAATATGGGGGGGGGGGGGAGTACAGCATGCCCTAAAATGAAGAGCGTGAGGGAGTTATAATTTGGTTCCTTTCAAATTTGGAGAGATTTATGTGCTGTAATATGTGAGGTATGTACGTGATTAATCTTCCTCTCACCACCCTAAAGCTATTAACAACTTGTTGACTTGCTTGAATTTTGCCTATAATTACAGAGCAGTGAATGACAAACCAGCTAATCTTGTTTAGTGAAGGACAGATTCTTCAATATATTAGAAAGTATCTCTGTAGTTTTACATATCTGACACATACAGGACAGACCTCAAGTGGTTGGGCAGGTTGTTGTAGGAGATTTTCTTTGTAGAAAATAAATCCTTGAATATATTTTGGCTGTTATTTGGTTATTCTCTTATGGCTAAATAGTTTGTCCTACAAGAGTCTGCAGTGGCTATGAGGAAATAGAAGACCTATACATAAGTTTGCTTGACCTTATTACTGCTGTGACCTGACTGAGGATACCGGAAACAAGCTTTGTGACCTCCTGCTCATACCAGTCTCAAACTCCGCAATGCCAACTGATCCCTTACTGATTGAATTAGACAGCTCAATACATGCAGTACTGCCAAATTAACTTTTGTGAACGACCGATAACTGTTGTGTAAGTAAGAGGATGAGTTGGCAACCCTAGGCCAGTCATAGACAGATATCTCAGCAAGAACAAGAAGCAGGGAGATTGCTGCCCACTGTCTGTAATACTGAGACCTCCTGCATTTTGTCCTGCAACATCCATGGATTGAAGTGGCACATTTGTTGACACCTTCTTCTCATGTTGCCATTTTTGCCCTACATTCATTTCTACACTAACCGATGCCTAAATTCTTCTACAATTTCAAATTTGTATACCATTGATTGGCTTATAGGCCAGACCTTAGGGGATGGTCAGATTTTGAAGGATTGTCAGGTAAACCCGGCATTCATGTTTTTGTCTATAGATTATGGAGAGACCCATCCAGGTATCCCTTGGGATATAACAGGAAAACAGCACTTAGGTCCCTTTCACACGGGCGTTCCATATGTCTGTTTTTCATCTGTCCATTTAAGGATGAAAAACTGACTCCTATGTATTTCTTTGGACTAGCAGATGTAAACGGATGATCATCTGTTTACATCTGTTAATGCAAAAAAAAAGAAGAGAGCAGAGCTCTTCAAATGAATATATCTCCAAACAGGTGAATTCTGTATCGTGAATAAATAATATACCAGATATTGTAGATAAATATGGCACATAAATTGATCAAAATTCAATAAAAATGTGAAAAAGTGTCCATAACAAACAAAAAGTGCAAACATTTGTGTCCATAAAGCAATACTTCTTTAAAATTCTCCTCTAATGTAAATCAAAAACATGAAAAATCTACCACCACATGAATTGGATCCACTCACCAGAGCTCCGTGCTGGTATGATTATAAACAAGCTATAACCACTTTTGCTCTGGGAGCAACGATCTGCAGCAGCAACCCCAACTGATGGAAATATCTTCAAATAACAATTAGCTCCTCATTAGTCGGAATGGGACATGAAGAAAGAAAAAAAGAGGAATCTACATAGTGTAAAACCATCCAGGCTTTATTCAACTCAAAAACGTATTAAAACCACTCACATTAGTCAGTGTCAGAGCTGACCCTTGCATTACAAGCATAAGACATCAATATAATAGGTATTGCTCTGATCTATGCCGACAATGGCAGCTCGCCTATATGTGGTGACGTCATCTCCGAGGCCCAACCCTACGCACTTCGTCATCCGACATCCTAATGAGCGGAAAGACGTGCGACACCACTGGCTAACATTTTATACCCTGCATAATTACTCACGCAGCGCCTAAAAAAACAACTTGTGGACCACTAATGGCAATCCACAACCTTACCAAACTACAATATCTGTATGTACTACATCCTAACAAGCTAAAAGTACTGCCCATATCCATCATTAACTATAAAAGAAAAAAATCATATTTTTAAAGGCCCAGTACAGGTTAAAGGGCAACTCCAATCCCAGTGACATAGATAATAAAAACGTGGAACTAACATAAACTGAAAATATGGTACAATACCTCACCTAGTGAAGCATATTAACAATTCGGTCTCAAAGTATGGAACATATATTGGGCTATAAATGATCGGGCAGAAATGCTATATTCTGCATCTCTAAAAAGGGGAGCTTAATAACTACACAATGATACTGGCCAATCACAGAGGACCAGTGTCCATAAATTACCTATACTTCAAAAATTTTTATCAGATAACACATTCTGCATATAATCCTAACACATAATTCTGCATATAATCCTAACCAATCTAAAAAAACAGTACCCCTCTAAAGAGCAACTAAAGTTTTTTTTTTCGAATAAATTTTTGAAAACATTTTTTAGTTGCCCTATAGAGGGGTAATGTCTTTTTAGATTGGTCCTCTATGATTATCCTTTTTTAAAAATGATTTTTCTTTTATAGTTAATGACTGATATGGGCAGTATTTTTAGCTTGTTAGGATGTAGTACATCCAGATATTGTAGTTTGGTAAGGTTGTGGATTGCTATTAGTGGTCCACAAGTTGTTTTTTAGGCTCTGCAGGAGTAATTATGCAGGGTATAAAATGTTAGCCAGTGGTATTGCACATCTTTCCATCTTAGGATGTCGGATGACAAAACGCGTAGGACTGGGCCTCGGAGGTGACGTCGCCACATATGGGTCAGCTGCCATTGTCTGCATAGACTGGAGCAGTACCTATTAATGCCTTATGCTTGTAATGCAAGGGTCAGCTCTGACACTGACTAATGTGAGTGGTTTTAATACGTTTTTGAGTTGAATAAAGCCTGGATGGTTTTACACTATGTAAATTCCTCTTTTTTTTTTTTTTTTTCTTCCTTCATGTCCCATTCTGACTAATGAGGAGCTAATTGTTATTTGAAGATATTTCCTTCAGTTGGGGTTGGTGCTGCAGATCGTTGCTCCCAGAGCAAAAGTGGTTATAGCTCGTTTATAATCATACCAGCACGGAGCTCTGGTGAGTGGATCCAATTCATGTGGTGGTGGAAGTTTTACATTTTTTTTGATTCACATTAGAGGAGACGTTTAAAGAAGTATTGCTTTATGGACACAAATGTTTGCACTTTTTGTTTATTTACGTTTATGGATACTTTTTCACATATATATTTTTATTGAACTTTGATCTATTTATGTGACATTTATCTACAATATCTGGCATATTATTTATTGATGCTACATAATTCACCTCTTTGGAGATATATTAATTTGAAGAGCGCTGCTCTCTTCTTTTTGTGTTTACATTCATACCCTGTTCACAGGGGTGAGATGGCTGCTCTTCTTTATCTCTTGCTTTATAGTATATATATTTTTTTCCTTTGGTGTGCTATTGGTTCCAGAGGCGCTACCCCTCCTGTTTATACATTACATGTGCACATCCATTAACATCCATTTTTTGTTTTTTTAAAGGAAGAAAACCCTATTTATCTTCCTTTTTAAAAAAGAAATTGGAACAGATGTAAACGAACATACAGTCCATTTTTGCATTGGTAAAGGATATGAAAATGGATGTGAACAGATGAAAAACTGATGTGAGCTGATCCATTTTTTTTTTCCTTGAAAAACATGACTGAACTGATGAAAAAGACGGAATGCCGTGTGGAAAGACCGTTAGGGCTGGTTCACACTAGATGCAGTTCAGTGCGCTTTTTTTCTGATTCAAAAATGCATGCACAGTGTTTTCCATGTATTCCAATGGCCCTAGTTCACACCAGTGCAGTCAGTTTCAGTCAGTTTCCAGTGCAGAAAAAAAAGTAGAACATGCATTTTTTCTGCACAGAACCATACTGGAACATGGCAAACTGCATCGAAACTGCACCGGAACTGTGTGTGGTGTAAACTGTAAACAAAAAACTTATCTGGAATGCATTTTTGTAGTGTGAACTGGCCCTTAAATTTTTTTTTTTTTTGCATTGTTTCACCTGACCCTACTTTATAATATCAGTAATTAAATTCAGGATGCTTTAAACCTTTAGAGAAAAAAACAGTTTTAGTCTAGGTTCACACCTATGCGTTTTCCAGAAACACACAGCAGTCCATTCAACATGATTTCCTATGGCACAGGTTCACATCTCTGTGTTTTCACCCGATGCGTTTTTTAGAAAAGGTCAGGGACTTTTTTAAACGCAAAACATTGCATTTGTGGTTCTATAGACTTCAATGGAGATGCTGCAGAAAAGCATGAAGTGTGGCTTTGATGCATTTTAATCAGCCCCCCCGAAAAATGCATCAAAAATGTGTCAAACCCATGTGCAAAAACGTAAAACGCGCCTCAAAAAACACTGCAGAAACGGATCAACGCAAACTGCATAGGTGTGAACCTGGCATTAAATTGAATCTACACTCACCGGCCACTTTATTTAGATTCTCCTGTTAAATTGCTTGGTAATACAGATTTCTAATCAGCCAATCACATGGCAGCAATTCAATGCATTTAGTCATCTAGATGTTCAAATTGAGCATCAGAATGGGGAAGAAAGGGAATTTAAGTGACTTTGATTGTGACATGGTTGTTGGTGCCATGCAGGCTGACTATTTCAAAAACTGCTGATCTACTGGGATTTTCGCGAACAACCATCTCTAGGGTTTACAGAGAATGGCCCGAAAAAGAGAAAATATCCAGTGAGCGGCAGTTGTGTGGACAAAAATGCCTTGTTGATGTCAGAGGAGAATGGGCAGACTGGTTGCTCCGACATTCAGATGGTAGGGTCAGAAGTTGGCGTAAACAACATGAAAGCATGGATCCATCCACTCTGCTGCCCCATTCACACAAGTAAAGGTCTGGTTTAAGAAAAAAAAAATGCTCTGGTTGAAGGACTCTCTAGCTACCACCACACAACACTGGTGAATGGCTGCTCAGACACCTGGTTCTTCATTTATGGGAGAAAAAGTCACTCCAGAAGTATTTTTTTCTTTCCCTGCAGCTAATAGGGGAGTGAACTGAGGTTCATATTGCAGGAATAGGGGTCAGCGTTCCTTTTTCACTGAATAAAAAGGTGTAGATTCACTTCAAATTTATATCTTGAGCTGAAGGTAACAGTCCTGGTAGACACATTAAGGTAAATAGTGGCTTAATATTTTAGTTCCTCAATTTTACTTTAAAGTGGCTCTAAAGACTCAAGGTTTTTACCTTCATGCATTCTACTTATTAAGGAAAAAAACATTCTGTGCAAAAGAATGCCCCACCCCTCCCTTATATTTACCTGAGCCGTATTTCCATCCAGTGCTGTGTATGTGAGCTGTGGCTCCCCTGCCTTTGTCCCTCCTCATTGGGCAGATTGATAGTGGCAGGAGCCATTGGCTCCCACTGCTGTCATTCAACTGCAGAGCAGGGGGTGGGTCCAAGTCTTGCCATCTGTGTCAATAGATGCAGCAGTGGGACTCTGGAGTGAGTGCCCCCATGGCAATCTGCCTCCTATTCGGGGCACCAGCAAGAGGGTAGGAGGCCCGGGGCTCCAGCGGGGGACCTCAAAAGAGGAGGATCAGATCAGAGCCGCATGCATTTTCTATTGTACAGAGCAGGTAAGTATAGACATATTTGTTATTTAAATAAAAAAAAAAAAGATTTCCTTTACAACCACTTTAAGTAATTTTTTAAACATTTTTGCTTTTAGATATCTATGGCAGAGTTTCTCAACTTTTTCAGTCAAGGCACCCTTTTAAAATGTATGTATAATCTTGGTATACACAATCGTAAGACCTCGTTCACAGGGATGTACCTAAGTGTATACACGTGCGAGGGCCATGTTTGCCCGCATGGGGATATACAGTTGCACTCTTGTGGGTTCGACCCTAAGCTGCATTGTGCGTGTCAGCACCGCCCCTGCTCTCTGCTCATAGGATTTAATTGACAGCAGCAAAAGCCAGTGGCTCCCACTGTTGCTGAGCCTTCTGTGAGAAAAGGGAGAGTAGCACTGCTGTAGATATGCACAGCTCTGGATCGAGATCAGGCTTGGGTAAGTATTTAAGGGGGTGCTGGGGGGAGCTGACATTGAAAGATTTTTTTTTTTTACCCTAATGCAGAGAATGCATGAAGGTAATAAAATCTTACAGTATACCTTTAAAACCACTTTAACTTTATAACCACCCACATAATATTGAGTAATTCCCCGTTTGCCGCCAAGTTAGCCCTGAACTGTTGAGGCATGGACTTCACTAGGCCTCTGAAGGTATGCTGTGGTATCTGGCACCAAGCCATCAGAAGCAGATCCTTTAAGTACTATAAGTTGCAAGGTGGGGCCTCCATGGATTGGACTTGTTTTTCCAACATATCCCACAGATGCCCAATTGGATTGAGATCTGGAGATTTCAGAGGCCAAGTCAACACCTCTAACTTGTATTCCTCAAACCATTCTTGAATCATTATTACAGTGTGGCAGGGCACATTATCCTGCTGAAAAAGGCCACTACCATCAGGGAATACTGTTTCCATGAAGGTTTGCACTTGGTCACCAACATTGTTTAGGTAGGTGTTACTTGTCAAGTAACATCCACATGAAGGGCAGGACTCAAGGTTTCTCAATTGAACATTGTTTAAAGCATCATAGTGTGGAGTCATGCCTTCTTTCCATACTGCATCCTGATGCCATCTCTTCCCCAGGTAAGCAACACACACGTACCCAGCTATCTACGTAATATAAAAGAAAACTTGATTTGTCACACCAGGCAACCCTCTTACATTGCTCTGTTTTCCAATTTTGATGCTCATATGCCTGCTGTAGGTGTGTTTGGTTGTGGACATGGGTCAGCATGAACACCCTGACCAGTCAGCGGCTACAGAGCCCAATACAAAAGAAACTGCAATGCCCATTGTTTTCTGCTTTCAACACATCAACTTCAGGGACAACATATCCACTTGCTTTCTAATATATCCCACTGACTTTCAGATGCAATTGTAACAAGATAATCAATGTTCACTTTACCTGTCAGTGGTCATAAATTATGGCTGATTGGTGTATTCTAGCTGTATGCAGCGTGTTTTATTTTAGGAACACAAACCTGATTACAAACCTGATTAGTTGTCAATGTATTCTAGGCAGCGCTTGTTAACCGCTGTGAACTTTTTGGCTTTTGTAGTTTTAAAAGCCTGATCTGTGCAATACTGAGTTGAAGTGGAGTGCTTGCTTTACAACTTAGAAAAGTTAGTAACAAGGTTCAACCAATACAGAACAAACATGAAGCTGAAAAGCGTGTCAACCATTTTTTGTTAGAAACCAAAGCTGGGGATACCCTGTAGAGCTGAAGTTCGTTCTTGTTTTTCTTGCAATTTTTATTCAAATTGTATAGTTTATCTGTGAATGAGTTATTTAAGACAATGTTATCTGTTGCCCTCCTATCACCCATGTATTGTAAAAATAAAAATTGATGATATCAAAGCCCTGATCAAGGGGAGACTGTAATTGTCCTCCTGGAAACTGGAAGTGATGTTGGCTTTCAGGCTGGATGGGTGAGACACCAGTATACTGAATGGAACATTGCATTGGCATTGCTGGAAGGTTGGGCAAAATGGAAACTGCAGTTCAGTGTTTCAAAATGTAAACTGATGCACCTAAGAAAGAAAATCCCTTAGAGTACAACATTGGGGGACAGTGTTGCCAGTACTTCAGAGGAAAAAGATTTGAGTGTACTTATGTCAGATGCTTGCAGAATGCGCAAACCAAGTGATCATGTATTGGGAAAAGCATATAGAATTCTGAGATGCATCACTAGAGGGATCACCAGCAGGAGAAAGGTGGTCCTGATTCCCTTTATTTAGATCTTTAGTGAGACCTCATTTAGAATATGGTGTCCAGTTCTGGAGACCTCACTTGCAAAAAGATATGAGATGAGATGGAACGAGTCCAGAGATGGGTAATAAAAATGCTGAAAGGTCTTGGGGATAAAACATATCAGGAGAGACTTCAGGAACTTAATATGTACAATCTGGAGGAATGAAGAGAAAAGTGTGACATGATTGAAACCTATAAATACATCAACAAGGTGAATAAGGTTTTTATGGCATGCAGTACTACATTTGTATGTTGCCTATAATCACGTTTAGGTATATTCACTTTATAATTGTTTATTTTTAATGTTCTAATGTGGTAGCAGTGACATTGGAAAGTTCTAAACACATACATACAGAAAATGTTTGTAATTTCTTATTTTTATCGTGGAGTAAGAGGGTGATTAATTAACTTGATGGACCCAATTATATTTTTAAAGCTAGACTCCAGGGAAATGGCAAAGCTACCTTTTCGTCATGAGGCTCATCGCACACTGCAATGGTACGCTGCTCATTTTCCACTAAGGACACTTGTTTAAAAAAGCATTTTAACATTAACTTTCCATATCCCTCACTCTCTTGGCAACCAGTGCTTTCCATCCAACACTCCAGGTTGTGGGCAGGCAAGTACAAGCTACTTGTGTTTTTTTTTTTTTTACTTGTGTGGATTTTTTTTTTCCTTAAACCATTTGCTGCCCAGGCCAATTCTGACACTTCTCGCATACATGTAAAGATCTGCATTTTCTTTTTAGAAAACAAAATAATTACTTAAAACCCCCAAACATTGTATATTTTCTGAAAGCAAAGGCACTTAATAAAAATGTTGGTTGTCGCAAATTTATGTCACAGTATTTTTGTGCAACGGGTTTTCCAATGCAACTAAAATAATAATTAAAAAAAAAACTCTTTAATGAATTTTAATGCACACAGGCACAATATAATACCCAAATGTTCAGGAATATATAAAAGCATCTGCTCAAACCACCACATTTAAAAGTTATCCAGCGGCTGTAAAGCTGCTTGGATCACCTTTTACATTATAGAGCTCACCCAGCTCTAAAAAAAAAAAAACAAAACAAAAAACCCACCAGGGTCATGAAGATGGTTAAGAAGGCCAGCAAGTCATTTGAATGGGTAGAATAAAGAATATTTAAAGCAGAACTTCATCCAAAAGGGGAAGTTCCACTTGTTTGCATCTTCCCCCTCCCCTCCACTGCCACATTTGGCACTTTTTTGGGGGGAGCAGATACATGATTTTGACTTTCACTTCTGGGTCAGATAGTTACAGCAATCTGTGAGGAAGTTCAGCCCCTTTCCCACCATCCCCCCAACAGCCTTCTGGGAGAGACACAGGTCCCAGAGGAGTGTGGAACCATTCACAAAGTGCAGCACGGCTCACACCTGCGCAGTAGGAAACCGGCTGTGAAGATGAGCATTCAAACTTTAATGGTGCAAACACAAAAGTCTATAGAGTTGACCGAGAATAGTGCTAAACCAGAAAATATCCAATGTGTGACAGTTATGTGGGTGAAAATACCTTGTTAGTAAATGAGGTCATAGGAGAATGACCAGATGTGTTTAGGCTAACCGGAAGATACAAGCATTGCACTGGTGTGTGCATGAGAACATCTGTAAACGCACAACACTTTGAAAAGCATGAGCTACAGCCCCAGAAGATCAACTAAGAAAAAAAAGAAAGATGAGGCTACAGTGATAAAGAAATCACCAATCTGGATCATTCAATGTGAAAAATGTTGGCTGGTGTGGGAAATGCTAATTTCTGCTACATGTTAAGATTTTAGAACATACAACGTAAATCAATTGATCCAGCCTGTCTTTTTATCAATTTTTCAGAGTGGTTGTAGTTGTGTACTAATGGGGTTAATTTTCTTGGCCCAAATTTGTCACCGAGTGAGTGCCTTCACTCTGGATGAAGGAGCACAGGGGCATCTTTGGAGAGCAGCATTGTTAATCTGGAATTGGTTGGAGGGTTGATGTACTAGCAGATTTAGACACTAACAAATTGAAGCCAAATTCTGGTTAACACTATATAAGTAGTTAGAGCAACAATTTTTCTTTTTTCTTTTGCGTTAAAGGTTTTACATAAATGCGGGTCATTGTAAGCACCCCTGTCGGTGGTAAATGGTTTGTCTCAACCCTATATCTGCAAATCTTCAGAACAGTTGGTTCTTTTGAAAATTAACAGACTTACTGGCAACATCACTAAGTGAACAGATAGCTTTGTTTATTCAGTGAACGCTGTTATTACTTAAAGTGATATTACATTTTATAAAAAATTTCTTATTTGCCCCGATCCTCTTCATCTCGGGTCCCCCACTGGCACTCCTGGCTCCTCTTTTTGACCAGTGCTCCAATGGCAAGACTCCTCCTATGGCGGCACTGGTGCGTGCTCGCTCCCGAGCCCCTCTCTCTGTTCCTTAAGACACAGAGCTGTGACTTTGCCCCACCCCCACTCTCTCCTTATTTGCTCACTGGCTGTGTTTGACAGCAGTGGGAGCCAAAGGCCCAAAGTGTTTCAGCCACTGAGGGGGGAGAGAGACCTGGGGCAGCCAAGGCTCTCATGCACATTGCTGGAGGGGGCTCAGGTGAGTATTATGGGGGGGGGGGCAGTGGGGGGAGCAGCACACAGAATATTTTTTTACCTTCATGCATATAATGCATGAAGGTGAAAGAACCTTCAGCCTTTACAACCACTTTAGGATAAGAAAGTAATACATGTATTGTTTTTGGGGAGAACAAACTAAGTTTTCTTTTGGTGATGATGCCCTGTCTAACTATCCAAAATATGTTATTTCTATATAATTTAGGGCTGTAAAAACATAATAAAGAACTAAAAAAGCTCAGTTTTCTACATTCAGTGTTAATTTTAAAATGCTATGTATAGTAACACTCATTTTTTGGGGGGGGGGGGGCTACCAACCCATTCCTTTCCAGCTATCTCCTGGCACTCTGTTTCTTGGCACTCCTAACCTCATCTAAGCATTGCAAAATACAGAATTTGACACTTTATCCTATGCAGTGTTTGGGCCCAGGTGCTGCTGCTCGGCCCTGAGTACTGCATTACAGGAAGAGGTCAGAAGCTCCCCCATAACTGGAAGCACCAGGTATTTTGTGAAGGGCATCACGGATGAGAGAGAACTAGAACACGCTATTAAGGTAAGTATACAGTATGCGAGTTAGTGATGGGCTACTTGGAGACTAGAGCCACTTTGCACTACAGTCATACTTAAAAAATGTTCACTGAAATATATTCTACCTTTTGCCTGGTGTTTACACTTGTTTAACCGCCTATTGTTTGTTTGTCTGTCGCCAAGTTATTAAGAATTGCTTAATCCCCAGCATGCTATTAGTTTTGCAAGCCTGGGATTGTAGCTACCCCCATTTTGATCAAGAAGTCTTGTGATCAATCTTCATAATGCCATGAGTCTTTGCCAGAACTCCTATAGAGTAACCAGCACAAACCACTAATCATGCGTTCTCATAGTGCTACATTTATTGCATATATCTATTCAGGCTCCTTCTCCAGACCATGCAATATAGAGAGAGAATATGGCTGGCAAGAATTAGTGTTACTAAACCCACAACAGTAAAATCAGTGTGTATATGCAGTAAAGCATGCTTATTATGCTCACTGTGGAACCTAAGGGATTAATCCTATGCATTGTGTTTAAAAAAAAAAAAAAAAAAAGCTTCTTGATCCTGTCTTTTCTGATCCTCCCCTTCTATTGTTCCCAATCCATCTGCTGGTAGAACAGAGTCTTGGGGGGAAGCTGCACATTCTCTGGTGTGTATTGCTAGAGAGGTGTTTTTTTTTTTTTTTTTCTTGGGTGAGTGCATATGATCAGCACAGGAACAATCTGCACTGTCCAGATAGAGGGTCAGGGGTCCTGCAGCCTCATAGAACAATCAGGGGACAACGAAAACTCCTCCTGCAAGCTTTAACCAGTGCTTGGCCGGACGCCGATAGAAATCACTAGACTGTTTTAACTGCTGATGAGAAAAGGTATTTAGCAATTTATATTTAGTAAAATAATTGGATTTCCATGTTCTGTGTACTGTGGGTGACCAGATATAGTGACTTCCAGGTCCTGGGTTTAGTAACACTTTAAGTCCTCATGCACACTGGATGTTTTTTACAGCGGCTGTTTTTGGCTTTTGACGGTTTTTTCTATAGCCAGTAAACTCCCCAGCATGTCATCCTATGTGTTCATGTACACATAGACTGTAATCAATGTTTTTTGGCAGAGATGTTTTCTGGCTAGAAAAAAACCCCAGAATTAGTGGGTTTCTAGAGGAGTATTTTAGCTGTAAAAATGCTCTAATGCTCTGAAAAACATGGTAAACCTCGCAGCAAACCCATGTTTTTGGACTTTTTTTTTTTTTTTTTACTAAAAAAATAATTTTTTTTGGTTAAAAAAACACGAACAAATGTGGCTAAACACTAATACTAAAAAAACCCGCTGAAAACTTACGTTTTTAACGTGACTTTACACAGCTAATGTGTTACTAGTGTTATTAAAACGCCCAGTGTGCATGGAGCCTTAGACACATCAAGAGGCACTGTGAAAATACTGCTCATTATGGCTGCCATGGATTAGGAATTTTATGTAGAGAGAAATTGCAGCTTGTGTAGTGTTTTCTTGACAACATTAGCATTTTAATGAATGGCTTTTACTTGTTACTTGTGTTCATGATTAGGGGTCATTGAAGCTGAAGGGTACTAAGTGTTTTTGGACTGTTGTAATAATAAAAAGTGACTGTGGTAATCACGTTGTTATTGCTAAATGCTTAGCTGTATGTGGTGTAAATTGGGAGCATGTTACAAGCCACTCTAGGTCAAGAAATTTTTTTTGAGATGAATAAAAGTGAGAAAATTTAAATTCATATTATATTGCTTGTTGTTAAACACATTTGGCATTGCATGCCTTTTGGTACTTTATTTACTCAGAATGTTGTTTTTATACTGGTGCATGTTAATTGTTTTACATTTAATTATGGCCCTGTTGTTTGTTTTAGCTGACAGTAATGCCTTGAATAGTGTTCTGCCCCTTACCAGTCTGTATGTGCTCTATGCAGCAAGTCTATCCAACAATAGAGTCTTTAGTCAGGTGGCAAGTAGAGCGAGACTGGTAGAGCAATGATCTGATAGACAGCTGCAAAGATAAGGACATAATTGTCTTTTAGAGCCCTGGTGGACACAAGTGGCAAAATTGTTTATCAAAATTTATATAGTTTTTTTTTTCCCCATTTCAGTACAGTATTTTAATTAATGAAATAGAATTGATGCATTGAATGGGAACAAAGGCATACTTTCACCATCAAAAGCTATATAAAATGCATATACAGTATCGCACAGAAGTGAGTCCAACCCGCACATTTTTGTAAATATTTTATTCTATCTTTTCATGTGACAACACTGAAGAAATGACACTTTGCTACAATGTAGAGTAGTGAGTGTACAGCTTGTATAACAGTGTAAATTTGCTGTCCCCACAAAATAACTCAACACACAGCCATTAATGTTTAAACCGCTGGCAACAAAAGCGAGTACACCCCTAAATGAAAATGTCCAAATTGGGCCCAAAGTGTTAATATTTTGTGTGGCCACCATTATTTTTCAGCACTGCCTTAACCCTCTTGGGCATGGCGTTCACCAGAGCTTCACAGGTTGCCACTGGAGTCCTCTTCCACTCCTCCATGACGACATCACAGAGCTGGTGGATGTTAGAGACCTTACGCTCCTCCACCTTCCATTTGAGGATGCCCCACAGATGCTCAATAGGGTTTAGGTCTGGAGACATGCTTGGCCAGTCCATCACCTTTACCCTCAGCTTCTTTAGCAAGGCAGTGGTCATCTTGGAGGTGTGTTTAGGGTCGTTATCATGTTGGAATACTGCCCTGTGGCCCAGTCTCCGAAGGGAGGGGATCATGCTCTGCTTCAGTATGTCACAGTACATGTTGGCATTCATGGTTCCCTCAATGAACTGTAGCTCCTGAGTGGCGGCACCACTCATGCAGCCCCAGACCATGACACTCCCATCACTATGCTTGACTGTAGGAAAAACACACATGCTTGACACCATCTGAACCAAATAAGTTTATCTTGGTCTCATCAGACCACAGGACGTGGTTCCAGTAATTTATTGTATTTTTTATTTATTTCAGGTACTTTTATAGCGCCGTCAATTTACGCAGCGCTTTACATACATTTTGTACATTGACATCAGTCCCTAACCCTCAAGGGGCGTACAATCTAAAGTCCCTAATGTACATTCATACATACATATACTAGGGTCAATTTTAGACAGGAGCCAATTAACCTACCAGCATGTCTTTTGGAGTGTGAGAGGAAACCGGAGTACCCGGAGGAAACCCACGCAGGCACAGGGAGAACATGCAAACTCCAGGCAGGTGGTGCCATGGTTGGGATTTGAACCGACGACCCTAGTACTGTCAGGCGGAAGTGCTAATCATTTAACCACTGTAATTGAAGAACACACTGTAGGTGTCTAGTGATATAGCTGTACTTTGTCAAAATACAAGCAGTATTCCAGCAATCCAGTGCTTCTATATCACTTTACACTTACTGACAGTATTATTTTACATAGTAATATATGTTTTGTTTTAATCAATTAAAATAGTGCTGATATATACAATTGTGCTGATAAGTTTGCATAACCTTGGAGAATTGACACAGTATGTACCATTTTTAACTGCTTCCCCGCCGCCCTATAGCAAAACTACTGCTACAGGGCAGCAGGGCTGTGCAAAATCACATACATACAGTATACATGATTTTGCATTTCCGGGTAAGGGGCACGTGCTGCCCTACCCGCTCCAACATTGGCAGCTACAGATGTCGATCATTGGGTCCCGGAAGGAGATTCCCTGCCAGCACCTGCCGATCACCAAGGAACAGTGACAGGGGAGAAGTCTGTGTGTAACCATTTAGCCACTGTGCTGCCCACAGTAATCCATGTCCTTAGTCTGCTTCTCTTCAGCAAACTCTTTGTGGGCTTTCTTGTGCATCATCTTTAGAAGAGGCTTCCTTCTGGGACAACAGCCATGCAGACTAATTTGATGCTGTGTGCAGCGTATGAAAGACTGAGCACTGAAAGGCTGACCCCCGCCACCCCTTTAATATCTGCAGCAATGCTCATACAGGCCTGTTCTGAGTGGAACCTGTACTGTTAAACCGCTGTATGGTCTTGGCCACCATGCTACAGCTCAGTTTCAGGGTCTTGCCAATCTTCTTCTAGCCTAGACCATCTTTATATAGAGCAACAATTCCTTTTTTTAGATCCTCAGTTTGTTGCCATGAGGTGCCATGTTGAATTTCCAGTGACCAGTATGAGAGAGTGAGAGCGATGACACCAAATTCAACACACCTGCTCCCCGTTCACATCTTAGACCTTGTAACACTAACGAGTCACATGACACCGGGGAGGGAAAATGGGTAATTGTGCCCAATTTGGACATTTTCACTTAGGGGTGTACTCACTTTTCTTGCCAGCAGTTTAGACATTAATGGCTGTGTGTTGAGTTATTTTGTGGGGACAGCAAATTTACACTGTTATACAAGCTGTACACTCACTACATCACATTGTAGCAAAGTGTCATTTCTTCAGTGTTGTCACATGAAAAGATATAATAAAATATTTACAAAAATGTGAGGGATGTACTCACTTCTGTGAGATACTGTACTTCCTTTTCCTTCCTATAAGGCCCCATTACTTGCTATGCTGCACCATCTTAAAAATCTCTGCTAATGCACACAAGGGACCAAGTGTATGAGATGTCAGTTCTACCGGCAGGGAAGGAAAATAAGGGAGTGGAGGGGGGTCATCCATGTGCTTGGAAAATTCTGAATCTCCTGTACGTACGGTAATCTAATTTAACTTTGCAGTAGCAGTGTTAGTATGTGTGTCTTTTGCAGGTTCCTACTTTGAGGTTAATTTACTAAAGCTGGAGAGTACAAAATCTGGTGCAATTCTGCATTGAAACTAATCAACTTCCAGTTGTTGTTTTTTTTGTCAAAGCATAATTGCGCAAGCTGAAGTTAGAAGCTGATTGGCTATCATGCACAGCTGCACCAGATTTTGCACTCTCCAGTTTTCGTAGATCAACCCCTTTTTGTCTAGGCAGCACCAGAAAAAAAAGAATTTGGTATTTGTTCACTGAATACTTCCACTTACACCTATCCTTCAGTTTTATACTTCAGTTCTCTGCTTTTAAAGAATGTTTTTTTTTTCTGCAATTGGGGTATTGTGCATTGGAGAAAAGTTTTATTGGATGCAAACTCCCCCATCCATCCATGTATCCATGCTTTATGTTGCTGGGAAATCACTTTGAAAAACACCCCCTAGCATTTCTGGCCACAGCTATCTTGAGTAAGGGCAGATGATTCATGTAGCATTTACTTCCTGGAATCCCTCTGCCCTTATTTTAGGAGTGTAGGCAGGAGGATGTGCTGAGCTGAACAAACCTCTTTCCTCCTGAAGACTCCTGGGATGTATGACATCATTTGCCTACATCTGGAACCCAAGAAATGGTAAAAAAAAAAAGTTTAAAAATGTTAATATACTTTATCTATTTACTCATGCTAACAGCATAAAGATTTTAAATAGTCAATGTTGACTGAGAAAGTGAATTTCTGGTTTAACAATATCCCTACAATGCAGTAGACATATTTTGACAGATGACTAGTGTGGAAAAGGAGCTTCACTCCACCCGCCTTCCTTTTTTTTTTTTTTTTTTTGTTACCTGTAATGGCAGTGTTGACTTCAAAGTACATACACACTTGCCAAGCCAATCCAGCATTCCCCTAATGCGATCCTCTGCCATGCACTGATTCTCACACCACCATATTCTTTCCTGACCTCATCTGACTGTGAACTCCAGGTTTAAGTAGTCGGTATCAATGATGTGCACCTCTGCCCTCCAGCTGCTCTGTATCTCTGTTCCCACAACAGATGAGGATATCTCTGGAGGCTGTGGGAGCAGGACACATCATTTTGACGTAGGCAAGAATGGCAACGGGAAGCAGGGCAGAAGTTTAAAAAAAAAAAATAAAGAGCAATATTTTACAACTTGTGGAGGGTGGCAGGGAAGAAAAGGCTCATTTTTACCATGGAGGTCCACTGTAAATGAGAAGAATGTGAATGATAATAACAATGTATACTCTAGTGTATCATTAGCCATAATCTGGCTGCCCAGGTACTTTACCCTCCATTTGATCTTTCTCAGTGTGCTTCTATTAGCAGAGTTCCAAGAATCTTATAGCCTCTGCAGCCAGGCTCTGTAATAGTCAAATGCTGGAGATGGGGAAGGGGGGCTTGAGGGAAGAGAGAATCTGACACCCACCATTTGATTTAGTATGTACTGTGGGTGTCCAGTCTCAGTGTCGCTATTGCTTGTCATTTTTATTCTGGCTGGCAAAAGTGCTCATAAAACTTGTAGTAGTATGTGAAGCAGTATATGGTATTATAAACCTTTGGGATTTGCTTTCCTTATATATGGGCTTGTTTAGAAAAAAAAAAAAGCGCAAGTGCATAGCCAAGAATCCAATTTGATCCTAGACTGTTGCTCTGGGCTACAGGTCTGGTCATTGTTAATTGTTCTGGTATAATTGGGTGACTGCTAACCTACATTTCTTTTTGTGGACTAAACACAAAGGCTAAGGCGCCCTGTACACAAGATGAGAATATCGGACGAATATCAGAAGTGAAGAGGTTACTAAAGTTACTAGAGTTCTTGTACAACAGAATAATAATTTGAAAGTGATGTATTGTATTTTCGGACAAAAATTCTACTCATTCAATGAAATTTAATCTAGTATCGTACGAGAGAGATTTTCGTGTTTGTCCCTTTGAATAATTTTGGGCAAAAGCTATGTGCTAACAATCAGATTACCATACGATCGCTTCAAAAACTGTATTTTTTTTGTACGCTTTTCTAATCATGTGTACTAGGCTTAATTGTACATATGTACAGGCAGATGGTTCCAGCTAGGAGCATGCATGTCAATGTGGCTATGCTGGGCCCTGCAAGAAAGTTAAGCCACCCTATAGTATACATTTAATATCAGGAACTTCTAAGTGTTCTTGCTGAAATGACAGATTGGAGAAAGAAAGGGCACAGCAAAAAAGAATGTGAAGTATGATGCTACTTTTATTTTTACTGTTAGAGGGTTGAATAACACATAAATGTTAATGGGGTTCCCATACCTCTAACAATCGAACATATGTGGAAGGAAAAATAAGCAAACTTGTGTGCAGCCACTCTTCTTCCTTAGTATCTAATAGTTTAACCAAAGGCAAATCTTGTATTGGTTTTGGATATAGTGGAGATGGATTAGACTACCTATTAGGTTTTTATTGCTGTCTGCTCCCCGTTATGGAGGTTCACCCTCTCGCTTTGTCCTGTTTACCATTATCATCGAAAGAAGAAGTAAAGAAAACTGCAAATTTTGGATTGTCTCCAGAAGAGTAATAGAGGGGAAATTTTCAAATGGGGACACTAGTACTGGTGACCTGGTGGTCTACAAGGAACTACCCTAATTTACGGGGATTATCTCTCAATCCCTGTTATGGCTGTGGGACAGGAAGGGAAGGTAAATCTCCCAGTGGGGCACAAATGGGGGGGGGGGCATTTTGCCTATAGTTCTACTTTTAAAGATGGGACATGAACGGACGGTGGAGATGGAGAGCAGCAGGATCAGCCAGGTTTTTTTTCAGAATACAGAAAATGAATCTCGTACTGACGGAGTGTGAACAGCATGTAATACAGCCTTTATCAATTGTGTTTTTGTGATGTGGGTTTAGTGACAATTTAAGCTTGTAAACTTGCTTTGTGACGATCCCCACACATATACTTGGAATTTTGTGACATGTATTTACTATGCCCTGTGAGTAGGCACTGCTGTGTCACCCATTTCACAGAACTTGTCTTAACTACAAAGGAAAGAGGAGTCAGTGCAGGAATTACTGCTTGCAGGCAGCAACATACCATTTGATATGTAGTCCTTAGCAATGAAAAGTAAACGGCAGAGGAGAAGTTGCAAAGCATGCATGTAATCCAGGAAGTTGTGAAAAGAGATGGCCACCAGAATGGCAGCAGTCACACCATGGAAGAAGATTTTTCAAGTGATCTTATATTGGATTGTATATAGGTAATGTTATTACAATGCTGTTAATGATTTTAAAAAAGCAAAGTGTATGCTGCTACCATAGATCTCTTTTAATAGATACAGCTCTAGACCCAGATACAGCATTTGTGGCCAGAATTTTACCCAGGCAGAAGGGGCATTAAAAATGTGGGTATACATCTTGCTAGGTGCTGTAACCTCCATGGGTTTCTCTCCACAAAAGTTCTGTTTATTCAGCAATAACAGCAAATATGTATGTTTAGTAGATATGTTAAAATGGTATTTGGAGTCTTCCTAAGCTGACTATTCTGACACACAAGAGTATTTGAATCCGAGAGTGCTCATTTCAGAACATGTTTGGTTTCTGTCTGATCTGGAATGGTGAAGAGAACAAGTGTCTGTTTATGGAGGAATTATAAAAACCACAAATGAGTGCCTCTGGACCTGGAATTCCATACATACATATAAAGGTTATGTATTCCTGAAGTGTTAGGTAATCTAACAGCAGAATATTGGAAATGTTTGCTATTTTTAGACTGCTAAACAGTTTCCAGTAAAAGGAGCTTTTCTTTTGCATATGACAGCAGCCTGCACTATACGGCATCTATTAAAGTAGAATAAAGGCACCCTATTAAAAAAAATAAAAGCTTCAGCACTTACCTGTAAGTGCATCAGCTTTTCAGTGGTCTTAGTCCCCCTACAAAGCCCCACACATAAAGGTAACGATGCTGCGCTGCTCCTGAATTCAGGGCAGAGCTGCCACTCTGATGTACACTGTTTTTGCTTGAACTACAAAGAGATGGAAAAAATGTTGCAAGGGTTGTGGCTTTTCGGATTTAAACTGCTTATTTGTAAGCCTCTAGCTTCTCAATCAGCGCCTAGTCCTGCCCACTACTTTCCCTACTTTCTGGGTTGACAACACAACTTCTGTTGCTGAAACCCACCCAATGTAGGCTGCAGTTCCTGAATGTTAGGAGAGTGTGAGATACACATAAACTTGCATCAAAAAAATATCTTCCCTTCTAGCTATTTTCTGTAAACTGCCAATTGCTCTGTCCTCCATGTAATGGAGATGAAGAGCTATGGATATGTTTTTATAGTTCATATCAGGAGAGCAGCCTAGGGTGATAGCTATAAGCAGAACTAAACGGAGGGAAACTTACCATTCCTCCAATGGTCCCCATCCCTTAACGGCATCTTCTTCTGTGTGCCAGTCTTCAGCCTTCTTCATTGTCCAGTGCGGGATGATATCCATTCTGCGCATGTGCAGGAAGCAGACATTTTGGCACACAAGGGCACTATAAGCTGCATTGTAGACTTGCAGCTCTGATTACATGCTGATTAATGCTGCAAGCAGGTAGGTAAGTGTGTTTTTTGGCGGAACAGACATTGCAAATCTATTTCACATCTGCAATCAGGAGCATTCCTGCTTGCTACTCGTGACAGCAGAACTTTAGTCTCACTATAAGCAAACCAGTTTGAACCTATGTATTTCAAAGAGGCCATTTGCTAGTTTTATTTATCTTAGAAAAGATGAACTTTGTATTTCAGAGCTGTACTTGGATAAACAGATTACATGAACCAGTATAGGTCTGTGGGAGAATGCTATTCTTCTTTTTGACTGACCCATGTCTCCTTAGATCATTGTTTTTCAACATTTTAAGTCAGGATGCCCTTTAAAAATTTCTGCAATCTTGAGACACCCCATTCTTAAATTAATAGTTATACATAATGCATCAACATCCACACTTGTAGGACACCCAGCGTTAGAGGTGATTTATTCTACCAAAGCAAATACACCTTTGCACACTGGTAATGAATATATTCCAATGTTTCCCCCTCCCTCAGTTTCTTTCCTTCGTTCAGTTAATGTGACCACAGTGCTGACGAAGAGGGGCAGGGGAAGGGCAAACAAGGATGCTTTGCAGCCACCCGATGTCCTCCTTATCAACCAATAACTTAAAATTGGATTTTAGGATGCTAGCGGCTGAAAGGTTGTGATGGTGCACCTGTGGCTTTGTGTAACTAAAAGACAGGCATCATCCCACTCACTGACTTGCATGCAAATTTTAGGCAATGTTTTGGCATTTCACCAAGGTACCCTGGTTGAAAAAGGCCGCCTAACTACTTTAACTGCTTAAAAACTAGGCCGATTCTCACATTTCTCTCATATATGTAAAAATCTGCAATTTTTTTTTTGTTTGCTTTTTAACCAGACGCCATGGAGAATAGAATGGTGGGAGTTGCAATTCGCACAATATTTTTTTACCTGTACCTTTTTAACTTTTTTTTTTTTTTTTTAGATCAACTTTATTGCTTTCACAAGGGATGAACAGCATCCCTTTTGATAGCCAGGGCCATGACAGGTCCTCTTTGCCCTCCAAAGTAGCCGGTCAAACTGAGATTGGTTTTTATTGGCTGCATTACAAGTCTGTAACGGACCAAAACTGGAAGTGACAAAATTCATGTCACTTCTGGTTTCTAACGTCTCAGAAGGGGGGGGGAGTTGATTCTAATTCTTCCACTCTTCACAGTACATCCGATGTGACTAGTTGCATCTGTTCCGGGCTCCCTGTGGGATGGGAGATGGGATGATCAGAATTACAGACCCTTCATTTCTTTGTATGTGGGCAAACTTACAAAATCTTCAGGGGGTCAAATAATTTTTCCACTGTATATGGCATAACCACCTCAATATGAGGCTGTACATTTATGTATGGTGGTATTGAAGTGATTAATGAGAACTGTATGTAGTTTGCAGACTGCTTCTGATGGTGTAATATTTCCCCACATTTAATATTGTGTGTCCATCTCTGTCCAATAGTGCAGGAAATCTGGGAAATGGTCATCACCAGAACCACTCAAGTCATCCCGCCGCCTTCCCCACCACCACTCTACTAAAAATATGTCCCTGTTGGAGAGGTTTTTATTCACTTCTTATCCTGTCTTCTGACAGGAATTGAGAGGAAATCTCCACAATTGGGACACAAATGACACTAAAAAGACTAATTGAGGCGCTGATCCTTACCCACTCTATCCAAAACAAAATTAAGTCTGGGCTGGAATTGGGCTTTAATTTTAGTCACTGTTTGTGCAGCAGCAGTCATCTGTCATGTTCATAAAAAGTACTCCACTCAAGTCTAATTATATTAGAGATGGAAATATCACTTGCAAGCTCCTACAGCTGCATGTCATGCCTGGGAAAGGAAATTGACCAAGGCCTATTTAAATGGACTGTTACATTTAAAATTACTTCGTTTTGTAAATAGTGCTTTGTGGAAGTAAATGCATATCAAAAATAAATTAAAATGGAGATCCTTTTGCTAGCTAAAATGTATGACTAACTTTAATTTCTATAGACTTGTTTTATTTGCAGAGTACAGGATAAGTCTTGTAGTTGCATTGCTGTACCTAATACAAGGGAATATTTGTGAAAGCCTTCTCTTTCCAGTTTAGTCAGGCTAAAGCAAATGTTAGAGCTAAGTATTCTATAATGCCACCACATGCAGGCATCACAAGCATGAAGAAAACCATTGCAGGGAACAGCCCTGCCTCTGTTAACAAACAGAGCTGCTAGTGTTTCTATGAATAGATACTTTTTCCATATTTTGAAGTAATGGTTGCCCTCTGATCTGATTGCAAGAACAGATGAAATAAGCATCTAGTTCTAAATAGCTGTCATTAGTAGTGGACTTTAAAGTGGACCTGTAGAAGGAAGGCAGTGTCCTTGTTATTTTAAGTTATAAGGGTTGGAACACAGTAGCGCTAAGTTCACACTAGCCAATGCTCTTAAAAGCAATCTGTGGTGTATTTTTTTCAGAGTGCAGCTAAGCAGCCATGACAGGTGGGCAGTAGGTGATCCCACTGCTCCCTCCATGCACATGGGCTTATGAATATAAGCAGCAGTTTTTTGTGACAGAATTTTTGGCAGAAAACGCCGCTAATGTTATATGCATGTGCGTTTTTGTATTTTTCACGTGTTTGTGTGACTGGCATTTTAGTATAAATATATTTTACTGGACAGAATATTTATTCTGGCCATTGGAATACATTTTTGTGCATACATGCACCTTTATGCTCATTTAGATGCGTTAACATGCATACGCACATTTTTTTTTTCCCTGCTCAAAAGCTCCTCTCAGAACACACTTTTTGGTGTATTTTGTTTTCTAGTGTTGTGCCACAAACGCTCGGCTTTGATTGGCTGATTTTGATGGGTGCTGCTACCTGTCATGTTAGCATGCCAGATTAAATTTGCTGTTGCTGCAATGCAAAGCAGAGCAGCCGTAGCATGTGAACATATCCCTCTGGCTGTATTATAGACTTTGGGGGGGGGAGTAAAAACACATCTCAACCACCTGTGTTTTTAGTACACCCTTCACCGGCCACCTGTGTGCAAGAGGCCTATATTTGAAGCATAGTATTTAAATCCATCTTTTATTCCAACTGGTTTGGTTTCATGGGAGGCAGAAGTAACAGACCACAGAAACCTAGGCATTAGTTTTCTTATTAAATTTTGCTTGTAGGTCTCACTGTCTCATACTAGTTTCTTGGTAACCAAATGTCAACCCTCCTAGATTGGATGTACTGACATCGTTTATTTGTCAAACCAAGTTCACAGCAATCAAGAAACAGGATGTTTTTTGGGATGTCTTTGAGAAATTTTGCAAAAGCAAAAAGACTTTTTCAGCACTGTGTTAGTGATAGTAAGAGTTTGAATGTGTCAGCTGATAGCCTGTTCTCTCATGATAACAATGCTGCTGGGGTTGTTTGCAGCTAACCTATCATTCATGCCTGTATGATAGGAGAGTCAAAAGATAGAAAGCAATTTTTGTGGCCAAGACCCATGCCTGTGTGCCTGGATTTTCCTTTAGCAATGAATCCAAATGTCTCCAGTAGATGTTGAACTTGTGAAGCCAATGTGCCTGTATAATGTGGACAGGTATGCATGCTCTAATATTCTTTTTTTTTTTTTTTTTTTTCTTCTTTATTAACCTTAAGGCAATAGCACAGAGATTGCATCACACATTCATATCTGTATGTATAACAAGGGGTACAGCAAGAAAAGCTTATAAGACTAATAACCTTGACAAAATCGTCCAGAACGCACATAGGGTCAACGTAGCAAAAACTAATATTCCTTTTTAAATACATGCGTTTTGTTTCTGGGTTGTGTTATAATTTTAGAAAAGACTTTTGTCCTCCTTGCTCTTTGACCTAATGTGGAGACTGTAGTTCTGCATCTACTGAAGTTTGTTTCCTCTGAAAACGAGCCTGGACTGCCGGCCATTTTGCTCTGACATTCTCTGGCCAGTGAAGATACTGTTCTTCTGCCATTGTTTTGATTTTAAAAATTTTAATTTTTTTTACAATAAGTTCCTTTTTTATCGGATAAAAGTTAACAGAATCCAGATAATTCCATTTGTCCAACTCTTCTCAAAATATGAAGCCACATCAGAACTACAAAGAGCAAACCATGCTAATAAGGTTATTGGAATTCTGTCTTCATTATTAAATAAAAGCCCGGTGAGTCATTCTTCTTGGCTTCCCTTCATCCGCATCATTTAACCACCAGACAGTTAGATTACGGCTATTTGCTACATTTGCAGTAACGTAATTGTGTTGGCATATAATAGGGTTGTTTCGGATTACAGCAGAGCCTCTGGGCACGTTGAACAGTGTCAGACCTATCCATGTTCCGACATTTAGTTTAGAAGGGTATAGTTGCTTCTGGTGTAATTTATATGGTAAGGAATCAGTCAGAAACAATATAACATTGTATTTAATATTGTTTTGTATTTTATGCTGTGAAAAAAACTTGTATGTTCTATTTAACCTGCATCCGGTATAATTTCTCCTATAGCAGGCCTGCATCTTGTTACTTATGGCTCTGTAATATGCATTGTGTTCCTTTGTATCCTGATGGTCTCTGTAGTGAATTAGTTGTTACATGGATTGTTCCCCCCCCCCCCCCTTTTTTTAAATTTGTTTCCTAGAGCTGTAATTTTGTAATTTGCTGGGCTTAAAACAGTGTCATTTTGATTTTTTTTTTTTTTTTGTAATTAATATATAAATATTGAAAAAAATGTTTTTACACACTTTTAGGGCATAGTGAATTCAGCTGTAAACTAGTCCTGTGGTTCTCGGCTTTTGATGTTGGGGACTGCTTGCTCATACTATAAGACTTTTGGGAACAAATAAACAAAAAAATGGTAACATTCTGAGCATTTAAAAAAAGTAAATGCAGAAAATTGTTGTTTATATGAATTGCTTTCAGGCCATAGTACATAGTACATGGGCTAGAAGATGTTCTCAGTATTAGTGATGGTTACATGAGATGCAAATTGTTGTTAGCTCTCTTGTACTAGAAGAACTGTTTAAAAAAACAGACTTTTTTTACTGAAAAATGGAACTCCAGCTAACTTGTGTTTTTTTGCATTTAAATACAGTAAAGAAAGGTTAAAGCTTGTCCATTTTTCTTGCTGTCCCTGTTGGGGAGATTTTCCTCACATCCTGTCCAGGGACTTGACAGTTGTCACTGAAAACAGATGTCCCCACTGGAAGACTTCTACAAACTCCTGTTCCAATGACATCTGTCAACAGTCTGCTTTCTCCTTACTGCCTGTCCAAGTGGCAGAAGTTTAAATCTCCCTAAGACAGTTGATAAAAATCTGACAGAGGTTGTAACTCTTCTATTTTACCCCATTTCTCACTTTAAACTAAGACTAGAATTACAGTTTTGCAAAGTTGGATAAAAAAAAAGTAATAGAGCTAAATATTTTTTTCTGGAGAAATGCGGCACCAAGTTTTCTGTAGTGTAGGCCACTTATCTTAATGTCTAGATGTTTATTTCTGTGAACCCTGCAGAAGGGCAGGATCCGTCGGTGATCCTCCAGTATAGCATTTGTTACAGGACTATGTTCTTTTACTTCTGGGAGTCTATAGTTATGTTTTTAATTTTTTTTTCTGGGAAATGTAAAGTATAATACCTTTTCTGTTAGTTTTTCTTTTTTCAAATATATCAATATCATTACTATAAATTTTGTTTACATTTTAGTTGAAGTAGGTTTGCACCAATACCAGTATCGGTGTGGATATGAATCGTTTGCACTAGTATCGGTACTTGTGCAAATGCTCCGATACCTGAAACTGATACCTTCAGACTCCGTTCTTTCAGCTGAAATGTGAATAAAAAAATAAGGCGGTAAAAACAAATCAGCAATTGCTGGTTGCTAAGGAGCTGGCTGCTGTGTCCTTAACCAATAACTCATTCAATTGTCAGTGAGGTTCCCCTGGTGACAGCTGATGTGTAAACAAGTGGCAATTTAAGCTGTAAAGAAAAAAAAAAAAAGCAGCCTGACAATGTTTATCATCAACATTACTCAGGCTAAAACCGAAACATTGTTTCATTTTATATCTTCCTGTTTATTCATCTACAGATCAAAGGGATGAATGATCAGCAGGTGAGGTCAGTTAAAAGTAACCTAAGGTATAAAAAGGGGGGGGGGGGGTTAAACAAGTGCTAAGAAATAAATGAGCAACTAGCATAAAGGTATAACCTCTGAACATTTGGTGTAAAATCTGTCAAAAAATGTAGCGCTATGATTCAAATGATAAAATGAGCAGTACTGTAACATAAATTCGTATGAATGTGCTGTGGAGCGCTTGAGTAATAGCAAGTGTAAAACGTCTTTGATAGTGACGTTTCAAGTGCAAAAAGTGACATATAATAAATTAACTACAAAATCACATAAAATGACAGTAAAACGTCCAATAATAAAAACATAGGTGAAATCCGTGACTCCTGTGACTGTGAATGAGTATATATTGCACTAACCAGATAGTGCAAGTACATGCGCCTTTGAGTTGTCAGACCACTCCTGGTCATCTGGATTTGGAAAGGCAAGGATCAGGAGATCATTTGCCAAACCAGCAGCAGGACAGGTGATCAGCGTGTCATTACTCTCCAGGTAACATTACTCATCCATCCAGCAGGGGGTCACAATCCAGGTATCATAGATACTAAGCCATCCAGCAGGGAGACCTTTCCCAATGACAGGTATGGGGCACCAAGAAGGGATCCACCTTGAAAGGGGGGGCTCGTAATAAAACGAGCCCAAGCAAAGATCTTGATAGTGCAGTAATTTTACAATTTATTAATGGATTCACAGAAAGTAATACACTCACATCAGCATATACAATACTAAAGATGGCCGCCGGCCTCCACGTGGCCCGAGCGGCGTGACATCACTGGCTAGGCTCCACGAGATTGCTTCCACGAGGTGGAAGATTGCTTCCACCTGACAAGTGAGCCCTGCTGCGGGCAAATGGCAAAAACAGGCAAAAAAAAAATTACCTGCCCGCCTCCCGGAACTACATGTCCCAGGCGTCGGGCGATGGGAATTGGACATCCCTGAAATACCTTTTAAATGCTTTGTACCACTATCATAATTTTATTGTCATTTTAAACAGGACAAATTAAAAACTAAAATGTTCACTTTTTATGTGCAGTAATACTATTTCATTTTAAATGAACACTGCTCAAAAAAAGTGCATTTTTAGTTTTGTTACAGGTAATTGTGAAAAAAAAAATTGTTGCAAGACAATGTTCACAAAAAGCCTTGTTTGTCCTTAACTTAATACATATATTGTTTTTTTTTGTCTTAAGTAATGACAAAGTTATCGCCCAATAAACAGGTCCATAGCAGAAATGTAAAAATTGCTCTGATTCATAAGGGGTGAACAGGTGTGAGAGCCAAAGTGGTTAAGAAACAGGACCGCCACGTCCTTTAATATCCGGTAACTCATTCAGCTCTCAGCGGGGTTCCCCTGCTGGCAGCTGAAGTGCAAACAAAACCGTTGCCGACAGGTATCAGTAATTGGTATCAGCGAGTACAAAAAAAAGCATCTGTACTTGTACACGCTGTAAAAAAAAAAAAATAGTATTGATGCATCCCTAGTATAAACCTTTTTAAAACTCAATACCTGGCAATGGGAAAATACATATATTTGATATGTCTTATGCAGGCCATATGTGGGTCGAATTCTGAACTAATTTTCTTTGGAAAATCTGAAATTTTGTGCGTTTTTGTAATCCGATGGTGCCACCATTGATTTCAAAATTCAACCAAGCCTTCAATTTCTCCTCATGTTGCTACAGAAAAGAATTTTCGTGGTCAAGAATGTTATTTTCTTTCCAGGTCACAGCTTTATATTTCTTGCACGATTCTCCCATCATTGATTCAAAATTCGTTCGTTTTTCAAAAAATTTCCAACATGCCCGATCACTGAAATTTGATGGTCACATGAAAATTGGATGTTTTTGTGACCCACTAATGGTGCAAAATTCAAACAAAAATTCTTAGATAAGATTTTTGAAAGAAAATTTTCGGAATTTGACCCATGTATGGCTGGCTTTACTTCCTAAAATGCCAGTAAATTCTATTCCATTTTGTGATCTAGTCCACATACTAGATAGCATAGCCAATTCAGTTACTTCCTCTTCCTCCACAGCAGTAAAAATTGCAGCTTGGTCCTCCACCCACCCTCTCATTTGGCAATAATGGAGTCCTCATTCTACTCACGCTCCTCTCTCATCTGTCAGTAAGTTTCCAGTGAGAGATTGGCAGTACTGTTTAATGCAGTAAAGACTGTTTGGTTTACACTTGTGACCCTTGGTCTTCCAGTCGAGACGTGCTTTGCATAGGGTTACAGGAATATAATCTGCAGATTCAGCTGGTTATACTGTGTCTATTATTAAAGTACTAAAATGCATTTATTAATGTTTAAAGAATACAAAGCTGGATGAAATTGCCATGAGGTCAGCTTTTAAAGAGGTTTTATAAAATTGGGGTAGGTGTGGCTTTTTTGGGGACACGACTGGGAAGTCAGGTTCATGAACTTGACATGATCAAAAAAAAAAAAAAAACACTCAAAATATTCAGTGAACAATAACCTACAGCATCAAAAGTGTCTAACTTCCACAAAACTAATACAGTGCAACAATGCTGTGCTAATACAAAATTTAATGATGTGTAAAATAAATCCTCAAATCTTAAGTGTGACTTTTTACCAACCCAAAAAAAAAAAAAGTTTCTGTAATATAATTAGGGCCCTTTCACATGAGCAAGAACGACCAGGTCCACCTGTCCATTTTTCAGGCGGACCTGATCGGACCAAGTTCATCCACATGTAGATCCATGCCACAAATCAGTGAACATAAATCTTCAATCAGAATTTCTGTGAATCCCACAGTGCGAGAGGAACTCCACCACCAAATTAGGCAAAAAGCTGGGTTCAGCTATTCATGTCTAACACTTGCTCCGATGAAGACTGCTTCTTAAGTCACACATAAAATCTATAAAGAAATAAGAGGGAAAAACTGATAGTGCTGTCTTAAAATTCACACAACGGTTTTATTGTCTCTGTATAAACCACACTCGCAGTGTTAATCTGAGACAGGCTTGTCAGTATACAGAGCGCTACTCACCGCTCCCTGCTGTTGCCGGCTGACTGCTCAGGTGCTGGGATGGATCAGGCTACGGCTGGGGGAACCTCTGTCCTCTTCTCCGAACTAATGCCTCAAGGGAAATCTACATGGACTCGTATGCATGGGTGGATAGATTTCATGTAAACATATTAGTTCTCTTCATACGGGCATTCTGGCCAGGTCCGCCTGTCAGTTTTTCAGGTGCGCCTAATTGGAAGGTCCATTCACCGCAGGCGTGTGTGTATATATATATATGTGTGTGTGTGTGTGTGTGTGTGTGTGTGTGTGTGTGTATGTATATATATGTGTGTGTATATATATATATATATATATATATATATATATATATATATATATATATATATAGAAGGGGCCCTGTTCTTTTCTGTTTAGGCAGAGAGAATCAGAGCTAGTTGGGTGTAAATGGACAGCCAAGTGTGCCCGTGGCTCTGTGCGTGTCCACTCGGCAGTAACTGAGCAGAAATGAATGTGTCATCAATCCGCCCTGTGCACACTCCAAGCATCAGGCCTGAAAGTGCAAAAGGTCAAACATTTCAGTACACTCATGAGGCTAAGCAGAAGGTTCTCTTCATTTCAGGAGGCATGAGTAGACCTACCTTGTACTTTACATCCATTAACCTATATTGATTAGAGTGATGACATTTGAGCCAGAACATGGCCTAAAAGGCAGACTAGTGCTTGATGCACTTTTGCTTGTATCCGCTATCCTTATGCTACAATATGCTGGCATCTATTCGTGTAAGTTGCACAAGGCAGGTGTGAGCTAATTGGTTGTTTAGGGTCTCCGCAAATTTGTCCCATTTTGAGTAATTTTTGTAAATTACCTATATTGCCCCAGAGCAGTATTCACAGTAAATTCACAAAACTGCAAGACTAAGCTGCTCATTTTGTGGCTCTAATGTGAAACCATCATCATGACTGAGACATACCATTCAGAAAACATGATGGTGCCTGTCAGAGCATACCAGCTGGGGGCAAAGACTGTCTTGTTGACTGTTCAAGGAAAAGCACTGAATGTGTCTCGTGATAATATTTCACTTTGCGCAGGTGTCTTGAAAAACCACGTCATTTTTTTTAAGCACACATAATAGCAGTATGGATGGAGGCTGAAAAAGAATATCCGACTGTATGCAAAGGTTAGAATACATTTTCTGTCTCCTGTTTTATGGAAATCTGTTACCATTTTTTCCCACTGGGGTCTTCTCTCTATAAATGAGTTGCTATGTATGTTAAAGGAAAGTGTGTGCAGTGGTTAGTCACAGGGTACTCTACAAGTCAAGGACAGAAGTGGCCTTGATGGTTAGACCCAGCCTCTGAAGACCCTTTGGGGTGAACCCCTCTGAAGTTTATAGAAGTTGTTTGTGTTTCCAGTTCATCTCACAGGTAGTGGCAAGGATACTGCATTTCTGGCAAGATCAACTGGTCCATTTTTCATACTTGGTAAACAAAAAATGTTTGACGATGTGGTAGCTACTTTAGTTTTTGTTTTTTATGCTAAAGGTAGGTAAGCTGCAATGTATTTTTTCAGTTTTGGATTTAGCTATTCTTTAACCACTTCTAACAGGTTATTTTTTAGTGCTGGCGATTCTTTTATGTAAAGTAATGCGAGTGGCTATGCAGCCCCTGGATTACTTTTGCAGGTGGCAGAAGGGGGTTCCACTCACCTCCCGCTGCCTTTACTGCGCTCTCCGTGTGTTCAGAGAGCCCTGTAAAGATGCAAGTTGCAGCATTGGCTACTCTGGGCACAGTCGGAGGAATTGATGTTGTTCCTCCTACTGTGTGATGTCAGAAACTGGAAGCAACGAGTATTCACTTATGGTTTCGGTTCCATGTTTACTGGCTGGTTACCGGCCAGTGAAGCAGCCGATCAGACCGACCTGTGTCTTATCTACCACATTGGAGGCCAGAGGAGAGATCTGGGATCTAATAGACCTCAAATCTCTCCAAAAAGAAGACCTGTTATGGCCCATGCTATCACAAGTAATGTTGTCCCTTCATCCCTTCTGATAGCAATAAAAGTGGTCCAAAAAAAAAATTTGCTCCTGCACACATATGTAAACCGTGATCACACCATGCATGTGTGGTATCACCGCGAATGTCAGGGTGAGAACAATAATTCTAGCACCAGTGCTCCTGTGTAACTCTAAACCGGTAACCTGTAAAAGTGTTTAAAAGCATTGTCTATGGATAATTTAAAGTACCATATTTTGTTGCCATTCCACAGGCTTATGCAATTTTAAAACATTTGGTATTCTATTGTGTTTGGGTTCAGTAAAATCCATTAAAGTGCATTTTATTCTCCATGGCCTTTTCTTGAAATAATATATAAAATGTTAGGGGGTTCCAAATAATTTTGTAGCAAAAAAATGTTAATTTTTACATGTAGGAGAGAAATATGAGATTTGGCCTGGTAGGCAGGTGGTTAGAGAACAAGTGCACTTCGAACATCCTGCCCAGCCCCCTGATCTATACTAGAAAACCTACCCCCCTCCAGCTGAATATTCTACATGAATATTGTACCCAAATACTGCAATCTTGGCAACCAGTCACAGTTTTATAATGGGTTCCATCTCACAACTGGCTCCAGTTTTTGCCCTTTTTAAATGAACTCTTGAGTGCATCATAGGCTGGAGGTATCTTAATGCTACTTATTGTCTCAACTGTGTGAATGTGTTGCCTGGAGCAAAGGGGGTATGGGGCAGGAGGAGGAAGAGAGTGCACTGGCAGGCCTCTTCAAACATTCTCATCTCAAAGGAAGTTATAGCGATTTGACAGGGATTTTAAATTTGTCAGTCTTTTTTTTTTTTTTTTCCCCTTTCCTCCCACATATCAGCTAAGACCTGTGGACCAGGGCATGTCTGCTGCTGCCAAATGATGTGTGCTGATATTTGTTAGCTAGAATAGGTGATCATCTGTCTATGGGCAGTTTAACCTTGGTCAACCCAGGTTGCCTATGGGGTGGTAGCTCAAATCCACATCATTTTCTGGGGGTGATTCATTTTTTTTAAGAACAGGTTGGCCTCCTTTTTTTTTAATCAGTTTAAGGGGAATGTGAATGTAAGTAATAATTAGAAACGGCACACATACAGCATGATTCTTGAAACTTGAAAATCTGCATTGTTTAATTTTTGCACACCCAACGCATATTTAAGCTGCTCTTCTTGTTGGTAGCCTACAATTTGTAGCAATTATGTCCAATCTGGTTAGAAGTTTCTCATGTTTCCAACCTGAAAATAGAGTAAACTGGCATTTTATGGATGATGTACTGTGATCAGCAGAGTAATTGAAGGAGTCTTCATTTCCGGAGAATGTACTTCTGGGCTTTTGGTCTCTTAACTGTAAAAATAAGTAATCCCTCTGACCTTCTTATTGCTGCATCATTGATTACTTTGGTCATCTAGATATGATGTATAAAAATGGCATTTTTGTAATTGATGATTTGTGTTACTAGATCTCACAGAAGTATGGGAACTATGTGATGAAAGATGTGTGAGGATATCAACTGCTCTTCAATGTGCAGAAAAATGATAGCTACATAGGTTTTTTTTTTTTTTTATTAAGTATAGATCGCATCTTTGCAAAATTTAAGCCCGAGTGAGAACTTACTGCCATGCTGAGTGAGGACAATGCCCTGTCCTTCCTTATAGTGTAAATCTGGTGAAATTTCCCACAAGTGCTGCACATGGCCATCTTTAAACATCAATGACTGTATGCAGCCGTACATGTGTATTCACAAGTACCTGCGTACACGCACATATGTGTACAGGAGTACAACTTTGCACACAGATATCTGCGTCCAGTGTTACATGCCTGTACTCCTACACATTTTTGCGCATGTACTTGTGCATAGATGTGTATAGCTACACACAGCAATTGATTTCTCTAGGCCCCCTGTCAGGGAAATGCACTTCATTTACACTGTTCCACCATGTGCTCTCACCATAAAAGAAATTATTAATGGGAAGTCATATTTTATTTTATATACAATATTGTTAGACAGATCTCTTCTAAAGCATGATGCAGTGAGCCTGGGTGCACATGTATGCAGTAGGATTTTCATGTCCGATTTCAGTGCGATTTTTCAAAGAGATTTGTCCAGTGGTTCTGGATTCAGATGTGGAGAGGAGGGGAGGTGTAGGAGGAGGGGAGAACAAGCTGAGGAAATATGCGATTTGGAAGCGTTCCCATTAAAGTTAATGAGCCTGGAAATCACACCGCATTGAACTAAAAACGCACAAGACCCTTTTCAAAATCACATAGCGGGTGAACTGCATGAATGAACAGCCACAGTAGAAAACAATGTTGTTTGACATATTTTTGCAATTCATTGCAATCTAAAATGCATCACGCATTGCAGATGTGTGAACCCGAGGCTGAAGTGATTGCATGGTAAAGACGTTTCGTGCTCCAAAAATAGTGGCTACAGTGTTGATTTCAAATTTGTCACAAATGTATGTTTATTGCCTCAGTTTTCTGCACGAACATACATTGGTAGCAATTTTGATTAACAGGCACATGAACACTTTTTTCTAGTTTTGTTTACTAAACATTGCAGACAAAAACTGAGTAGTGAAGGTGGGCTCAAAGATTACAATATTGCTATGTTCAGATCCATACAAATAACAAATCTGTATGCAGAAAATTGTATGCCTATGTGCATGAGCCGCTAGAGTCCAGTCTCAGTCAGTTTCTAACAGCTCAGAAACAACTACTGCTTGTTAGTAATGCCAACAAAGTTGGGACACTGTAAAATCTACATAAAATCAGAATGCAATGATTTGCAAATCTCATAAACTCGTATTTTACTCCCAGAAAATAGAATATATATCAATTGTTTAAACTGAGAAAATTTACCATTTTAAGAAGAAAATAAGGTAAGTGATGCCAACAACACATCTCAAAGTTGTGTAGCATCTTCTTTCCTTTTAAAGCGGAGCTCCACCCAAAAGGGGAAGTTCCACTTTAAGGACTGCTCCCCATTAAGGATTGGCACCTTTTGGGGGGCAGGGGGAAGCGGGTACCTGAATTTGATAGGAATCTGTTCCCACTTCCAGTCCGATCGCCTAGAAGTGTCCTCCCTCCCACCCTGTAGTCTTTTGGGACATGGGACAGGTCCCAGAAGACTACAGGACCATTCATGAAGTGCAGTTCTACTTGCGCATGCGCAGTGGGTACCCGGCTGTGAAGCCGCAAGCTATCACAGCCGGGTGCCCACACTGAAGATGCCAGCCTCGTGGAATCCAGGATGGCTGGTGAAACGGGCTGCGGGGGACACACTGTGGGACCGAGGGACAGGTAAGTGGCTGTTTTTTAAAAGTCAGCAGCTACAGTTTTTGTAGCTGCTGACTTTTATTTTTTGACCGGTGAGTGGAACTGCGCTTTAACAATGCTCTGTAAATGTCTGTGAATTGAGGAGACCAGTTCTTGCAGTTTTGAGAGAGGAATGTTCTTACCTGATCTAGGATTCTAGCTGCTCAACAGTCCTGGGTCTTCTTTGTCGTATTTTTAATTTCAAGATGCGCCAAATATTTTCAGTTGGTGAAAGGTCTGGATTTCAGGCAGGCCAGTTAAGTACACAAACTCTTCTACTGCAAAGCCTTGCTGTTGTCATAGATGCAGTATGCAGTTTAGCACTGTCCTGCTGAAATATGCAAGGCCTTCCCTGAAAAAGACATCTGGATGGAAGCATATGCTGCTCTAAACTTGGATATATCTTTCAGCATTGATGGTGCCTTTCCAGATGTGCAAACTGCCAATTTCATGCTTATTAATGCACCTCCCTACCATCAGAGATGCAGGCTTTTGATCTGAATTGTGATAAGCCAGAAGATTCCTCTCTTTAGTCCAGAGGACACGACGCCCATGGTTGCCAAAAAGAATGTCAAATTTCGATTAGTCTGATCACAGAACAGTTTTCCACTTTGCAACAGACCATTTTAAATGAGCTTTGGCCCAGAGAAGACTGCAGTGTTGCTGGATCATGGTCAAATATGGCTTCTTCTTTGCATAATACAGGTTTATTTTTCTTTTTTGGATGGCACAGCAAACTGTTTTAGACAATAATTTCTGAAAGTATTCCTGACCCCATGCAGTGATGTCCATCACAGAATCATGCCTGTTTTTAATGCAGTGCTGTCTGAAGGCCGGAAGATGATGGACATCAATATTGCCTTTCAGCCTTATCCCTTGCACACAGATTTCTGAAGATTCTCTGAACCTTTTGATGATGTGTACTGTAGATTATGAAACATTTCAAGTCTGTACAATTTTACCTTGACGAATATTATTCTCAAAATGTTTGACCATTTTTAAATGCAGCTTTTCACATATTGGTGAACGTCTGTACATCTTTACTGAGACACTGACTAAGATGCCTTTTTATACCCAGTGCTGTTACTGGCTTTTTGCCAATTAACCACTTGCCCTGCAGAGGATTTACCCCCCTTCCTGACCAGGCTATTCTTTACGATACGGCACTGCATTATTTTAACTGACAATTGCGCGGTCATGCAACGCTGCACCCAAATTAAATTTGTTGTTTTTTTTTATCGCCTCTGCGTTTATTTTTTATGTTTATAAACAAAAAAAAGACCAACAATTTTGAAAAAAAAAATTTTTTTGAGTTTTTGCTATAGAATATATCAAGAAAAAATTTTTTACAAATCAGATTTCGCCATAAATTTAGGCCAAAATGTATTCTGCTACATGTCTTTGCTTAAAAAAAATAAAAAATCCTAATACATGTAAATTAATTGGTTTACGTGAAAGCTATAGCATCTACAAAATGGCGGTATATATATATTTTTTTATACTAGTAATGGTGGCAATCAGCAACTTTTAGCGGGACTGACACTGTGGTGGGGAACTTACTGCCGCTGACATCCCAATGACACTAATACAGTGATCAGTGCTAATAAAAAGCACTGACACTGTACGAATGACACTGGGCGATCAAAGGGTTAACTGTTTGCTGTGTTGTGTTTTACATTATGTGCTGTGTGTGTTTTACTAGGGAGATGAGCTGCTTTGTATTGCTTTGCTGTGCTGTGCTGTGCAGAGCAATACAAAGCAGCTTGTTTGTGCTGACAGGGGAGAGATCTGTGTTTTTCACTGTTCCTCGGCAATCGCCAGGTGCCGGCGGGGAATCTCCGGCTGGAACCCGGTGATCGACAGCTGTAGCTGCCGATGGCAGCGCGGGTAGGGTGGCAGGCGCCCCCTACCCGGAAATGCAAAATCTTGTGTGTGTATATATACTTGATTTTGTGCAGCCCTGCCGCCCTGTAGCAGGGGAAGCAGTTCACCTAATTAGTTGTAAAATGTTCTTCCAGCTCTTCCTTGCTTTGCCAACTTTTTTGCCCTCTCCCAACTTTTATGAGATGTGTTTCTATTTTCTTTTGTGAATAAAATTTGGGTTTATGAGATTTGAAAATCACTGCATTGTGATTTAATGTAAATTTTACACAGTGTCCCAACTTTTTTGGAATTGGGGTTGTATATTTTTTTTCCTCTGAGCTTCCTCCTCGTGCTGTCTTCTGGCTCTGCTCACCAACAGCAGATATGTGGGTGGAGGCCCACCAGAGTCAGCATTATAAGCTTTCTCATGTTTAGAATTACAATAGGAGCAAATTAACGTAGTTTTCAAGAAAAAACATCATATAATGTAAGTGTGGCAATTGTCACAATTGCCTGTTTTTTTTTTGCAAATTTCAATGAATGCCTATTTGCTGCCTAAATATTGTAACAGCTGATTGATTGTAACTTGCATATTATATATAGTACCCTGTAGGCCTGTTACATCAAGAGCGTGATGTTATGAGCCTCAGATTTCGCCATGGTGCACCACTATTAAAACCTTAGTGTTACTAAATCCAGGACCATGCAGTCAATATATCTTGTCTCCCACAGTACACAGAACATGGATGTGCAATTATTTTAGTAAATATAAACTGCTAAATATCTTTTCTCATCAGCAGTTACTATAGTCCTGTAACTTCTATCGGTGTCCAGCTGAGCACATTTTAAAGCTTGTAGGAGTTTACATTTTGCTCTAGGAGGATGCAGGACCCCTGACCTGTGTCTGAACAGTACTGATTGGCCCTTTCCTGATCATATGCACTCTCCCAAGAAAAACAAAACCTCCGTAGCAATATATACCAAACTGAGCATGTGCAGAGTGACTCCACAGGTATGTCTTATCAGGCGATAAGAGGGGGACACTGGAAGAAGGAGAGGATCAGAGAAGTCAGGATCAAACAGCTTTTTTACACAATGCAGAGGTTTACCCTCTTAGTTTCCACAGTGAGTATATAACAAGCATGCTTTACTGCATATACAGGCTGATTTTACTGTTGTGGGTTTAGAAACACTTTAGGTTTTGGCCTATTTATCATGCAGTTATTATCACCTTGCTCAGTAGGTGCATCGCTGTTAACACCCCTGATTTTTCAGCACACAGATATTTTCCCATTTCTTTGCTGCAGCACACTATATGTGCTGCTAGTAAACCTTCACTTTTTTTTTTTTAAACAACACGATTTTATATATTTACATTTATAAAAATCTTTACTGTTTCTTATTTTGTTCAGTCTGTTATTAGTGTTTATTTAAAGTGTTATTAAACCCACAACCGTAAAATCAGTCTGTATATGCAGTAAAGCATGCTTGGTATACTCTGTGTGCAACCTAAGGGGTTGATCCTCTGCATTGTGTAAAAATGCTGTTTGATCCTGACTTCTCTGATCCTCCCCTTCTAGTGCTCCCCTCTTATCTCCTGATGAGACATATCCTGTGGAGACACTGCACATGCTCAATTTAGTGTGTATTGCTAGAGAGATTTTCTTTTTCTTGGGAGAGTGCATGTGATCAGAACAGGGCCAATCAGCACTGTCCAGACAGAGGTCAGAGGTCTTAAAGAAATTTCCTCCTACAAGCTTTAACCAGTGCTCTGCTGAAAACTGATAGAAGTCACAAGACTGCTCTAACTGCTGATGAGAAAAGGTATTTAGCAGTTTATTTTTACTAAAATAATTGCATTTCCATGTTCTGTGTACTGTGGGAGACCAGATATAGTGAATGAAGGGTCCTGGGTTTAGTAACACTTTAAGTTCATAAATGCTGCTGAAAATAATTGTGACCTATTGCTGGTGTGTGTGTGTATGTTTTTTAAAAAACAAGAATCCATTTTACATGTCAATGACACTAGGTACACTGCTGAAGTGGGGAAGGGTAAATAAAAAGTCATCCAGCGTAACTTAGGGTTTGGTTGCCGCCATCCCTATTTCCATAATAGAGAGAATTATATCTTACATTTTGTGGGATTTTTAGGGCAACCTTAGAATGTATACAAAGCAATCAATTATTTAAAAATTTACATTTTATTTGACACATTAATACATAACGAATAAACAACACATATTTCACCAATAAAATACAGCCATTTTTGACAACTTGTTTACTTCACAACATTGTAGTTATTGCAATAAGTGACTAATGGTATCCCTTAAAGCTGATTTCCTTCTTGCAACCTCAATTTTGTACTACAAGTGCATTGTAGTTGTAGTGCATTGAGGTTGCAAGATGGAAATAATCTTTAAGGGATACCATTAGTCACTTATTGCAATAACTACAATGCTGTGAAGCAAACAAGTTGTCAAAAATTGCTGTATTTTATTGGTGAAATGTGTTTATTTGATATATATCAATGTGTCAAATGAAATGTAAATTTTTTTAATTCATTGATTGTTTTGTATACATTCTAAGGCTGGCCATAGACTGGCCGTTTATCGGCCGAATTGTCAGCTGATAACGCAAAATCAGTCGCGGCTGATGCTGCCACCAATGTCTATGAAAAACGGCTGTTTTTCGTGGATTTTCCAGCATGACTGATAAAAAGCAATGAGAAGATCCACGAAAAACAGCCGACGGCATTGCCCCACTAATGGCGTGAATATCGGCCGATTTTTCGTGCGGACGAAAATTCGGCTGATAAACGACCCATCTATGGCCTACATTAAGTTGCCTGGAGTGGGGAAGGGTTACCCCTGACAGCTTTTTTTGGCCATGAGTTTGAGAGAACTTGCTGTCTGTAGGCACAAGAGGAAGTGAGGAAATTCCTCCAAAGTGAGGAAAAAACGGTCTTAGATGTTCTGTTTTTGTTCTTAAAGAATTCAGGAGCATTACATTTTTGGTTTTCATTTTGTTTTTTGTTTTTTTTTCTCCTCCCTTTTTAAAAGCTTTTTGTTACCTTGATCTTTCTATTTTTCTTCCAGAATTCGACCGCAACTTGCCAAAGAGAAAATTGAAGGTTGTCATATTTGCACATCAGTAACGCCTGGAGAGCCCCAAGTTTTCCTAGGAAAGGATAAGGCATTCACCTTTGACTATGTCTTCGATATTGATTCCAGACAGGATGACATTTATTATCACTGTACAGAGAAACTCATTGAAGGATGTTTTGAGGGCTACAATGCAACTGTATTTGCCTATGGACAGGTAAGATTATGGAAAAAAATCATGCCGTGTTCTGCAGTCTCTTAAAGCGGCAACAACTTTTGATGATTTTTGGCACTGGCATATAAATGCTGGTCTTTTATTGGGTTTTCTGCTTTAATTGAAAAATTGTCTCCCTTCCGGAAGCGCTGTAGAAATAGAGTGCGCTGTCCATTTTTTTTTTTAGAGGTTGCTGCTGGTGTGTTCATGTTTAGTCTGGCAAAAAAACTTATATGCTCTATCATATGAGGGAGAATGGTAAGAATCAACTTCTTAAATAAGTAAAATGATCCTGTAAATACATGATTATAAATTGATATGTTATATTTAACATTATTATGTTTTATATTTATCTTTTATTGGAGGACACGTGAGCCATAGAGTTGCCTATACTGCCCCCTACAAGAGGAATTTGGACACTGATAAAAAAAAAAAAAAACAGCGAATAGCCTGCTATAAATCCTCTCCCTCTCCTAGCATGCCTCAATTTTTTGTTAGTGCCCTAGGAGGATAGATGTCTTTTTTTCTGAGTAAGGTTTACTAGACATTTTTTCCTTTTCTGGAGATTAATTGTTCTTTAATCAAGTCTTCTCTAAGTACTCCTTGAGGTGGAATTTTTTTAATGCAGGTATCTGGATTGGTGTATCCTCAGAAACAGCTTTTCAGGCAGTACCTGGACCCTGCTAAACTGGAAAACTGCCAAACCTTTATATACTTATTAGCCACAGAGCATTTTCCAAGTCCAGAGTCCTGACAAAGCCCTCTGGTATTACCCCTATCTTTGAAGACTCATTTCTGAGTAGGCTGTGAGAGTTGGGTATCAGGAACTTAATTTGTTAGAACCATTAGGCATCATTATTACCCCAATTTGTCTCTAGTTTCAGCATTGTGTGCAGGGTTGTACAGGTGAACTCTGTGCTGTGTTCCTGCCAGTGCTCCTAATTGTAAGCAACACACTGTTTCACCTGGGTTATTCCTTGCTACTGCCTACAGTTACCTGATCACCTCTGGTGCTTTTGAATTTCTCTTGCTTTAAGCAGCTAGTGCGTTCCCAAAGTGTTTACCTTGTATTCTGAGCTACATCGTCCTGGCCAAGAAGTCTAACACGTCGGATCCCAGACACTCAGAGTAGTCCTGCTATATCTGGTACTTTCAGCTCATGATCCATTTACAATTCTGGGACAGCTTACAATCCTCCATCTGAAGGTCTTGACACTAATACCCTGGTGAGCTTTCCCCTGCTGGAGTCCTTACATTCTTCTGAGTTTTCTTCAGCTCAATTGGGTGTGCCGCCCCCCCCCCCCCCACCAGCTTTGTTACAGATGGATTTCATTGCATTTATGCAGGATTTCATGGGCCAAATTGCATATATGACTGCTGAATTTGTCTGCAAAAACTATAAGTGTACTTCAACATCTTGTTCTCATCTGACGTGTTTGCAGCTTTAACGGTCTCTGAGTGTTTTGCTGTGGAAGATTTATCTGATGAAGAGTTTCAGAACTCCTTTCCAATTGATGTTCTCTTTGAGGAGTCACAGGCAACTGCCATAATCCCCAGGCTTAGCAAGACAATTGTGGCTCTTAGTGATGTGGTGCATACCAGCTTAAAAATGGAAGAGCAGCCTATAGCTTCTACTAGTGCTGTTACTAGACTGGGATAGTTTTAAACCCCATTCACATCTGGCCTTTTTGATCTTGGGCAGAATTGCTGCAATTCTGACCGCGATCCCAAATTGCACTGCAATAATGAGAAAACGTTTCCTGGTGCATTTGTTACTTCCAGTAGTATGGAATCTAGCAAACAAAGTTTCATACCTCCCAAACACTTTGCAGCTCAATACCCATTTGATGAGTCCTTTATTAAGAAGCGGGACATTCCCACTGTTGGTCTGGCATTGTTCCAACTTAAGCACTGGCAGATACTCTACAAGTCAGTACTTCATTAAGAATCCCATAGATAAACCTCTGGAAATCCTTTCCAAAAGTCTAGTTTGTAGCCCTTGCCAAAGGGGACTTATCTACCGGTTTGGAGGATTCAGAGGTCTAGGATTTGTGGACCCATCTTCAGTTTTGAGGGATTCAGAAGCCATAGCTTGGGTAATGGAGATGCCAGTGGTTTCAACTGCAAACATACAGATGAGTCACCTTGCAGCCACTGTTTCCATTAAGAAGATCAATTCTCTTTGTCAGTCCTAAAGTGGGGAACCAGATTCTCTCTCCACCATTTGTTGGTGATTCAGACAGACCATTGTTTAAGTCTGTGGTCTTAGGGATCAGGTTCCACCCTTTCCTGACAAAGGATAGTCTGGGTGAAGTCTGTAGGTGCTTCATGGGCTTTTTGGCATCGGCAACTTTTTCTGGGTTTGCAAGGTGCTTCTTAGTCTTCCATTCACATATTCTCTGTGTTTTTTGCAAGAGGATGTTCAGGCCTCATTCTCTATTTTTGCCAGGTGGATGTTCAGACCACTCTTCTGTGCTTTTATAGTCTTGCTGTCTGCATTGCTTTTGCTAAAAATCTGGGGCATGCTAGTAGGGATGCACCGAATATCAGGTGGCCGAAACATTGCGGCCGAAAACACCCCTTTCGGCTGAAATGGAAAAAAAGCACTGATACAGGTGCCAAAAAAACCCGCCCTTTGCTCCCGCCCGGTAATTCAGTCTTACCTGATAATCCATCGATCCCGGCGCTGGGCATAGAGATAAGTGAAGGAAAGATGGCCGCTACACATCTCTATGGAGGACTGGACCGATGTCACTTCTGGTTCCGGCCATTTTTTTAAAAGTGCTCGATCTGTGCTTTTTTTTTTTTTTTTTTTTTTTTTTTTTTAACTAATGCTTTACATTGCAGAGGAGAGATGTGGGGTCTTATTGACCCCATATCTCTCCATAAAAAGGACCTGTCACTAATTATTTCTATCACAAGGGATGCATGCATTTCTTGTGATAAGAATAAAAGTGATTACAATTTTTTTAAAAGGAACGGTGCAAAAAAACCATTAAATACATTTTTTTAAAAATGTTTAAAGTACCCCCATGCTTGCACATAGTGGTGAATGCATACGTAGGCCATGCCTACATATGTAAATGGTGTTCAAACCACACATGTGAGGTATCGCCACAAACGTCGGAGCAAGAACTATAATTCTATAAACTAGAGCTCTGTAACTTTACACTGCTAACCTGTAGAAATTTTTAAAGCATCACCCATGGAGATTAAGTACCGCATTTCATGCCATTCCACGAGCTTGCACAATTTTAAAGCGTGACATGTTGGGTATCTATTTACTCTCCATAACATCCTCTTACATATTTTACAAAACAATTTGGGTATATATATTTTTTTTTAATCAATGTGTATTTTTTTCCAAAAAATATATATTCATTTTTAAAAACTGCGCATTTCGGTTTTTGGCCAAGTGCATTTTGGAGTTTCAGTTTCGGGCACCAGAATTTTCATTTCGGTGCACCACTACATGCTAGGTATGGGAGAGATTATACCAGGCTGGCCACTGTTTGTTTTTATTTTCTTTTTCTTTTTTTTTTGCCAATGTTCAAATCCTCCTTTGGGCGACCGTAAAACCCAAATGTCTGTGAATTCTGTATCCCTCAATGAACTCCGAGAAACATTTGTATGGGGAGTACAAAAATCCCATCTTTCAAACTGCTTATGGTAGTTTTTATTTCCTAAATATATAGGTAAATAGGAGTTGTGATATGAGATATGGCCAACATTAGTTTTGTTTGTTGGATAAGCTGTATTTCATGATACAGTCACACAGATGTACAAATAGTCTCTTTTCAAACTCTGCTTTATCCAATAAATCATCTTCATATTTTTTCATTTTACAATCTTGCTCTAAGTATGTACTGCTCGCTTAATAAATATGTTATACAATTTGCAGAGCTCTTTTAGAAGGCAAGTTTAAACCAAAGGTAGATTTATTTAGATTAATTTAGTCTTCGGGGTATTTTGTTACTGCAAATACATTCCTGATTAAATCTATCTTCCAAATTCTTTCTTGCTTCCAAATCAGATAGTGTTTTTTTTTGTTCATACAGATAAATGGTTAACCTATTTGTGGTCCTGCAATCCATTTAAAATTATGATGTGATTTGGGGGTGTGTAGCAATCTTACCAAACACGAGTCTCATTGGAGTTATTATTATTGTTATTATTATACAGTATTTATAAAGTGCCAATAGTTCGCTCAGCGCTGTACATTACAAAGGGGGACAGAACATGTGACAGAACAATAACAATACAATGCAAAATATGACGGGATCGAGGGCCCTGCTCTTTCGAGCTTATAATCTAGGAGGGAGGGGATAGTGGTACAGGAGGAAATAGCTGTGGGGGATGGAGTGGTAGGAAGAGTGGAGGAGGTCGACAAGTTAGCAGGGGGTGGGGTAGGCTTCCCTGAAGAGGTGGGTTTTCAGGGTGCGCCTAAAGGAGAGGAGAGTAGGTGATAATCTGATGGGTTGGGGCAGGGAGTTCCAGAGGATGGATGACACCCTAGAGAAGTCCTGGAGGCGGGCATGGGAGGAGGAGACCAGGGAACTAGAGAGAAGGAGGTCTTGTGAGGAGCGGAGTGTGCGTGCTGGGCGGTACTTGGATATTAGGTCAATGGTGTAGTTCGGGGCAGTATGGTGCACAGCCTTGTACGTCAGTGTTAGGATTTTGAATTTGATCCGTTGCGCAATCGGAAGCCAGTGGAGGGATTGGCAGAGGGGGGTGGCGGAAACGGAGCGGTTGGAAAGGTGAATGAGTCTGGCAGCCGTATTCAGGATCGACTGAAGCGAGGCAGGCCAGTGAGGAGGGAGTTGCAGTAGTCGAGTCGTGATATGATGAGGGAGTGGATGAGCTGTTTAGTGGTTTCTGGGGTTAGGAACGTGCGTATTTTGGCGATGTTGCGGAGGTGGAGTCTGCACGAGTTTGTTAAAGATTGGACTTGGGGCTGGAAGGATAGGTTGGAGTCCATAATGACACCAAGTACTCTGGCCTGCAGGGCGGGTTTGATGGTGGCCTTGTTGGGTGTGACAGAGAAGTCAATGGGGGGTGGTGTGCGGGCTGGGGGGAAGACAAGAAACTCGGTTTTGGAGAGGTTCAGTTTAAGGAAGTGGAGTGACATCCAGTCTGCTATGTCGCTCAGTAGGTGTGTGATTCGGGTGGAGACCGAGGGGGTGAGGTGGGGGGTTGAGAGATAGATTTGTGTGTCGTCGGCATATAGGTGGTAGTTGAAGCTGTGAGAGTGTATGAGTTGGCCAAGGGAGGAGGTGTAGATGGAGAAGAGAAGGGGCCCGAGGACAGAGCCTTGAGGGACCCAAACAGAGAGGGGGAGTGAGGGGGAGGTGGTAGCATTATAGGTAACGCTGAAAGAGCGTTGTGACAGGTAGGATGAGAGCCAGGAGAGAGCAGAGTCTCTGAGGCCGAGGGAGTGTAGTTTTTTGAGGAGGAGGGGGTGGTCGACTGTGTCGAAGGCCGCAGAGAGGTCAAGGAGTAGCAGCACTGAATAGTGGCCATTAGCTTTGGCGGTTAGCATGTCGTTGGAGAGTTTGAGTAAGGAAGTTTCGGTGGAGTGTAGGGGACGGAAGCCGGACTGTAGGGGATCGAGGAGGTTGTTGTCGTTGAGGTGAGAGCTTAGGCGGGTGTAGACTAGGTGCTCAAGGAGTTTAGATGTAAATGGGAGCAGGGAGATGGGTCTGAGGTTGTTCGGGTCATTGGGGTCCAGGGAGGGCTTTTTAAGTATGGGGGTGATGTGTGCATGTTTCAGAGGGGAGGGGAAAGTGCCGGAGGAGAGGGAGAGATTGAAGATGTGGGTAAGGGAGCGTAGGATGGAGGGGGAGGGAGGTCGTAGGAGTTGTGAGGGGATAGGGTCGAGGGGGCAGGTGGTGAGGCAGGCATCAGAGAGGATCTTGGAGACTTCCTCAATGGTAGTAAGGTCAAAGGTGCGGAGTGTTGGGGGAGCTTCGGTATGAGGAATGTAGGGTGGGGTGGAAGTGGAGGTCAGAGCAGTGGTGGAGCCGTGGGAGAGGGGTGATGAGGGGGTAGTTGAGTGAGGGGGACCGGGGTTGGAGGGAGTTTGAGCAGCGACAAAGTCCCTCAGGGTTATGTCGAGGGAGAGGGGGGATGAGGGGGTAGCTGTGTGAGAGGGGACTGGTTGAGAGGGCGTGTGAGTTGCGGTGATGTCCTTGCGAATTGTGTCAATCTTGTTTTTGAAGTGATTGGCAATCTCAAGGGCAGTGAGTGAGGTGCTGGGTGGAGGTGGGGGTGGCAAGAGTAGAAAGTTGAAGGTGGAGAAGAGTCGGCGAGGATTGGAGGAGAGGGCCTTGATGAGGGTCAGGAAGTAGGCTTGTTTGACTGCGTGGAGGGAGGAGGTGTAGGTGTGGAAGGCAGATTTGTAGCGGGTGAAGGCTTGTTGGGATTTGGTTTTGCGCCATAGTCGCTCCAGGGCACGACTGTGTAGTTTGAGGGTTTTGGTGTGATCAGTCTGCCAGGGCTGGAGCGGTCGGGGTCTGATGTTGCGTGTGGTTAAAGGCGCTAGTGAGTCAAGGGCTGTTGACAGCGCGTTGTTGTAGGCACTCATAGCCAAGTCGGGGCAGGACAGGGGGAGGATGCTGTCATGGAGTTGATCAGCTGCAGAGTGGAGGGGGGCAGGGTTAAGGTTGCGGAGGTTACGGCTGGTAGTAGTGTGACATTTGGAGGGGTAGGCGTTGGAGGACGAGGAGAAAGAGAAGGTAATCAGGTTATGGTCAGAGAGAGGGAAGGGGGTGTTAGTGAGGTTGTGGGGAGCGCAGCGGTTGGAGAAGACAAGATCAAGGATATTACCGTCTGAGTGGGTGGTGGATTGTATGCACTGTGCAAGTGCAAAGGAGGAGGTTAAGTGGAGGAGATGGGATGTGTCCGGGTTGTCGATGTTGACAGGGATGTTGAAATCCCCAAGGATGATAGTGGGTAGCTCAGAGGAGAGGAAGAAGGGTAGCCAGGAGGAAAAGTCATCCCGGAAGCTGGATATGGATCCAGAAGGCCGGTATATCACAGCAATCTTCAGGGGGGTTGGGGAGAATAGTCGGATAATAGTTATGAAAGTTTGTTGCTTTCCATATTCCTCAATGTAGTGTATTATATGTATGTATGTGTTTTTAATGTTTTGTGTTTCCTCCAAATCAGACAGGAGCTGGAAAAACCTATACAATGGGCACAGGGTTTGACGTGAACATAACAGAAGAAGAACAAGGCATTATTCCTCGAGCTGTCAAACATCTCTTTAGAAGAATAGAAGACAAACAACAAGCTGCCCTGGAGCAAGGTCTTCCTCCACCTGATTTTAAAGTTAATGCTCAGTTCTTGGAGGTTTGTTTGATTTCTTTTATATAAGTACAATGCCACTTAACCACAGGCCCACAACACTAGATTAGACTAGTGAAGTAGCAGGCCTGGGTTGTTGTGGTTTTGTGTTTTTGCGAATGACCAAGCTGTTCTCCTGCATGGTCATTCACAACAGCACAAGCTGACAACCGTTACAACTGTACCCTCTCCTCTGATCCAAAATGGCAGGCTGTAGGTATGTGTTTTGATCTGTAATCCGTAAATTTTCTCTGTAGTTACAAAAAAGTAAAAAAAAAACACAAAAAACAAATAGCAGAGGAGGCACGCACAGGGCTTTATTGTTCGATGGCATAGCTGCAGATTTTCCCTTTTCATCAGGTAGCTTTCAGAGGAGGAAGGAGCAGGGGTTGTGCTGGCTCTTTATACACTCATAACATCTATAATTTGGGCTTCATCCTTGCCTGCACAGACAGAAATGCAATCATATTTGAAAACCCTAAACAGACTTGAATGGGACCAATTGCAATGTGTACTTTCAGGGGTTAACACGTAGTTTTGCTCTTGGAGAGAGAGTTCTTTAATTATATCTCCTCTTTTCAAGGTGGTTGTAATTGTGGAATAAAATGTTATTTTCAGAAACCATGTACAAAACGCTTTCTTTTGAAATGAGCATTGTCTATATGGTGATGCGTAAGTCTTAAGATACCTTTTTATTGTTGTGGGACCTGCTCTTGGTACCATAACATTGAATACAAATTGTGCTAATATTTGCACCTTCCATATGGGTACAAGCAATCACTGGGCAGCTTGCTTGATAGCGGAATTATGGGTTTATGCCTTTGAACCAAAATTGTACATATATTCCATTTGTGGGAACATGTTAACTGATTTATCACACACACTGTTTTATTTAGCTTTACAATGAAGAAGTACTTGATTTGTTTGATACAACACGGGACATTGAGTCCAGGAATAAAAAATCTAACATCAAAATCCATGAAGATTCAAATGGTGGCATTTATACAGTTGGAGTCACAACACGTATTGTGGCATCAGAGGCAGAGGTATGTTTTTGTTTTTTCTTAGTATTTTATCAGGCATGTTTATTGTCAGTTATGAAACATTGAACTGTCAGTTATTTTGAAAAAATAGATTCCACTTAACTAATATTCTTTAGTAGTAAAGATACAATACAACTACTCTTTAGGCTGTAGGCACACAAGCTTATTTTTAAGCTCCTAGCAGCTACTTGAGTGTTTGTTTTATTTTCTGCCCCTAGAAGCGAATATTGTTATCCTATGTGTCCATGCACACTGTTGTAGGCTAGAAGCATTTTTCAAGCCTCAGCTTCTAGGAGCAGAGGAAAAAAACCCACTTTTTTTGGAGTGGTTTTTCGGCAGGAAAAAAAAACACTGAATGCTCCTAACCGCTGGTTTCCAGCGAATAGCTGGTTGTCAAGGAGCGGGCCAGTAAGCCGGCCAACGGATGATTCGTCAGCTGTCAGTGGGGTTCCTTGCACTTGCATGTTCCATCTTTAAATGCTGCTGGCACCTGCTGTCTTAATGTGGCTTCCCTAATATTCTAGTCTTCACAGGAAAAACAGTGAACAGTGTGTTCTGGAGTCAGTTTTAGCTTGGAGGAGGAAAGAGGAGCAGGGGAGTGCTTTGCTGTCCCAGACTACGGTGCTGTGTGTTTCTACAGACGCCCACAGTGTAGGGAGACACAACACTAGTAATTGCATACAAGGGTGGCTCCATGGGATGCTGAGAGAAAGGAGCCACCCAGAGCACCGATCGTGGCATCAGCTTAAACTAGAATATAGGCAAGGATTAAAAGATAAAGAAGCTGCTTACTGCATGGTAAAACATGTTGTCTAGATACTTTATTTTATTTTTTTTTAATTTGTTCCTAAAAGAACATTTTCTGTTACACTTTTTTTTTTTTTACAACTCGTGTTAGTTTCAGAAGCAACTACTTGAATTTAATGGAGAATTAACCTTTCTAGGTTTGGAATCAAACTAACTTTGTAAAGCTCTACTCACATTGTTAACTCTATATAAATCTTGTATTATTTATAATAATAACTCATAACTAATGTAGATTTTTTTTTTTTCTATTTCATTTTCAGATGATGCAGTGCTTGAAATTGGGTGCCTTATCTAGAACTACTGCCAGCACACAAATGAATGTGCAAAGTTCACGCTCTCATGCCATATTCACAATCCACCTATGTCAAAGCCGTGTGTGTCCAAAATTTGACACCGTATGTTCATTATTACAATGTTTTTTTTGTTTTTTTTTTAGATTTTGTGTAGAAAATTTTTAGGGGTTTCTATATAGGGTCATCATACACATTTCAATCTGACTGCGATATATGTTAGATTTACTAAAACTATGTAATATGAGTACTTGCTGAATAGGCAGACATTTGCATGACTTCGTTTTTGGTAGATCTAAAGGAGATTGTGCAATCAGATTTTAATGTGTGTAATGAGTGTTATTCACTTAGGTTTAGAGATCTGGTACAACCAAAACTTTTATTTGGTTGGACACTAAAAAGTTCTGTGAAGTTTAAAGTGATTGTAAATCCTAACAATGAATTTCTTATTTGCTCCAGTTTTGATCCGATGATACTATTAAAAGTGTTTTGTTATATCTGTTTGATAAATGGAGAGGACACATCTGATAAGGTCAACAGGTTTTTCTTCTCCAGGTGACTAGTGTCCTTCCTGTGCTCTCTGCTCTGTCCATGTATAGGGTTGCATTGTTATCAGCTCTCTGTTGGCTACAGAACACCTCTTGCTATGCTCTGAAGAAAAGAGAAGGTGATTTTAGTCTTGTTGAAGGCTGAGAACACTGCTTCTACATACAGTAGATACAGTGTGGTGAGTGAGTGTTGTCACCCTTGGGTAGAATGTGTGTAACGTGGAGGATCAGGGTGATAAAAGGAACAAAGCCTGAAAACTAAAGCAGCTACCACATCTGAGTACTGGTAAGCTGCAATATATTGCATATTTAATCTTGGGTTACCCTTTAAATTAGAAGTGTGTAGGGAGATAGCTATTGTGGAGATGGGCGAGTTATGCTCACCTTCAGTTTTCATGATAGGTTTAGCATACGAAAGTATAGAGTATGTTGAAGGTAGACTCCTGATGTCCATCCAGAGCTGATGTGTTCTTGCAAGCCATATAGGTCAGGCACTGATATCAGACGAGAAGGCCTGGCTCGCAGTCTCAGCTGTAATTCAACTCATTCATCCATGTCTTTATGGACCTTGCTTTGTGCACTGCTGAGCAGTCATGTTGGAACAGGAAGGGGCCATCCACAAACTATTCGCGCAAATTGGGAACATGAAATGTCCAAAATGTCTTGGTATGCTGACGTCTTAAGAGTTCCTTTAACAAACGAAGGGGCCAAGCCCAACCCCTGAAAAACGACCCCGTACCATAATCTCCCCTCCACCAAACTACGCTTGGCGCAGTGTAGTCAGGCAAGTACCGTTCTCCTGGCCACCGCCAAACCCAGACATGTCCATCAGATTACCAGACAGAGAAGTGTGATTTATCACTCCAGAGAACACGTCTCTACTATTCTAGAGTCCAGTGGCGGTATGCTTCACACCACTGCATCCGACGCTTTGCATTACACTTGGTGATATAAGGCTTGGATGCAGCTGCTCGGCCATGGAAACCCATTCCATGAAGTTCTCTATGCACTGTTGTGTCGATCTGAAGGCCAAAAGAAGTTTGGGATTTTTAGCTATTGACTCTGCAGACAGTTGGCGACTTCTGCACACTATGCGCATCAGCATGCGATGACCCCGCTGTCATTTTATGTGGCCTATCACTTGTTGGCTGAGTTGCTGTTGTTCCCAGTTGCTTCCACAGTTGATCGTGGAATATTTAGTAACAAGGAAATTTCACAGGTGGACTTATTGCACAGATGGCAACCTATCACAGTACAACGCTTGAATTCACTGAGCTCCTGAGAGCAACCCATTCTTTCACAAATGTTTGTAGAAGCAGTCTGAATGCCTCAGTGCTTGATTTTATACACCTGTGGCCATGGAGGTGTTTGGAACACCTGAATTCAATGATTTGAAGGGGTGTCCCAATACTTTTGGCAATATAGTGTGTGTGTGTATATGTATGTAGTATATGTGTGTATATATGTATGTGTGTAGATATAGATAGAGAGAGAGATATATATATATATAATTTATTTTGCTGTTCTATACTTTGAACTTGTTCCCGCTGTACTTTTTAGGACAGTGACTTGGATAATAGGATAACATCTGAATCTACACAAATGAATGAGTTTGAAACCCTTACTGCCAAGTTCCATTTTGTCGACTTGGCTGGATCAGAGCGACTTAAACGCACAGGAGCTACAGGTGAACGAGCTAAAGAAGGAATTTCCATCAACTGTGGGCTGGTAAGATTATGTGCTTATTTCACAATGAGCTACTTCTAGTTTTGTGAAAATAGTGAACACTTAGAGTGATGTTGGAAAGTAAGACAAGGATTGTGTTTCGAAGGATATAACCTGAAAATGTATTTTAATTCTGCATTTTATCTAAGCCTAATGGAACTCCACAGGCTACAGGGCCTAAACATTTGTTTAAATGGCCAATACAGCATTGGGTGAGGGCTTTAATCTGCACATATCTATGCTATAAATATGCTGTGCAAATGTCTCAAGCATTGGCATAGCCTTCAGGAATATACAGGCAAATAATGGAGATTTTTCATGAAGCACCTCAATCAGGGCAATACTGCATTATGGCCATTAGATAGACCTGACTATTATAAGAAACAAAGTATTGGGCAAGTTATGGGAATTCAGGACATCCAGGATACTAAAAATGTCATCTAAAGGTATATGCTTGGTTTCCAGTGCCAAAGTCTGTTCATTAGGGTACCTAAGACTTTATGGCTGCATTCACACTTAAATGTGCAACAAAACACACATAAATGTACATTTTGCCATGCATTTCGGAAAGGTGCTGCACATGTGCATCGTGTGTGCAGTCCCCTTAATTGTTAATGACACCCCAAGCATGGTTAGCAGACACTTGACACTCCACTACTGAAAAGGTTCTGGCACTACTTTGGTGCATTTGTCATGCATAGGGGAGCCCGTTAAAGTGAATTGGCTGCCCTTTGTGCGATGTGTGAAACATGCACTACAAAAGTGAGGGAACACACGTGTTCCTGCAATGCTAAGGGGTGAATGGGACCTAAAACTGAAATTTAGCTTAGAAAAATAGTTCCCTACCGTTTCAATCACATCACTTACCTGTAATGAAGTATGTCCCACTTTTTTCAAGCAACTGGATCCATGAGAAATCTTCACTGCAGGGATGTCTGTCCTCTTCCTGTCTCTGAACTTCCAGTACTACAGTGGTTAACAGCTTCAGGTCTTCAGGCAGAACATCAGTACAGATGGTCCAACAGGGACACACCTCTTTCTTCATCCTCATCCACTGGTAAAAGTTCTGTCATTGATCACACTGCTTGTAACACTGTCTATGAATAAAGGAGAAAATCCTGTGACTGACCAGATTCTCCACCATTCACAGATTGTTACAAGCAAGCAGTATAATCAATGAAAATTAGTTTTTTCTTTCAATGAAGAAGGAGAAATTAAGAGGGTGTGTCCCCTTCGGACCATGTATATTACTCTTTTACCTGAAGACCCGATCATTGCAGCACCAGAAGTTCAGAGGAAGAGGATAGGTATTTCTGCAGTGAAAATTTCTCCTGGATCCAGCTGCCGCTAAAACGTGGTACATACTTCATTACAGGTACGGTAAGTTATGTGACAACAGCTGTATGGATTTTTTTTTTTTTTTTTGAATAAACTTCAGCTTTAAAGACAGTTCTGGTTTGGCTAAAAGCTGAAGATCCGTAGAACTTAACCATTAGATCAGTGGATTTCTTTCTGAGGACTAGGAGATACTACTGCTGCAATATGATTTTGATCAGACTTGCAGTGTGACTAAGTGATACAACTTTTGATAAGGTTTTTACAATCTGTGCGGCCAAAACTACACTGAAATCTCACCATAGTAGTACCAGGGCCAGATCTAGCTGGTCTTGTATGGGGGTGCAGTAAAAAATGTCAGGGGGCAGAGGATAGGAGGTCAGCAGGAAGTATCAGAAAAAAGGGCAGAGATCAGTAGTTGTAGGGCAGTGTACAGGGAGTCGGCAGGGCAAAGGATGGTCAGTCAGCAAAGTGGAGGACAAGGGTCAGTATGGTAGTGTATTGCAGGAGTTAGCAGTTTGTAGACCAGTGTACAGGAGTCAGCAGGGCAGAGAACGGGCAGTCAGCACAACAGAGGACAGGTGTCAGTATGGTAATGTATTGCAGGAGTCAGCAGTTTGTAGGCCATTGTACATGGAGTCAGCAGGGAGGAGGACAGGGGTCAGTATGGTAGTGCCTTGCAGGGTTCAGCAGTTTGTAGGCCAGTGTACAGGGGGTCAGTAGGGCGGAGGACGGGCGGTCAGTAGGGCGGAGGACGGGCGGTCAGTAGGGCGGAGGACGGGCGGTCAGTAGGGCGGAGGACGGGCGGTCAGTAGGGCGGAGGACGGGCGGTCAGTAGGGCGGAGGACGGGCGGTCAGTAGGGCGGAGGACGGGCGGTCAGTAGGGCGGAGGACGGGCGGTCAGTAGAGAGGAGGACGGGCGGTCAGTAGAGAGGAGGACGGGCGGTCAGTAGAGAGGAGGACGGGCGGTCAGTAGAGAGGAGGACGGGCGGTCAGTAGAGAGGAGGACGGGCGGTCAGTAGAGAGGAGGACAGGGGGTCAGTATGGTAGTGTATTGCAGGGTTCAGCGGGTTTCCCTGCTGACCCCCTGTACACTGGCCTACAGAGGATAGGCGGTCAGCAGAGTGGGGGACAGGGGTCAGTATGGTAGTGTATTGCAGGGTTGAGCAGTTTGTAGGCCAGTGTACAGGGGGTCAGCAGGGCAGGGGACAGTTCGAAAGGGAGTGGACAGGTGTCAGCAGTGCGCAGGATATATGTTTTTAAAGGCAAACTTGGCCTCTAAACAGTATAAACAATATGTAAATGTTGACAATATTAACAATACTCGTAACAAGTAATGACAAAATGTGAGGAAGACTGGGAATATGAAAGATGTGGGGCACCCTGGGAAAGAACAGAGAAATAAGTTCTGTGGCTGGCCAGTGGGAGGGTCTTAAGGCGGGATTGAACAGAATCTGTGTCTGCTGTATATAATGCACACCTATACAACTGTACTCTTACCCACAAAATACTAAATACTGTGCCAGAACTGACAGTCTCAAAGACACAAACCTCAGAACAAAGGAACATTTTTTTTTAATTAAATGTTTTTCCATTTCATATGTTTTTATGCACACAAAAAGGATATTTTTTTTTTTTTTTTGGCCGTACATGGATCAAAGTTCCTTTGCTTCAGTGAGGAGTCACTGAGGACCGGTTGAATTCTGATCCATGTATGGGCAGGCTGGTTGTACAGAAGTCGATGTACCGATTTGACTTCTGTACAATCAGCCTCTAGGAACATTTCTGCACGATCAGCACCACCGACTATAGCTGGCAGCACTGATCAGTGTTTTCTGGTGGCATTGAAGTCTCTTCACGTTTAGAACACATTACCTCAGTGGGAGTGATTCCCCATCCACGTCGAATTTGTGAATAAGAGAGTAAAGTAATTTTTTTTTTTTTTTTTTTTTTCAACCCACTGTTGAACAAAAAAAAAAAAAAATTAATGTATAGGCTGCTTTACTGAGCCTTTCCTTAAAGAAGAACTTCATTTAAAGCAGCACAGAGTACAGTGGTCAGGAGTAAGTAAAAAAACAAAACATGGAGTGTAGCAGTCAGGATGAGCATCACGTTGGGGTGTACACATACTGCCACTGTGAGGTTTTGTGGCCATAGCAGAAATTATATCCTCTGTTGCATTTTGTGGGCACAGTGCCTGCTGAATGTGACCCATTCAAGTGAATGAGGCTGCTATGCACCCCACAACTGCGTGCAATAAACATGGTGTGGGGTTCTAGGGGTTAAAGCAGGTGGTGAGGAGGTGATACAGCATCTCCTCCCTGCCAGCTAACTGCTCTCTGAAGAGTGATCTGAATTTGAAATTTCCCGACCACACATCTTCTCAGGCTCAGCACTGGTTAGGAGGTGGAGTGTGGGTGGGGTAGACAGGAGGAGAGGGGCGGGAGGAGGCAGTGCACATCCATCCCTCTCTCCTCTCCTGTCCATGCAGGGAAGGGGGAAGTGTGCTGTCCGGGCTATGTGAGCTGCTGGATAAAGTGGGGGGGGGGGGGGGTGCAGCTGAAATTTGGAGGGGGATAGCCCACTCCAGCACCCCCTAGATCCGGCCATGAGTAGTACAGGAACCTTTTCCAAAATTGCTTCATGCCGAGTCGCATCGCTGTGAACAGATACAATTGAAAACAACCTGATTTTCCTTATGCAATTCTGTGCAACTAAATTCGCACTTTTGTAAACCAGGCCTCATTATGTATTCTTGTTAACCTGAAAATCTGTATTGAGATCTGTTGCTTGGTATACACAAATGATTGCTTTGTAACCTCCCTCTCCTGCAACTTCTGCTGGCACTGCTTGGGGAAATGCTGAAGAGAGAGCCAAAACAAGAAATGAAAAAAGTGTATATTCTGCAGGTCATAAAGATACAGCTGGATCTGATTTATAGAGTTAAGCATACTTATCAGATCAAGAAACTTGAGTGTGCTTCTGTCAAGTAAAACCTGAAATACTTTGTAACTATTCCTACATGGGAAAAGGCATGTTGTTCTACCTGGCCGGGTATGCTGCTGCTTTGGTGCATGTCCAGAGGCTACCTAGCTAAGGCAGGCAGTTTTCCCCCTGGAGCAACAGGTTATTGTATAGAAATTATTTGGTGAGTATATTAAAAGTGACATTTACAAAGCAAAGATGTAAAGATTTGTGGATTATACAGTACTTATCACATGTTCAGTTTATACTTGCTTGACATAAAATCTATGTTGATTTCTTGGTTTCTTTTGCTCGTTTTGTGACATTCTCTCATTTCTGATTTTCATAGCTGGCTCTTGGAAATGTGATTAGTGCTCTAGGAGATAAAAGTAAAAAAGTCACCCATGTACCTTACAGGGATTCCAAGTTAACCCGGCTTCTTCAGGACTCACTAGGGGGTAATAGGTATGTGGGTTTTTTTTTTTTTTGTTTGGCTTCTTTAGGACTCACTAGGGGGTAATAGGTATGTATTTGTTTGTTTTTTTTGTTTGTTTTGTTTTGTGTGGTTCTTTTTTTTTTTTTAAAGATTGGATCAGTCTTCTGCACATAGTTCACATGAAACAGATTTTATTCTGAATTCTGTCTTTGCTAAAGTTTTTTTATTTTCAAACTAGCTTACACATCACTGTAGTGCTGCATATATACCTTTTGTGCATTATGCAAAATGGACATGTTATGTGCGTATCTTGAAATGCCTGCAGAGGAACATAAGCCCTGCTTTATTTGAAACTAATCTAATGCACAAAGTAACTCATGTGAAAGCGCAGTGTTGTATAGCTATACATAATCTCTGTGCTTTAATACAGTTGCAGTTGTTTTCTCAAAATGTAGGGATACAGGGTTGGGCTTGAGAAAGTTCCCACTAAGGTTTCTTTATTGGCTTGTAGATCTTGGTACTCCGCACCTACAATAAGTGCAGGGAGTTATTCTGCCTTATTATAATAAATTATCTACTGGTAAGAATGTCTGTCCCTTCTAGTTATGACGATTGTTACTGTCTGCATAAAACGTTTGTAGGAATATCAGAAGAAAACAAGACAAGCTTTCCATAAGATAATCAGATATACCTGGATTCCAGAGACAGTCCCTGGTTTGATATCTCTTAAACCCATGCTAGGAAATTGGCAGACACTCATATTAGACGTAAATGCTGTGTTATTGTTGACCATGCAGGTGACAGTGGATTCAGATACCTGAAACTGACTATATAGGTAAAAGTTCCTTACACAGAGTTACTGGCAATTGTATGTCAAAGGTATTAGTAAATCCAAATGTATAAACAGCTGAAGTAGTATTCAAATCTTTAATTTTGTAAGCTCTAACGAGCAGGGCCCTCTGTTTCTTCTTGTAAAAAATTGTATTGTAACTGTAATGTCTACCTTCATTTTGTAAAGTGCTGCGTAAACTGTTGGCGCTATATAAATCCTGTATTATAATAATAATAATAATAATTTTGCTGTAAATGTGTTTGGCAGGCCCAGTGAATAGGGGAGCTGAATAGTTGCTAAAGTCTATATATTAAAACCTAAAACCAGTGAACTAGAAATGTTGCTACATCCTGAAATATAAAATCTTGAAATCAGTATTCCTTAAAAGAGATGTCCGGCTTTCCGATCATGTCTCATATTACACCCAGATTTAGGGTGTAAAATAAAACCCGGTCAGTCTGCAGCTACTTGCCCCCAAACCACCATCATTTTCTGATTTTGGCACAGCTGTATGTGGCTCTGCCTGTACAATCACTTCATTCATTCATAGACATCTTTCAATGAAAAGAGCTACAAGTCCCATTTGCAACTGCAGCAGAGGGTCTCCGTTCTCCATATTAAGGTCACTTGTGGCGTGACCTTTACTGCTCTTGTAGTCCATTGATGTGATGCTTCCTCTAGCCCTGTAGCTGTAGGTCTGTGCCTTGGTACAGAAATCAGCTGGATGAGTAGTCAATCCACTGATCACAGTTGCAATGCTTCAATGCAAAAAAAATTAAACAAAATGGATTTATTATGCAACACATGCTTTTATTTAATTACTTTTTGCAAATGTTGGAAGTTGCCTTTACGTACACCTTTTTTCCAAAGTAATGATGCTGATGCTCAGGTATGTGCAGGTGCCCAGAAGTACCTCTGTTAGCCTTCAAACTGATACCTGTGGAGTGTACCTGGTTCCTGGGCTTGGAACTCCAGTGGGTAGAAGAGGCTGTAGCAGTTGGGGGTGGCTCTTAACATCAGGAGGGATAGGGCTTGATCTAAACTTGGTTAGAAGACAAGACCACATGCACGTCTTGGGCAAGGGACCTCTGCACAGATTCAAATCAAGCGTTGATACACAAGTACTTGCAGACACCCCCCCCCCCCCCCACACATTTTAACACAGCTGTTGCATCTGAAACTATTTTAGGCTAGGTTAGGAAAACTTTTAAAATGCATTAGTTTTTTTTAATTGTTATTGTAATTCTGTATGACATCACTAACATTTTAATTTTTTTTTATTTGCTAGTCAAACGGTCATGATCGCTTGTGTCAGTCCCTCAGACAGGGATTTCATGGAAACTCTGAATACACTTAAGTATGCTAATCGCGCTCGTAATATCAAGAACAAAGTTATGGTGAACCAGGACCGAACCAGTCAACAGATCAATGCCCTGAGAAATGAAATAACGAGACTCCAGATGGAATTAATGGAATACAAAACGGTATGACAGGAAATTGTTATATTTTGCAATTATTGGTATAAAGAGACAGGGAATGCTGATGCATGTACAACACACATAAAATGTCATTGTTAAGATTAACTGTTTTGCACTAGAAATATGCAACACTATTGTTTTTTTTTTTTCTTCCCTTCCTGGAAATTCTAGGGTAAAAGAATTATTGACGAAGATGGTGTTGAAAGTATTAATGACATGTTCCATGAGAATGCAATGTTGCAAACGGAAAACAACAATCTACGCATGAGAATCAAGGCCATGCAAGAAACTGTTGATGCTTTGAGAACAAGGATCACCCAACTAATGAGTGATCAGGCCAACCAAGTGCTAGCAAGAGCAGGTACAGCTTTGTTGTTATTTTTTTGGTCCTTTCAGTTTTGATCATGTGCACTGATTTATGAAACGTAATAAGGAACAAGGAAACCTCATACTAGAAACTTGTAGAACTTTTATTCTAAAAATGCTTGTACCTGGCTGTTATGCTGAGCCTTTTGGCCCCAATATTTTGAATCCTTGGTCTGCAGTAGAAATGCAGGTATGGTTTTCTGACCTAACTTTCATGGTCTCACTACTTGTGGGTTATGTACTAAAAGAAAAAAAATGTAATCGAGCAGCAAACATTTTTGGAGGAGGTTAGCAATGGCACCTTCTTATTTTTCTTGTAAGTAATCTTAAAGCAATTTGAGACTAAAAGAAAAGCTCCATAATATTGACACCAAGGGGAAAAGCAAAAAAAAAAATATATTTTTAAACTCCTAGCTGCACTTTAACCTTTCATTTGTTAGTGTTTTATGTCGCAAATGCAATTAGATACACACCTATATTAGTCTACTCTATGTCCCTCATATTGGTGTGCAGTTCAGGAGACCATAACTTGAGACCATAAGAATGACATACAGTCTACAGAAGTTAAATACTGCAAAAACGCAGGCCATGCACATAGTCTATCCCCCCCGCCCCCATTTTATTTTTCTCTTTAGTTTCTCCACATCCTCTCTTCCTTTCCCTTCCTTTTTCTCTCTTATAGAGAGGTCACTGGGTGAAGGGAGTTGTACTGCGTGTACTGAGATGTTTGTATACAAGCATTTTATGCATATTGTAACTATCCGCTATGTTGTTTTTTCTGAGGTGGTTTTCTGAGGTGGTACTACTGATGACTTAATTTCTGTATGTATGTAAAATGCTCATTGCCCATATCGCTTGTTTTGAAGCCTGAAGATTCTGATTATTTCTGTATGACTTGAAAAATTGTTTATAAATGATTAAAAAAATACTGCCAGCACGTTCCATAAAGATAAACTTAACAATATGCATGGATTGTAGATGATAAAATTATACAATTTTGCTATTTGAGTGTTCTGCCTAGTTGATTTGGAATATATTGTTACTCTGAAAATATTGTCAGAAATAATTTTTACCTGTAAAATATATTGAATTCAAAAAAATTGTTTTACGTGGGATGTGTGGCTATTTTATTCATGACTAAATATATATCTGGCTAAACCATGGGACTTTTGATTATATCACACATCATAGAACAAATGAAATACATAATCCAGCCAGAAATGGGATTTTTGGGTACTTCATTCTTCAGAGCTGGCTAAACCATGGGTGGGATGTTTGGGTCTTTTAATTATTCACAGATAAATGTTATGTTTTTTCTGTATCCATGTTCTTACAATTTTATTTTTTTATTATATATTATAATTTTACAGTGTATAAGCCTCTATTTATTTTTACAGGTGATGGAAATGAAGAAATAAGCAATATGATTCACAATTATATAAAAGAAATTGAAGATCTCCGGTAACATTTTTTTAAAAGATGTAAACTACTTCAATAGAATATGATTACTGTTTCAGCTGAATTATGGTGTGACATTTCAAATTTAAAGGACAACTACAAATTAGATTTTTTTTATATGTTCATTGAGTTGTGAAGGAATGGGGGAGGGGGTGCTTATAACAGAAACCAACAAGAGTATAACAGATTTATGAAATTAAAGTGGAACTAAAGTTCTGCTATAAGAAACAGTTAGCTGGCTTTTATTGCAGAAGAGACCTGCAATGTCTCTTCTGTATTAAAATGCCTCTACCTTCCAGCTTGCTGTCTTCTCAGGCACTGTAAACGGAGCAGCACACATGCAGCTTCGTTTGCAGCACCATGTCAGGATGACTGGCTCTTGCGCAGAAGTGGCGTCATCCCATGCCAACCAATGAAAAGGTACAAAGACTGGCACTTAGAAGATGTCATCGAGGGACTGGTGGATAGGTGAGTATTCACCCATTAGGTACAATCTTATATGACAATTTCCACCCCTCTATCCCACCACTTTTTTAATAGTCTGCTATTTACTATCTGAAGAATTTTTTTATTACTGTGCTTTTTTTCCCTTCTGTTATATCAGTTATACTTTTTTTTTTTTTTAATTTTTGTTAGCTTTGCGCTTCCGTACTGAACTTTACCACATGAAGAGAATGTGCCTTAAATGCTTGTCCTAAACTATTAGACCCGGTCACATCGGGTGTGATTTGGTATGCGATTTGCATAGCATGCGACTTGCAAATGTCACACCCTGTTGTCCGCTATTAGAGCGGTCATATCGGTGTAGTTCTGATTTTGGTTGAAGCCGCACCGATTTCTAAGGTAGTGCATGCACTACTTTTTGTTGCGATTTGCATAGACATCTGTGTCAGATGTCTTGCAAATTGCAACTGAAATCAGCAGGTCACCTGATTTTGAAATCATGCGACTTCACTGTAAGTTGCACAATTTCAATATCTGCTTTTATGTGACCGGGGGTTAAATGTTGGCTAATAAAGTATCCTGCAGTATGGAGGTTGGCATTACATAAATAAGCAAAACTTGAGTAACGGTTCCACCTTCTGGTCATACAGAGGTACTACATACATATGTTTTTCACTTGGCTGAAATGGCACATCTGCTCAACACAGCAATGGATGAAAACCATGTACATAAAATTTTAATTTTTTATAGATCGTAAATGCTCTTGTTCCACTTATAGAAGTCTTCAAAGCTAAGCACTTAAATTTAGTTTTGTAATTATGAATAAGTTTTCGTATTTTTTTTTTTTTTTTACAGTGCTCAAAAGGCCCCCCCCCCCCCCCCTCAACCTCTTTCATCATGAAACCATAAAGAGTACCTGTTATAGCCCAAAACTATCACAAGTGGGCTTTTTAACAAAAGTGGGTCACAAAAATGCACTTAGCTTTATCACTCCTGTGTTCAACTGACAGCGGGCCGAAGTCTGCTCTCAGCTGATGTCACTTAGCCGATCCAGGCTCTGCAGGGAATCCCAACTTTAATGTTGGGATCCACCCAGATGCCAGGTTGGCAGCTGGCTCAGCCTCTTGACACACTGCGGAGAGCCTGAGCCACCTGATCCAGTGAGCACTGGAGGGGCAGAGCAGAGGGCCGGTGGTTGAAAGTCGCTGGCTCTCCGCTCACTTAGGATTGATAAATGAGTGATTAGTAGTCTTTGATTGCTCGGTTCTCAGTGTGGAGCCAACGGGGAACAGCTGCAGCCATCTAGGTGAGTATGATTGTTTAATTTATAAATCCCTACTTCTCTTTTAAAGAACCACCTAATAGACTGCTTTCTGCCTGACCACTAAACCTTGTATCTCATCTGAAATTTCTGGAAATGCCTGAGGAAGGAGTACTCTGGTGGTCCTCAAGCTTTGCATTACATCGAACGTGTATAAAATCAGAATTAATAGGAATCCCCTAATGGATTAATGCTCAGTTCTCCAGCATTGAATTGCCCACAGTAATAAGTGACACTTGCTTTAAAGCTGAAGTTTAATTACATATTCTTTGTGCTATAAAGCACCAGGGACGTAAGTTACCTGTAACAAAACGTGTTCCTTTTCTAGCTGTAGAAATCTCCCCACTGGCAGAGTCCTTACAGCACTGATACTTCCAGTGCTGTGGGTGTTAACATCAACCTCTGAGTGTGAAAGAATTGCGCCACTTGCTCACCCATTCTATTAGCCATCTCCAATCTGAATGGAGGGTGGGCAGATGAATGACAGGATCTGCCTTTTCCAATTACAAAATACTTTCCATTCTGAGAAAGAATTCTATAAGTTCTAAGAATAGAGGGAGTGAGCTGGTGTCTTTCACATTCTCAATTGCTGATGGAAGATCAGATATGGCAGCAGAAGGTAAAGGTAGAAGATTTGTCTTTGGGGCGGGGGCTGGTGTGCTTGTGGCCCATGATAGTTTTTTAACAGTACTGTAACGCAGGATTGCTGTGTTTGAATTTGTCAAACAGAACGTATATATTGCTGTGCTCCCATGTTATTAAACATCTTTTTTTTACTTTGTTGGTGTTTAGTGCAAAATTGCTGGAAAGTGAAGCGGTGAATGAAAATCTTCGAAAGAGCCTGTCAAGAGCTTCATCCAGGACATCCTATTTTTCTGGCCACACACCATTCTCTGCACCTTTAATTCCAGCTGAGAAGGAAACCACTGAAATCCTAGATCTTGCCAAGAAAGACTTGGAGAAATTAAAAAAGATGGAAAAAAAGAAGAAAAAGAGGTAATGGTTAATTTATTTGCATTCTGTATAGTGACATTTTGTTTTTTTGCTTGTTTACATCCTGTTGGCAGTTGTGGTATTTACTAGATGTTTTACTTCATAACTTAATGTCATAATTTCATGCTTATGACATCAATTCACCTGTGTTACAAAATATTCATTCAGCTTTTATGAAGCATGTGTTTTTTTTTGTTTTTTTTAACTTTATAAAGAATACAGATCTTTATAACAAAGGTCTTTATATTTATGTCTGAAACACTGTATATCCTTTGCTGGATTTTTCAATTCTACTGATATTCACAGACATTAGTGGGCATATGTTAAGGTTTGTAGTCAATTTTTTTTTATTGTTGTACAGTAAGGGCATGTGACCATAAAGGAAAATGTAACCCATTAGGAACCATGCTTAAGCTTTGTATACGTGTAGATTTTTTTTTCATTCAACCAAGAGGTTAAAAAACAAAACAAAAAAAACAGATCCCCGCATCCACACAATGAAATATGCTAATCAGTGTTGCAGCCATTGGCTGCAGTAGCTGATTAATTGTTGATTGTCCAACAGGATCATTTGAAAGAAGCCAGTCTAATGACTGGCTTCTGTTGAACAGACAAGGCTACACATGGATCGAAATTCGTCATTCTGCTTAACTGGAGTGGAGAAATAGGTGTGGGATTATTTTAAAATACAGCAATATATGTTGACATACAGTATGTACCAAATTGTGAAAGTGACTGCTGATAAGGATAATAGGGCATAGATGACAGAAGACTGTTCATACAAAGCTGCTGATTTTTGTATAATTTTTTTGAGGTGTGCCTTAATATTGATGCACCAAGATCCTCCAGAAGCCACCTAGATTTCTGATGTTGCAAAAATAGGTAAAATAAACAACAAAATGGAGAGCCAACCCAAATTACTATAACTATCAGGGTGAAGCAGCCCTCCAAAGTGTATTAACTCTCTATAAGAATGAAATCACAAGCCAAGGGCGCTAATCCCAGTATTTTTATGCTTACAGAAAACCACAGTGCATAATTTTCAAAATTATATGTAATATCTCAAAACATAATCATGTAAATCACATTAATTCAAATATCCATTGAAGTAAATAGTTCATGCAGTGATATTAGTATGACTCTTGTCAGCTCTGTGCCCACAACCAGTCATGATCCAATATTCCTCCACCACGTGTGGTAAAATTAGAAACTTAGCAGATGCACATTGTTGCAAGCATAACGTATATCACTAAAGTGGTGCCATCAAATTAGAGAGGGGTCTGAAGTCACCACAGCCTCCTTGGAGTTTCTCTCTTGTACTAACTGGGATGCCACCATAAATATACTTAGGAAAGAAAAAGATTTCTCCCATAGTGTAATAAGTTTATTAAAATGAAAAAGTAATGGTTTAAAAATGCACTCACATGTCAATGTGCCCCAAGGCACTAAAACACAGCACTGGATGAATAGCAGACGCCAAGCACTGCCGCTCACTGAGTTCCCCGGGTCGGATCCAGCCCACCTGAAGTGGCGTGAGGAAAGGGACCGGAAGTGAAGACAGTGGCCAGGCCTCAATGCATTTCCCGGAATTGCGTCACCAGGAAACTCAGTCGCCTCCATCTTGGAAAATCCTTTTATGCCCTCACCACAGAGAGAGGTGTTGGTAATTATCATAATTCCCAGTTGGTCCAAATTAATCAAGATCGTCAGACTCCTATGTGGTTGGATTCCCCATGTAATATATTTGAACCATTACTTTTCATTTTAATAAACTTACTACACTATGGGAGAAATTTCTTTTTTTTTCCTGACTATTTTTGTGGTGGCATCCCAATTATTACAACAGAGAGACTCCAAGGAGACTATGGTGACTTCTGACCCCTTTCTAATTTGATGGCATCACTTTTGTGATATATGTTATGCTTGCAACAATGGGCATCTGGTTAGTTGCTAATTTTACCGCAGATGGTGGAGGAATATTGGATCATCTTTAATCATCACTGGTTGTGGGCACACAGCAGACAAGAGTCATGCTAATATCACCGCATTTACGATTTACCTGAATGGACATTTTAATTATGGTATTTACATGATTATGTTGTGAGATTATACACATAATTTTGAAATTATCCACTGTTTTTTTTGTAAACACAAAAATACTAGAATTATCGCCCTCGGTTTGTTAATTGACAAAATTTTAACCACTTGCCTTACAGAGGATTTACCCCCAGGCCTTTTTTTGCGTTACAGAGCTGCTTTACTTTAACTGACAATTGCACGGTCATGCAACACTGTACATAAATTATATTTATGGCCTTTTTCCCACAAATAGAGCTTTCTTTTGGTGGTATCTGATCACCTGAGCAATTTTTATTTTTTGCGATATAAGCAAAAAAAAGACCAACAATTTAAAAAACAATATTTTTGACTTTGTTATTAAACATGTCCAGTAAAAGAATGTAAATCAAGTTTTGTCATAAATTTAGGCCAAAATGTCCTTGCTAAAAAAAATCCCAATACGTGTAAATTAATTGGTTTACGTGAAAGTTATAGCATCTACAAATGGCGGTATATATACTGGAATTATTTATTTATTTTTTTTACTAGTAATGGCAGCGATCAGCAACTTATAGCAGGACTGCGGCGGGCATTCTGACACTGGGGGGAACTAACTGCCACTGACATCCTCAGTGATACTAATACAGTGATCAGTGCTAATAAAAAGCAGCGACACTGTACTAATGACACTGGGCAGGAAGGGGTAATATCTGGGGCGATCAAAGGGTTAACTGTGTGCTGTGTGTCTTAAGTGTGCTATGCGTACTTTACTAGGAAAACAAGCTGCTTTGTATTGCTCTGCTTGCGGACCAATACAAAGCAGCCTGTTCGTGCTGAGATCTGTATTGTTTACATACAGACTTCTCCTGTCAGCTCTGCCAACGTCATTGAGTCTTGGACGAGCATTGGCAGCCCGGACCCGGTGATTAACATGCCGAGGAGCCAATAGCAGTGCGGATAGGGAGCGCGCACCCCCCTACCCAGAAATACAAAATCACGTATCTATGCGTCATTTTGCGCATCCCTGCCGTCCTGTAGCAGTACTTCTGTTTCACAGATGTTGCATTTTCAATAACTATACACTGGATATTTAGGTTAGATACCCTTTTTAGAAGCACTTCTGCAAACATGAACATTTTGCAATTAAATATTATGATTCCAGTCACCACTTGCTTGCTGAAAGGTTCTAGTCATCCTTCAGTTGATCTAATCTACCTAGCTGCTGGTAGTTAAAGTTTAGTTGCTAGTATCCTGAATGGCACAGCATCATATGACAAGGGACTACAGTCTTCCCCCTAACACTCTCAAAGGGCTAATTAATCTAGCTGCATGAGATTATAAAGTTCTTGGATTATATGTAAATTGATTTAAATTAAGTTGCAGGGTATTTCTTATAGAATTTACGGATTCCACTTTAAGCCTGCCACTAGTCTCTTGACAAGCTGGCATTATTACTCTACAGATACCTTTTGTGGGGAAAATATTGATCTTGCCTCAGCACTGGCAGAAGCCTCAGTAAATATTTTTCTGTTTTTGTTTTAAAGTACATATGAGAAGAGACCATCATTCTAGCTAATTGCATTAAAACGCTGCTACAAATGTCAGTGGGAAGATGGCCCGTTCACACCAGAACACCGTGCGGGAATCCTGTGTTCCATATGCATTTCTTGCGCATGTTCAAAACACTGAGTGTGATCTGCTGTGGGTGTCAATGTAATACTAACAACACCCCTAACGCAGATTGCAAATGCAGTGCGTTTGCCTTCACCCAGTCACATGGTACCGCAGTATAATGCAAGCCGGATGCAATGCCTTTTTAAAAGTAGTGCATGCGAAACCTTTGGTGTGATCCAGTGCAATTTCAGCCCATTCACATAAATGGGCTGAAAATCACATTGCACTGAATGGCACAGGAATGCATAGTGTATTTCTATGCCATTCTGGTGTGAACTGGCACAAACTACAGTAGTAGGATTCGTCTTTTATAAAGGGTATTCTTTAAACCACTTGGCTCTTTTAAGATAAAGACAAGCAACAAGCAACTTTACCATTTACCTCTATTTTTGTTTATGTTCTGTGAGCTGTCATCAAAGGCCTAGGCCCTCTAGATGTGCATTCTGATTTCTCCATATGGCATTTACACTGGCCTTGGCCTATGACAACGACATTCAAAGAAAAGATGTCAAAACTTATATCTGCACTTTTGTTTGGTATCTGTGGATATATTTCAAAGGGTGTATGCGTTTTAAAAATGCAGTTGATGTTTAAATAGATGAATTATATATGTGTTGCCACAGTTAAAGCAGCATTTTCCATACAGGAAAAATCATTGCATGTTTTTTTTTTTTTTTTTTTTTTTTTTTTTTTTTTTTTTGCTATGCATTCATGTGTCATTGTCATTTTTGGACAGAGGCACAGAGCCATTCTCTGTTCACAATATATATTGCCTATTTTGATTTTATACATTTCAAGGTCATTTGCAAGGTGAGCAGATTCATAAATGGTTCACGAGGTATTGTTGGATGTCGAATTCATGGAATTATGAATGCTGATGACCATCAATGGACTTTTTGATGCACATATATTTATGGGGGGAGTAAAGGACTGTCTTGTTTGCATGATTTTATTACTTTCACTATTCATTGTATATATACTATATTATGAGTTTATATTAAAGCACCCAAAAAGGGACGTTCCGCTTGTGGGTATCTTTTCCCCCTCCACCGCCACATTTAGCACTTTTTTGTGGGGAAGCGGGTACCTGTTTTTGACAGGTGCCTGATCCCACTTCCGAGTCAGATCGCCGCAGCAATCTGAGCCGGAGGTTGCCACTACACCTGCCTGGCAGATCATACTGAGCATAAAGAAGATCTGAAGTTATGTAGTTTAATTAAATGACAACTTTTTTATGTAAAAGAAAAAATTGACCCTCTCTTTACTGCCTGATACCACCAATAAGCTGACCCCTCCCATTTCTTAATAAAGACCAAAATAGAAAAGTGGGGTGGCAAGGCACAAACTACCCAATTTCTACATCTACTGATTGATTTATTGTTTTTTTTTTTTAATATACAGGTGTACCTCGGTTTACGAATTTAATGCATGCTCCGGGATGTTTCATATTGCGAAAAATACGTAAACCGAAACGCCGTTTCCCATAAGAATGCATTGAAAGCCAATTAGTTTGTTCTTGAGGTCAGAAAAAAAAAGTCGCTGTCGCTATAGATCAGTGCCATTTTTTTTTTTTTCCTTCACTATACACTAGCTAAGAGAATCTACTGTCACTTTCCTCCCAGCTAAAGAAAGTTTTCCTTTTAGTTTCTTTCCCCGCGTTAAAAGACACCATGTTTCCTTTTAGTTTGTTTCCCAAGATATAAGAAACAAACTATCCTCTAGCTCCGGGGAAAGTGACAGCTAATTCTGTGAGCTATAGTGAAGAAAAAAAAAGTGGGCAATTGCATTTAAAAATCTGCAGCGACATACACTTCATATTGCGAAAAACAATTTGTAAACCGAGGCATTATTTTCAATGGATTTTCATTCTTTAACCAAGGTGTTCGTAAACTGAGGTACACCTGTATGTATTTTTTTAATGTAAGCTCCACTTGTGCACTGCCATGGATTTTTTTTGTTGTTAGTTTGTTCTTCATTCTTTAGATTTTTGCCTTAGTGAGTCGCTAACCCAGCGTAAAACAGTGATGTTGAAGAACAGAAAAACAGTCAGCACTGAAATTCAGGCCAAAACCTCCTCATTTTCCAGATGGAGTATTCCAGGGACCAGAACTATGGATATAAATTGAAAACCTTTGCTGATATAAATTGAAAACCTTTGCTGCCTGCATAAACAACATGCAAGGAGAAGAGTATAATATATATTCAAACATTGGCTGGCTTTTTTTTTTCTTTAAAGCAAAGGAACGATCATTTATCTATAAAGCCCATTGCACATGGGTTCAAGCATTTCTTTTACAGAAGCATCTTCCCATGCAGTGCCACTAGTGCTCTCAGTTGCATGTTGACAAATGGCCTGCTGGATGAACTTGAAGATTGTATGCAGTGAGGTGTGCTTGTTGCTATGACTTCTGTGTGCAGTATACCCAATTTCAGCTTACAGGTAAATAGGGCTTTAAATACTCTGAGATCTGCTTCTGACAGAATTCGCACTGCTATCTGGGGAGATATTGTGTGTCTGTAAAAGATACATTTTTTAAGCCTGTTTGGGTTAGACCAGCGGTTCTCAACCTGGGGGTCGCGACCCCTTTGGGGGTCGAACGACCATTTCCCAGGGGTCGCCTAAGACCATCGGAAAACACATATTTCCGATGGTCTTAGGAACCGAGACACCGCTGCAGTCTCCGGCGATGTGTGGGCGGGATGATACGCTGCTGTCACCTGGCCACACCTCCGGGATCGCTCCGCAGCTCCGCCTCCTCGCCGCTGATTGGCCACCGGAACTGTAGCTCAGGAGAGGCACACAGGCGGCCAATCACCGGCGAGGAGGTGGAGCTTGGAGAGGAGGAGCCGAGCGGCAGCGCGCGTACATCAAAGAAGACCGAGGGAGCTGCCGGAGCGAGTGAAGAGGAGAGCGGCCAGAGAAGGAAGACAGCTGACAGGTAAGTGAGAGAGCGAGCCCAGGCTGGAGCAGGGGTCAGCAAAGTAAGTATCATTGGTGTCAGTGGGAGGAATAGTGCCCCATCATTTGTGTCACTAATACCAACGATGGGGCACTATTCCTCCCCCCACTGACACCAACGATGGGGCACTATTCCTCCCCCCACTGACACCAACGATGGGGCACTATTCCTCCCCCCACTGACACCAACGATGGGGCACTATTCCTCCCCCCACTGACACCAACGATGGGGCACTATTCCTCCCCCCACTGACACCAACGATGGGGCACTATTCCTCCCCCCACTGACACCAACGATGGGGCACTATTCCTCCCCCCACTGACACCAACGATGGGGCACTATTCCTCCCCCCACTGACACCAACGATGGGGCACTATTCCTCCCCCCACTGACACCAACGATGGGGCACTATTCCTCCCCCCACTGACACCAACGATGGGGCACTATTCCTCCCCCCACTGACACCAACGATGGGGCACTATTCCTCCCCCCACTGACACCAACGATGGGGCACTATTCCTCCCCCCACTGACACCAACGATGGGGCACTATTCTCCCCTCCACCACACTGACATCAATGATGGGGCACTATTCCTCCCACTGACACCAATGATGTGGCACTATTCCTCCCACTGACACCAGTGATGTGGCACTACTCCCACTGACACCAGTGATGTGGCACTACTCCCACTGACACCAGTGATGGGGCACTACTCCCCCCACTGACACCAATGATGGGGCACTACTCCCCCCACTGACACCAATGATGGGGCACTACTCCCCCCACTGACACCAATGATGTGGCACTATTCCTCCCACTGACACCAGTGATGGAGCACTACTCCCCCCACTGACACCAGTGATGGGGCACTACTCCCCCCCACTGACACCAATGATGGGGCACTACTCCTCCCACTGACACCAATGATGGGGCACTACTCCTCCCACTGACACCAATGATGGGGCACTACTCCTCCCACTGACACCAATGATGGGGCACTACTCCTCCCACTGACACCAATGATGGGGCACTACTCCTCCCACTGACACCAATGATGTGGCACTACTCCTCCCACTGACACCAATGATGGGGCACTACTCCCCCCACTGACACCAGTGATGGAGCACTACTCCCCCCACTGACACCAATGATGGGGCACTACTCCCCCCACTGACACCAATGATGGGGCACTACTCCTCCCACTGACACCAATGATGGGGCACTACTCCTCCCACTGACACGAACGATGGGGCACTACTCCTTCCACTGACGCCAACGATGGGGCACTACTCCTCCCACTGACGCCAACGATGGGGCACTATTCCTCCCACTGACGCCAACGATGGGGCACTATTCCTCCCACTGACGCCAACGATGGGGCACTATTCCTCCCACTGACGCCAACGATGGGGCACTATTCCTCCCACTGACGCCAACGATGGGGCACTATTCCTCCCACTGACGCCAACGATGGGGCACTATTCCTCCCACTGACGCCAACGATGGGGCACTATTCCTCCCACTGACGCCAACGATGGGGCACTATTCCTCCCACTGACGCCAACGATGGGGCACTATTCCTCCCACTGACGCCAACGATGGGGCACTATTCCTCCCACTGACGCCAACGATGGGGCACTATTCCTCCCACTGACGCCAACGATGGGGCACTATTCCTCCCACTGACGCCAACGATGGGGCACTATTCCTCCCACTGACGCCAACGATGGGGCACTATTCCTCCCACTGACGCCAACGATGGGGCACTATTCCTCCCACTGACGCCAACGATGGGGCACTATTCCTCCCACTGACGCCAACGATGGGGCACTATTCCTCCCACTGACGCCAACGATGGGGCACTATTCCTCCCACTGACGCCAACGATGGGGCACTATTCCTCCCACTGACGCCAACGATGGGGCACTATTCCTCCCACTGACGCCAACGATGGGGCACTATTCCTCCCACTGACGCCAACGATGGGGCACTATTCCTCCCACTGACGCCAACGATGGGGCACTATTCCTCCCACTGACGCCAACGATGGGGCACTATTCCTCCCACTGACGCCAACGATGGGGCACTATTCCTCCCACTGACGCCAACGATGGGGCACTATTCCTCCCACTGGCGCCAACGATGGGGCACTATTCCTCCCACTGGCGCCAACGATGGGGCACTATTCCTCCCACTGGCGCCAACGATGGGGCACTATTCCTCCCACTGGCGCCAACGATGGGGCACTATTCCTCCCACTGGCGCCAACGATGGGGCACTATTCCTCCCACTGGCGCCAACGATGGGGCACTATTCCTCCCACTGGCGCCAACGATGGGGCACTATTCCTCCCACTGGCGCCAACGATGGGGCACTATTCCTCCCACTGGCGCCAACGATGGGGCACTATTCCTCCCACTGGCGCCAACGATGGGGCACTATTCCTCCCACTGGCGCCAACGATGGGGCACTATTCCTCCCACTGGCGCCAACGATGGGGCACTATTCCTCCCACTGGCGCCAACGATGGGGCACTATTCCTCCCACTGGCGCCAACGATGGGGCACTATTCCTCCCACTGGCGCCAACGATGGGGCACTATTCCTCCCACTGGCGCCAACGATGGGGCACTATTCCTCCCACTGGCGCCAACGATGGGGCACTATTCCTCCCACTGGCGCCAACGATGGGGCACTATTCCTCCCACTGGCGCCAACGATGGGGCACTATTCCTCCCACTGGCGCCAACGATGGGGCACTATTCCTCCCACTGGCGCCAACGATGGGGCACTATTCCTCCCACTGGCGCCAACGATGGGGCACTATTCCTCCCACTGGCGCCAACGATGGGGCACTATTCCTCCCACTGGCGCCAACGATGGGGCACTATTCCTCCCACTGGCGCCAACGATGGGGCACTATTCCTCCCACTGGCGCCAACGATGGGGCACTATTCCTCCCACTGGCGCCAACGATGGGGCACTATTCCTCCCACTGGCGCCAACGATGGGGCACTATTCCTCCCACTGGCGCCAACGATGGGGCACTATTCCTCCCACTGGCGCCAACGATGGGGCACTATTCCTCCCACTGGCGCCAACGATGGGGCACTATTCCTCCCACTGGCGCCAACGATGGGGCACTATTCCTCCCACTGGCGCCAACGATGGGGCACTATTCCTCCCACTGGCGCCAACGATGGGGCACTATTCCTCCCACTGGCGCCAACGATGGGGCACTATTCCTCCCACTGGCGCCAACGATGGGGCACTATTCCTCCCACTGGTGCCAACGATGGGGCACTATTCCTCCCACTGGCGCCAACGATGGGGCACTACTCCTCCCACTGCAAAATTACAGTTATGAAGTAGCAATGAAAATAATTTTATGGTTGGGGGTCACCACAACATGAGGAACTGTATTAAGGGGTCGCGGCATTAGAAAGGTTGAGAACCACTGGGTTAGACCTAAGGTTTAAGTTCACAAAAGCCACCCACCTAATGATAACCAAGTTGCTCATAGCAAAGTTATGGTCAACCGGGTCATTGCAGTGTCATTTTTTTAATTGGGGCAATTAAATGAGTTTGATTATATTTTATTTTATGTAATGAAGGAGAGAGAGATATTTTCATATGCTAAAATTGCCCTCCATTTAGCGGAAGAGCAATAGAATAATAGTAACCCGACACCAAACCTGATTGACATTTAGGCCAGCTATACATGGATTCATATTCAGCTGGTTCTACAGGGATCGGCCAAATTTTGATCTGTGTATGGGCAGGGAGGCTGTACAGATGTTGACTTCTATACAACTGTCCTGCCAGATTTAACCTGCTTCATCAGTGCTGCAGGCTATAGCCTGCAATGCTGATCAGTGTATTCCTACGTTCTTTTGGCTGTGAAGTCTCCCTGCTGTCAGAATACAATAGTTTGATTGTGTGGATAGGGGAATTGGGTCAATTTTATTTATTTATTTTTTTTTTTGCTGGTTGAATGAAAAACACTGATCCATCTTTGGGCTGCCTTAGCATGGTTTGCCAACTGCAAAATCATAACAAGAGGGCCCATTTGCAGTTTACAGTAGCACCTCTTGTATTTTTGAAAGGCTACTGCTGCTTTTCATCCACAGCAACTAGCAGAATGTGTGGCTGTAATATCATAATATTATTATTCATATATACCAGGTTAATTTTATTTTTTCCCTTTTACAGGCTTATATTTTTTAGCTGTCACTATTAATATTCTTTTCTTCATAGTGTATTGAAATATGCTACTGAATGTAGATCACAGCTTTGTCTTAGTTTTGTTTTTTTTACATACTGCTTACCATTGTATATTGTAATGTACAGTATATGTTGAAGGTAGGAAGTTCATGCACCATTTTTACCTCTATAACTTTCATTGTTTGTCTGGTCTGTCCTGCATTGGTTTGGCTGCCTATTCTGTACTTCTGCTTTTGAAGGCTGCAGCAACTTCAGGAAAGCAACCAGGAAGAAAGAAGGTTGGAATACTCCCCTTTATCTCTGATATTTGTTTTAGTTGGATCTTCACCTGTTTTTACAACCAAAAAAAATAACATTTTATTTTTTTTAATTAACCCAGTATAATAAAATAATTCCAGCTTAATTTTATGCATTTATGTGTCAGTTGCCAGCACTACCATTTTGTTTTAGACCTGTACTAGTGTAGTAATCTAATTTGGGAAGAGAAAATTCTCATACTGAAGCTGGCCATACACAAATTGAAATTTGGCTGGTTAGTAGGGAATGGCCGAAATTCAATCCTTGTATGGGCAGGTTGGCTGTATACAAGATGATCTATTGATCGACTTGTGTATAACCAGCCTGTCGGGTTTTCCCCAAACAATCAGTACCAGACGGCAACACTGATCATTGTATTCAGAGGGCTGGATGGCTCCCCGCCATCCACATACAATACCACAACAGGAGGGATTCTCCCGTCATCGAAAGGGGGAATCTAGGCATTTTCTTTCCTTCAACTCACTGGTTGATTGACAAAAAAAAATCCATAATGTATGGGCTGCCTGAAGCTTTAGAAAGCTTTAAAGTGGACTGGTCGTTAAGAAATACTTACCATGAATAGGGCATGTTTCTGAATGACCAAATCACAATATTATTGTAAGTAGCTCAGAAAGGCTGATCCTTTTTACATAATTACAAGCTGTACTTTAAAAACATGATTTCCAATACATTTTTTACACATTGATAAGAATATTACCACTGAATTGTTTTTCAAATGTATGCTTAAAAGATTCATAAGGACTACAGTTTCACTTTAAAGGAAACCTATATGCAAACCAGACTTTAGAGACACACATGCAGTATAATTAGTTTTTTTTGCCTATGTCTGTGTTTTGTACTATTTTTTACAGTTTTGTAAAAAAAAAAAAAAAACCCCACAAATTTTAACCTTTAACAGGATGTAAAGCATATCTTGGTGAGCATCTTGTTTTTCTGTGCTGCCCACTAAAGACTTCTCATTGCTATAGTGCAGCACGGAGGTGCATGGTTTTACTAAATACCCACAACTGTTGCCCTCATACCTACAGTAGGGGCTCACAAGCTGGTGAAAGGAAAACAAAGTTGCTAAGCAATTAAACTCTGCTACACAGGCCAGGCTTACATCAAGTAGGTTTAACATCTGTGGCTTGGGTATTTTGACCCTGTGCAGTTTGATATCACAAAAAGTCTGCAACTCATAATTGAATAGAACCGAAATCCAAGTAAAGGTAACTTTCTATGCTGTAAGTTTACCTAAGCGGAGTCCACCTTGGAGACTTAAATTCACTTTTTTTCATGTTTCTTACAAATTTATATTAGAACAAGGCAGGGATCCATACACTCAACAATGTTTATTTTGTTACTGTTCTGCCTATTGTGCAGATACAGGTTTTATATAATTGTTTCAAAATCCAAAATTTTTCCAATAAGGAAATAAGTTACATCAGAAGTCTGTTCAGATCTAATGCTACAAAATAGGTGATGCATTCCATTTTGCAAGGTTTGTCCCACTACCCTGCCAGAAATTGCCAGATATATATTTTTAGAAACATGGACAAGAATGGAAGTGGGGCCTCCCATCACTACACACAACACTCATTGTAAGTAAAAAAAAAAAAAAAAAACTTAATAAAAATAAATTGCAAACTTGCACATCGGAAGTATTTTTTCGGGCATCCAGGTTACGGTTAACACTCTGGTATTGTTTACAAGGATTTCTTTGCGCTGGCTATGCACAGTACTATATAAATTCATGGCAGCTCCCCTCACTTATGTAGCTTATACGTTAACTTGTTGATGGGTTAATATTCTCAGGACTGTGCAAAGTAATCCTTGTAAATGTACCTAGAGAATTGTGGAACTGCCACCGGCCTAAAGACCAGCTACTGATTGGAGTATTAAGTTTCTATTAACAGCGAATATGTTGGATACTTCGTACTCTTATAAGACCCATTCAGTTCCATCAAACTTGTCTTATGGCAGTGATCTTCCTAGAGCTTCAGGATCCCCATGTTCACGTTTATTCTCACAAAACTGTAGAAAAACTGAAAGTTGGCAAATGTATTCTACATGCCTCTGTAAACATTTGAAAAATGCTCAATGCATAATTTTACTGTATGAAATGTCTTGCTGGCAAATATAAGCCGGTATTAAAATAGGTTGGCTGGTAGTAGCTGGTGTAAAAGATTTAACTGAAGAATACACTTGAAATTCATAAAACAGCTGGATTTACTACACCTTATTAGGGATATTCTGTGCATTGTAAAGTGGGGCCTGCTGCAATGGCCAGGAGTCACTATGCACAAAATACATCCCTATTCTTGATGAACACAGTCATATTTTTTTTTCTCTGAATTAAAATGCGTTGGGTGCAGATATTGGATGGTGATCTTAATCAACACATTGGGGTATATTTATATGGCTTTGGAAATGACTTTTGCCAAACATTTACTGGCAACGAATCAATCATTGTCATTCAAAACACATGCACCATGAATGATTCACCTGTGGTAAATATTTGGTGAATATTAGATAGACTGCTTTAAAAATGTACCCCAGTATATCTAGACCAAAATATAACAACTTTACCTTCAACAGTGAGTGGCATTTAACCATCTCTCTAAGCTACAACAGGGCCCATTTTCTGTACTCGTGCTCTAAAGCTTTATATGTATGATTGGCAAAAAGAATTGCATGCCACACATTCCTGCTGAGAGCTCCCTGGCATGAAAATTTTGCTGAGCTGAATGGCTGCATACAAGGTATATTCAGAGCTACACTGTCTGTGCTTGCTTGAACTACAGTTACATTTGTTTTTTTCCATAGGCCCTTATTGCACAGTCATGTTTCCATAGTAGGTTATAAGGGTGGTACTACACTTGAATGTTTTTCAACTAAAGATTTCGGAGTTTTTGTTGAGTCAGGTACTACAGGGAGCACAACATATCTGTTCGGTACTTAACACAGAGCTAAACCTCAAGACCAAATGACAAATATTGGGCCCTCAAGGACTTTTTGCCATAATGTGCAAATATGCACAGTATTATTGCTGTTTATGACACTCTCCTAGCAAAGTGATCTCCTCCAGTGCTGCGTTGTCTGCACTTCCTTCTGTGGCCATCTCTTCCACCAAGATGGCTCAATTCCTGCCCATGCAAGTTACTTTTTCTCAGCAAAGAATCAAGTTGAGACTGTACACTGAGCTGCTCATGCGTGGCTCAGTGTACATTTACAGAAAATTGTGGGCAAGTAGAAGCATCTATAACAGAAGACATGCACACATTCCTTTCTGCCATAAAAAAGTATTGTCAGGCTTTTTTTTAACAAACCAACTTTAGTTCAATCGTAAACGTGCAACCAAGCGTGCGCATTCCCTTGCAGCGTATTTAGGATAGCTCAATAATTTCTATGGTTTTTCAAATGCATGGGAACACTTAAAAGTACTGAAAGCATGATATTTTTAAAAATATGTTGCACTTAACTGCATGTACTGCAATATCATTCAGTTTTGGTGGTCGTGAATGCACCTGCATTTGCTAGATGAGTGGGGCTGCCATTTAGATTTAATAACACCCGGGCGCAACTGCGGAGGGCAGTGCGTTTTTATGCTGTGCAGGAAAAGGAGCTCTCCTACACTGCAGGTGCTGTCGACCAACCCCAGACAGTGATTTAGTGCATCAGCATACCCCATCCCCTTTTGACAGCAATCTGGTCATCTGGAAGCACACCCTCATTTGATGCTGAAGCACTCCCTTCCTTTCCGCATCCCTATAACAGAAGTAACATTGTACCAAGATACATTTATTCTATTTATTGCTTTTTAGACCAGTTTATTCATTTAACTAGTCATATGTCTGAGTATTTTTGTGTAATTTACACTTAAATAGTCAGCAATTGATCTTGAGTAGCAAATGCAGTGTCTGAAAAACAGTATGTGTATGACCACCCGAAAAAATCTTAACTGCTGTAATGAACTCTATGCTATCTTGGGGCCCATTCACACTTCTGTGCGCTTGTTGTAGCATAACACTGTGTACAGCATGGGGCTTTGCTCATTTTTACTGGCACCCCTCAAAGCACATTCACATGCAGAGCGTATTATTTCAGGTGTGTTTTTTGGTCAGTGGATGCACATTCAGGGTTGATAGAAGATTAGCAGGCCTGTTCAAAGCTACACATACGTGAGACTGTGCACATGAGTGGGAATAGGCTTTTAGGGCATGTTTTAATACATAATGTAATGCTCAGTTTCACCAGAATATCTGCTCCTAATGTATTATGGACGGTATTTTATGCAATATGCACTAAGCCAATCAGTTTCTTTGCCATCCTCATAAATCCTTAATCTAATGGCTTTTATTTGACTTGCTTCTTTCTAGGACACAGCTTTTACAGTATATTTACTTGGCACTCTGTTTTTCTTTCTTTGTAGTCCTGTCAAATTTGTTCCATGGTTCCATCCTTTACCATTGTTATGAAGTGTCTAGTGACAAAGAAACATGCAGTTAAAATATAGATACTGTGAAGTAGAAGAACATGTAACATGTTTCTTGTCAAAGTGATGCTTCATCAAATTTATTTCTGTTTTAGAGAGATTGAACTTTACTTGGTTGGACATGTTCTTGTTAACAGTGTAAAGAGGCTTGTTCCCACTTGCAAACTACAATGCTTTCAAGTATCCGATAATAAGTTTCTTTAAATCCTGGATTTGTACTGGGTAAATTTAGGATGGGCATTCCCTTTGTAGTCATGGTTCTGCACATTGCAAATTTTGCAGCCATGCATCAAATATGACATGCACTGTTAGGTAGGACTAAGGCGAGCGCTTTCTTTCAGTATATAGCTCTGGAGATTGTGTGTATATATGTGTGTATTACAATTATTATTAATTTATTTATTATTTTACTCATGCCTTTTTTAAACAAAATTTATGTCCAAGAGATTAGTAATGTCAAAGCCATAAATCTATGCCTAGAATTTTAGCTATGCCAAAAGCTGACTTTGTCAGTTATTTCCCCATACTATATTTAGTTAAATGCATATTTACTGAATTAAAACAGAATACTTGTAAACATAAGTTATGTTACTAAACTGCCTCGGATATTCATTCAGGGAAGTATCTTGCTTTTATGTAGATTATTGCAATTGGCTTGTAGCATAAAATACTTTTGATTTGGGGAAAAAGTAAAAGTATTAAATTGTGATACTGATGCTGTTTGTGCTTGAAAAGGCCACCTAAAATTGCAAGTGGAAATTAGCTGTATAATGCCTAAGGCTACATGACCATCACATTTCCAATTTGGTTTTGTTGTCTTGGCACAAAGCTGAAGCATGTACTTGGTTACAGTGTTTAACTGGGCATTTTCTGTTTTTGTTACTTTCTAGTACTGTCAAAGATGAATATGGGGATGGTGAAAAGTCAGAAGAGAGAGGCTCTACAGAAAAAGAAACCAATGAAATAGATAATGTAAGTTTGGGAGAGGTTTGTCTCTGCTGCATAACAGTTTCTGTGTGTGTGCTATGTTTACTGCTTCATTTTTGTGTAAAGGGAATATGTAGTGTTTTGTACATATTTTAATTATATAATGAAATATGTAACAATATACTGTATATGTTCAGGACCAATGATGTTCAGTTAAGGCCCATTAACACTACTGTAGGTGTGGTTACCTGTGTGAGGAGTACAAAGAAGAAGGTGCCTACAGTGAAACATGGTGGTGGGAGTGTCCTTCTGTGGGGCTGCACGAGTGCTGCTGGTGTTGGGGAACTGCATTTCATTGATGGCATCATGAATTCACAGATGTACTGCTCTATATTGAAAGGGAAGATGCTACCATCACTCCATGCCCTTGATTGTCATGCACTTTTCCAGCATGACAATGATCCAAAACACACATCTAAGGCCACTGTTGCATGCCTGAAGAAGAACCGGGTGAAGGTGATTCAGTAGCCAAGTATGTCTCCTGATCTGAACCCAATTGAACACCTATGGGGAATTCTGAAGACAAGTTGAACATCACTCTCCATCCAGTATTCAGGCTCTAAAACAGGCCGTTCTTGAAGAATGGAAAAAGAGACGTTGCAATATGTTGCCAACATGTTCATTCCATTCTTAGAAGACTTGGTGCTGTCCTTACAAATCATGGAGGTCATACAAAATACTAGATGTAGTAGTTTTTGTTGTGGGATGTATTCATTTTTGCCTCAACTAATTTGGGTAAAACTGAAGTTTTTCTAATCCAAGTTATATTAAGAACCTTACTTTCATGTAATGAGCTAAACAAATGTTCTATGAAACTCAGTTTTGTCAAAATTTGTTGAAATTGTTCATTGAGATATTGACTAAAATCTTACTTTTCAAAAGGGGTGTACTCATTTATGCTGAGCACTGTATGTGTAATGTTCAGACCATAACTCACTGTTACATATTGGGTTCCAGAATGAAGCAATATTACGCAACATGTTTGCACAAAACAGGTTTGAGGTTTATTAACATTTTGGAGAGCACTGTAGCTGTTCAGTAATGAAACTAATCCTCAAAAATACAACTTGCTTAATAATTGTGCACACGGTGTACATACACACATGCATATACTGTAAACACATGTACATATGCAAGTGCTTACATAAACTTGCGCATACACACACATACATATAGCCTTTTAAAAAGATTGCAGTTATGCTGTGCCTGCACCCGTTCTGCTGAGTGAACTGTTTGTTTAGTAGTGCACTGTAGGAAGAAAGCGGAGCAGGTCAAGACTCAGGAAGATGCCTCCCCCTTCCACTGCTGTGCATGTCAATGTACCTCTGATCACGCTCCCAATGTGCCAATGTACAGTTTGGAGCTCCACCAGGCTCAGTTCTGAATAGTGCATTAGCACAATGGGAGCGCGATCACAGCCTTTCTCAACCAGGATGCTGAGGCAATCCTGATGACTGCAGATGGCACTCTGATTGGGAGGCTGGACTAAAACTCCCTCCTCCACTCACCATCTGATTTCTTCTTTTTTACAGATTTTACAAATGTTTGCCCTTGGTAGTAAAACTGACAGGTTTTTTTTTTTTTTTAGGAAGAAGGTAGTGATCATGAAGAAGAAGATGAGGAAGAGGATGAAGATGAGGAAGATGCTGATGTTGCAGAGAGCTCAGACGAATCGGATTCAGAACTAGATGAAAAAGGTATTCTTTTTTGCACCTTGCTGTTTGTAGTAATTTAGAAGATAAAAGGATAAGTTCACCTTTCATAACATGTTACACCCCTATTTAGGGTGTAACATATAACATGTTATGAAAGGACTGGCCCCTGCTCCTCCCTGCTTCCCCACTTTGACAGCTACTCGCCCCGCTAGCTGTATTGCATTTAAAAAAGTCCACTGTGAATGAGAACTACAAGTCCCAACAGCCTTAGCAGCTGTCAGCTTGTAGTTCTCAATGAACTACCACAGCTCTGTGAGCGCTGTGGTAGTTAATTGATTTTTCCTGTCAGAGTGTATCTGCTTGCTCGTATGGGATGCAGGGGCAAGCAGATATACTGCCAGATATGCAGGAGACCTGCATGGCACCAGCGATCTGATTGCTGGTGCAATGCTTTACAGACTCCTGCAGCCAAAAATAATAAATGTATATTTTGTTGCCTGCAAAAAAAGTGTAAAAAAAAAAGGCGACCTTATTCTTTAAATATGTGTATGAAATGTAATAACTGTTTGGCTTGTTGCAATCCAGTTACACTGATGTTTCTTCTATAGGGTAATGTAGTGCTTTATTACGCCTTTTTCTATCTTGTTTCAAATAATACCTGACAATTATTTCTATTTGGGTTTCATAATATTTTACCAATGCTATTTTAAGAAAACTACCAAGCAGATCTGGCCAACATTACCTGTGAGATTGCAATCAAGCAGAAGCTTATCGATGAGCTAGAGAACAGTCAGAGAAGGCTGCATACACTTAAGCAGCAATACGAGGAGAAGCTGATGACACTGCAGCATAAAATTCGAGACACACAGCTTGAAAGGGATCGTGTGCTTCAAAACATGGGTAATAAACACATTCTTAGCATTTAAAGAATACCTGTTATCATCAAAAACCTGAAATTGATGATGGCACCTCAGTAAAAAAAAGTAACTTTAAATTATGGGTAGTACCATGCACACTGTTAAAAAATAAACTTTCCCTGTGTTAAAATGTGTTCTGCATTTTTTTTTTTTTTTTTGGTAATAAAGACATTCATAGATATTTGAAGGTTGTTTGGTCTAAGTAACAGCAGATAATTCCAGCTAATTAATTCCAGGGGAATTTATAGATCTTCCTAGATGGATTGATGAAATAAAGGCAGCTGTATCGATGTCATATATCTCTTCCCTTTTTTTTTTATTTTTTTTTATTTTATAGACTTTACCATGCACACTCTGGCAATAACTGTGTACATGCTAATGAAACAGTTGTTTAAAAAAAATATGCTCACCATTTACTGCATGTGATTGGATTAACTGATGTGATCATTCAGAGTTGATATACCCCTACAAGTACATGCAGTGTCCACATAGGCAGGTAATGCATGTGTATTTTGCTATTGGTAAATTCCCTTCTCATCAAGGAATGGGACCACTTTTTATTTCTTGTAGGGACAAAAGTCACCCATCTGCATGCCTTCAATATAAAAATATGAATATTGTCCCTCGGTGTTGTGTGTGTTTTTTTTTTTTTTTGCTTTTTCTCCCCTTCATTTGTACTTATCACTGTAATATATTATATTAGGCTCCATGGAAACATGCACTGAAGAGAAAACCAAGAAAATCAAAACCGAGTATGAGAAGAAGCTACAAACGATGAATAAGGAGCTCCAGAAACTGCAGACTGCCCAAAAAGAACATGCACGATTGCTGAAAAACCAGTCACAATATGAAAAGCAGATGAAGAAATTGCAACAAGAGGTTGTCGAAATGAAGAAGACAAAGGTAATGGAGACAGGAGCAGCACCACCTGGATGTAGTACAGGGATGCAGAGGGATGGCTATATTTTTGAAATGATCGCTACAGGCTCTTTCCTCTTGGCGAAGTTACACAAGTGCTTTTCATATGAGATCTTTATGTGAGTGTCCTAGTTGAAAATGATGACTTTGGTGATCATTTCTACATGCTCTTGGTGTGAAAGTCTGCATGAAATGCCTTGATCCACGCATACTGCTTTTCGAATTGTAAGTATGAAATTACTGTTATGAAAAAGCTTGCGTGTGACCGCAGCCTTATTGTCTGGGCCCTCTTTCTTGAAAGCTGATAGATATGCAGGAAGAGCATTCTGTACAATAAAATGGTAAGAGGCAGTAGTGAGTGTGTCAAAGTGTGGCGCTGTCCCCAATACAGTAGTATTTAAAAAAAAAAAGAGAAATTGCCCAAGGCCCATGGCTATATTTCAAAAACATCACTTTCTTTTTTTTTTATTATTATTGTTATTATTAGACATATTCAAAATGTTCCAGAGAATTAATATACATAATAAATCAAGTTTATAATGTATATGGAAGTAAAAATGCTAAATTTACATGATCCATGAGTTGCTTAATACAAGCTCTCCAGACACCTTGACTCGTTTCGTGAAGCAGCATTCACTTCTTCAGGAGATAACAAGACCTGTAGATATAGTATATGGAATGGTATCTGAGGAGAGACCAGGTTGTTTTAAATAAAGGAAAAAAACACCCACAAAATCTAAAGACTTACTACCAAATCAATCCATATCACCCACTGCATTCCCTTAGGGCAGGCATGTCCAAAGTCCGGCCCGCGGGCCATTTACGGCTCGGGGGTCGGTTTAATACGGCCCTCCAACAGCCCTCCCTGCTCTGTGTAATGTGGTCCTCCCATGGCCCTCCCTTCTATGGCAGACAGTCTTCTGCTTGAGAGCAGAGGGCAGTGCGCATGCCTGACTGCGGCGCGTTCTCCCTGGTCTGTGTAAATGCGGCTGCCGCACGGCCCTCCCTTCTGTGGCAGACAGTCTTCTGCTTGAGAGCAGTGCGCATGCGTGAGCGACAGAGGGCGGTGACGTCAGGGCCGGGCTTCCAGCGTGAAATGTGTTTCTCTTCCCCTCCCGGCTGCCGAGCAGAGACTTCAGCTCCAGCTACCTTTTTCACCCTTCACATTAGTGCAGGTAAGTTTTTTTTAAAATTAATTTTCAATACATTGTGAAAACTCAGCTGTCAGTTGATATTAATGTTATGAAATGAAAAGTATGTCGTTTGCAATTAACTTGGCATAAAATAATTTATTTGCATTTAATTGTAATGGTTCAAAGAATGTTCGGAAAAATGTTCGGCCCTCCACCATGTTCACTTCATCCAATCTGGCCCTCTTTGAAAAAAGTTTGGACACCCCTGCCTTAGGGTATTGATCCAGTTCTAGTCACAGCTCTTGGCCAGGACGGTCTTTGCTGGTAGGGTGTCTTCCAGTCCCCATCTGTTTTCTAGGGCTGTCTTTCAGCCCTTTTATTGTTTCTATAAAAGTTTTGTGATATGGATTAATTTGGTGGTAAGTTTTTTGACATTCTGTTTTTTCTCTTTATAATGACCTGGTCTCTCCTCAGATACCGATACATATACTTTAACTACAAGCCTTGTTATCTCCTGTAGAAGTGCTTCATGAAACACGTTGAGATATTTTATAGAGAGCTTGTGTTCTGCAACTCGTGGGATAATATAGATGTTGCATTTTTACTTGCATATACATTATAAACTTGATTTGTTATGTATATTGATTCAGTGGAATATTTTTAATGTGTCTTTTTTTTTTTCTAACAATAACAATAAAGAATGTGATATTTAAATGTAGTCTGTGTGCCATGCAAAGTCCCTTGCGCAATTTCTCTGTTTCCATCTTACAATGGCTTATTGCTTTAATTTAAATAGGAAAAAAAAACATTTACTAGTGTTGCTTTTTTGAATTTTATTTCAGTTTAATGGGTTGTTAATTTTACTGTATTAATTCAGGTTCGTCTCATGAAACAAATGAAGGAAGAGCAAGAAAAGGCCAGAATGGTTGAATCTCGTAGATCCCGTGAAATTGCACAGCTTAAAAAAGATCAACGCAAACGAGATGTAAGTTAAGTGACTTAAAATGCAATACTGTAGGTAAATGTTTCACGTTTGAATTTGTATAGTAATGAATTTACAGTGTAATTTTTTTTTTCTTTGTTTTCATTTTGAAAGAAACATACAGTGTGAGTATTCACCACAAAATACTGGCTACAGTGCATGTAATCAGGCATGAGAGGTATCAACCAGCATCTGAATAGGCAAAAGTAATAAGCTTCTTATTTTTCCATTCTGTGCAAGCAAAGGACATTTCTAAGAGGAAAAAACATGTTATTACATTAAGCACAGAGTAATATTGTTGACTATTTTATGTAGCGCTTGAAAACTGGCAAAATTACCCAGGTAAGCGCCACTTACCCAGGCAAGCGTCAGAAGAATTCCTTTTACTAAAGTTCAGCGTTCACTGAACTTCAGAATAAAAATACATCTCATTTAGTAAAACGGTCTGCTTTCCAACCCAGGTTTTGCCTTCTGGCCTAACAGAACAGTACTGAAACATTCATGTTTCTAAAAAAAACATTTAACCATTCATATGCACAATAAAAACTATTACATTTACTAACACATTTGGAAAGTATAAAAACATTACTACTACATACTATTAAAAGCAAATTACTGCATCACTATACCACTATTTCACATCAAAGGAAAAATTTGAAATTAAGCTGTTACAAAGTATAAAAAGTTTTTCAACACCAGTTAAAGATCAAGAAATATTCCAGCTAAAAGCCGGCCATAGATGATGTGATTTTTTAAAAATTACTCAATTCCCCCATCAACACATTGTTGATGGGGGAATCCCTCCTGTGGCGCTATTTTGTTCTGAGAACGCAGTGATAATTGCTAGTGGCTATCGTCACTGGCAATAAAAGCATGAAAAATCTGGCAGGTTGGTTGTGCCCAAGTCATACAACAATCAGTTTGGGTACAATCAGTCTGCTCATAGATGGTTTGAATCTCGGCCGGACCCTGTTGAACCATTCGAACCATCTATAGCTGGCTTTAAATTCTTGTCGTGGCTATAGTCACAGCCCCATATTCCAGGCAAGGTACCCCGTTTGTGGGTGTTTGGTGCTCCAGGAAAGGTCCAATATGCCAGTATTCATTTGCTGGCTATTTGTATCCATTATGCATTGTCCTATTTAGAAATATTTCCAGTAAAAGGTCTTGATTTTGTGACTGTCTGTTGTGAGAGTAGGATACTGGGTGGGCAGTCAAAAATGTGGTTGAAAGGTTTTGTTTCATTTGTGTTGTGCTTAACTGCCAGCACCTGTATAACCCAGTCTCCTTCCATCTGCATTGTGGCCTTTTTCAGACCTCTGTGTATTGTGTTAGCTGCAGGGTTCCCTCTTCAGTTCCAGGGCCAATGGCACAGCCTCTGGCATAACACAATCTATGAAGAATTCTGCAGTGAGTAAATCCCCCCCCCCCCCCCCCTGAAGTGGATTAGGGATTAATAATCATATGTGAAACTGGCTGTATCAAATGATGCAGGCTTGTCTGAATGTGACCTTTGGGTACTGGCTTCTGTGGTTCTTTCTAGACCTTCGTGTAAAGGTTAGCCACAGAGCACTCGCCAGTCCTAGATCCATGGCATGGCCTCTGTTGTGACCCAGCCTGTAAGAACTCAAAAACACTGAGTGAGGCGGAAGCACTGGAATCTGCCTTGCTGTTGGTAGCATTGGTCACCATTTTTAAAATTCCATCCACTGCCAGTGGCGGTTAAGGTTGCAGTTGCTGATCATTGATGGCACTCTCTAGGTGCAGTGTTGCATGCATGTTTGCTCCACGTTCCTTTTCTTGCCATTTAGCTTTGAGGAAGCACCTTCTTGTTTCTGCTCTTCTGAGACACCTTGAGGATCATCAGGTTTCAGGTTCTGTTCCAGCACTTGCCTGCAGGGGCTTGATCATCTCCTCCAGCCACCTGAAACTCTCATCAGCATCAGTTGGCCAGGTTTGCAAATACAGCCTCACTTTGGGCCTAGTTGTTTTCATTATGTATGTGCAGCATGTCTTTTTTAAAGATGCACAAAGAACAGTCTTGCTGCAATCGGTGACCTCAGCCCATACTCTTCCATTGTTTCTAGGGGAGATTTATTTTTTTTAATTTCCCTAGAAAGGGGCTAATAGCTGATAAACACAAATCCTAGAACCCCTATTAGTTAAAGGTCATCCTCATTGGAGTTTTATACAGCTCTGAATCATGAGGCTGAGACCTCCCACATGCAAGACCTTAAGCTTGCTCAGCCACATTTCACAACAGTATCCAGTGATGACACTACTGGATCTCCACCTCCTAAGTGTGTCTGAGTCTCTATTACCATCTCTGATTCAGATTCAGAGCCTTCACAGCATTCTCCCTAAGAGCCTTCTCCAGCCATAGGGCCTTTTAGAGCTGTTGCTCCAAAGACCTTTCCAGTAACCTCAGTGTATAAAACCTTTCTCTTGATAGTGTATAATATATTTTTTCCTTTGAAAGGGACTATACTAATAAGTGGTCTCTGCCTCCTGTAGATGCTCCAGTAATGCACTTAACCAAAATATCACTATTTTCTTGGCTTTTAAAGATTTCACTATCATTTGGATTCCCTACTTGGGTCCCAGTTTGAGTTACCTAGTATAACTGTTCCTTCTTGGCCATGACTCATATTTGTGAATCCATATCAGCTGAGCATTTAAGGTTTTCTACCTTAATGTAGAGAATACATTAAGGTAAAAAAACCTTCAGCTTTTGCAACCACTTTAAGTGTACTTTTTCCTGAAAATGTTGTGTTTTAAAAATGGATGTGCAAATAATGTGTTTGGGGGTTCTGAGTAATTTTTTAGCAAAAACATGCACATTTTTACATATACATGAGAGATGTCAAAATAGGCCTGGCGAGGAAGTGGTTAAAAACTAAGTTCACCTTTGGAACATGTTTCATATTCACACCCATATTTACGGTGGTACATATAACATGTTCCAACCCCTGTTTGTGGGTGCAATGCCTTTAAGACTGCAGTTAACAAAAAAAAACAAAACACTTTTTTTTTTTTTTTAACCTGCAAAATAATTTGCATTTATTGTTGTTATTATTATTATTATTATTATTTGTTTTTTTTTTTGAGTTGGACTTCTCCTTTAAACACTTTTAGTGAACAGCTCTAGACACAGCGTAACATCCTGTCTGAATAATACTGTTGTTAAAGGCAGTTTAGGAAAAATGTCTAAAATGAAGTCAAGGATAGCAGTAGAAAATCTAACAGAAGTTCTAACCCTTCCCTTTAAATAAAGAAGAAACAGGCTTGATATACACTTAATAATAGCATTTTTCTGGAAAAATTGCTTAAACATGGTTTTAATTTAGCTTCAAGGTTTATGTAAATTGTAGTAATGACTCTTATTTACTTATTGGTCTGTTAGATGTACCATTTATAGCTTTTGTTTTATTTGTTAAGTCCACAAAAATAATTTTTGTTCAGTTAGGAATTCAGAGTGGCCTTGTGTTCCATGCAGTTGACAATTTTCTTGTGTCCTGTACACTCCTGTGTCCTCTGAACTAAATAACAAGGGGCAGGATTCTGTGGTTGAGAATAACTGGGCAGGGCTGGTGCATTATTTGTCTTTTCTTTTCAGTAAGTCCACATATACACTAGTCTACTCAGACTGTAGAAAAACCGCATGTAACCGTGGTACCATGTTTTTGCTGTATTTTTCTCATGTTCCTATCCTAAACGTGATTTATCTGCGTTCAGGAGAGGGAGGTTTAACCTCACCTAAACACGACAGCTCCTAAACTCTGCTAAAAGACTATGTGTATGTGGACACCTAGGCTTTTATGGAGTTGAGTTTAGGAGCTTTGGTAAAAAAATGCTAAAAGCTCCTAAACTCAAATGTGCATAAAGCCTAGGGTCTTAAAATGGATAAAACATGGGGAAATGTGCATGCATTGCTCAGATGTACTACATTTTTTCAATATCTTAAATTTTGCCATGAATTTTAAAGTATACCTTTCCTGCAAGAATTATACAGATTTACACTGCTGATCTCTCCTTTAGGAACCTTGGCTATCTTACTGAAGTTTTGGCTTCAATGTTGTTTGAGTCACTGACTTAGGACAAATGTAGGGGTCAGGAATCCTAACTGTTATTTACAGCATGCATGCTTCAATCTGTGACTTTAAAGTATTAAAGCTGAACACAGCTAGGATTTAGCAATTTTAGGAGGATTCTAGTACTGGCAGTCGTTGTAACTTTTATGACAGGTGTTCTTTTAATGTAGCATTGATAAGAAATGACTAACCATGTCATGCCATTAACTGTAATAGTTGATATACTTTTCAGGGTCAGTTGCGGCTTCTGGAGGCACAGAAAAGACAGCAAGAAGTAGTCTTACGGCGGAAAACTGAGGAGGTAAACAAAGACATGTTTATAGGCATAATACATTATTTGAGGCAATACATTGATTTCAGTTTTTTACTGTAATTTGCATCCCTCATTCACAGGTTACTGCACTTCGGCGACAAGTAAAACCAATGTCTGATAAAGTAGCTGGGAGGGCAAGCCGTAAAATCAGCTTACCAGAACCAGTTTCTGATCATGTAGATGAGCATGAGAGAATTGGAGGACAGCAGAGACCTCGAATTCCCATAGCTAGAGTCCAGCCTGCAACTTCTAACACTTTTAATGGTTCAAGGTAAATATATCCTGATTTTATCATACCTTTGATAACGATTTCTTGTTTACAGATTTCTGATAATGATTAAATAAAAAAAAAAGCCAAAAACAAATTTCTGTACTTTTTAAAATTAAAACCTCATTATAGTAGTTGTCAAACAGTGTGGGTAAAAGTGCTACAGCAACACATTATTTACAAATGAGACTTCACTGGGGATTTCTCTGTCAATTAGAATACCATGGTATCATATTTGATTTCCTGTTTTTAGCAATACTTTAACACTTTCCTACAGCTTGATCTTTTTTTTAGGTTTTTCCAAGGAATAATTATTCATAAGGAATTTTGAACTGTGATACAACATCAATATAGCAGTTGCAAAGGAGTTTAATACAAAAGCAGTAGAGAGCAGTTTAGTTTGATTTGCGTTATACTCAAGTTATGTCAAGATACAAGTGGTAATTTCAGATAGATAAGAAAGGAAAGTCAAGGGAGGTAGGATAAGCAGGGGAAGTTACAAAAAGGACACATGAGCTGGCCAACCTTGTATTGATGTCATTTTATGAAAGAACAGGTCTCGCCATGGTTGTTGAAATTTATCCTTTGAGATTGGCTACATTGTGGGAAAGAGTGAGAGGAACTGCTAAGCTCAACTCCATATGGGTGATACTGTTGTGGTCTTTCAGGCAGGATGAAGGCCAAAGAAGGGGGGGACCACCGGTGCCCACAATAGGATAGGAAATGTGGGCAAAAAAGGGAGCAGAACAGTGGAAGGCAATAAGGCAGGATTGAAAGGTGACCTGGCCAGAAGAGCTCAATTTCTGCAGGAGATCTAGTTTATAGGGTTAAGTATTGAGAGTCCACTCTAGGTATCTGATGGTTGTCCAACCAAGGAGACAAAGCTTTGTGGAAGGCGTAATGGGTGTCGTTCAGAGTAGCCATCATCTTCTCCTTAACCATAGTGCCCATATCCATTGTTTGACGCAAAGCATGCTGTCAGTTGCCTTCAAATTTCCACAGTAGTTTGTTTGGTAGCTAGGAATATAAACAGGTAACAGGCATGTGCTCATGTTTTAAATAGATTAGAAACTGGTCTCTTTAGGAGAGCATTAGAAGTGTAGTATTTAATGCTTTCCTTAGTTTGTAGACACAAATTCACAACTTTGGGACATTCTTGCCAAATGTGGAAAAGGTTGCCCAGGGAAGTGCATCCTCAAAAATGATTCAGGAGGTGCCAGGTACAAATTTTGCAGTGCGTTCTGAGGCTACATATGCCCAAAAAAGTACTTAAAGGACAAGTTCACCTTTCAGCAAAAAATAATAAATGCACATTTTTTGCAGGGAAAAAATTGTGCAATTATTATTTTTTGTTTTGGGAACCTGTAAAGCTTTGCACCAGCAACCAGCAGATCGCTGATGCCAAGCAGGTCTCTTGTAGACCTGTCATTGTATCTGTTTCCTCGTACGGGGAATCTAATATTTTCTAACAGGAAGACTTAAAAACTACCACGGCGCTCACAGCGTGTGATCTACAGTTGCAATGGCTGCTGGGGCTTGTAGTTTTCTCATTCACAGAATACTGTGAATGAGTGACGTACCTGGGCAGGCAGAGCCCCGCACGGCCACGTTTAAAAAAAAAAAAAAAATTGACAGCGGGAGAAGATCCCCCACTAGCTGTCACAATGGGGGATCTGGGGTGTGGGGGGCATTCAGTTCGTAACTTGTTACATCCTGAAGGTGAACTCATCCTTTTTAATGAGAAATTTCTTGGGCTAGGACATTTGTTGAGAACTTGGCTGCGCTCATCCAGATTTTGTTCATTTTAAAAGGTCAACGGTGTTGCCTACTTCAGATTCCCATTTGATAACATAGTGGAGCTTATCTGAGTGAGTGGGAGTAATCAGAGCTTAGTAGCACTTCTTTTAAGCTGCTTTATAATAGGATTTCAGCTATAAAAATCATGAGCCTGCTAGCAGATCATATCTACCCCTCTTTGCCTAAATTAAAATGTTTCTTTAAGATCATGACATCAACCTTTTGCAAATTTTTCCAAGTAATTAATGCCTTTGAGTTCAAAGCTGTCCTCAAATTAACCTCTTTTTTGTTTACAAACGATTTTATTTTTCAAGAAATAGACTGTAAAGTAGCATTACAGCTTCAAACAGTATATAAAAACAGAAACAAGGCACAACTGAAATGTGCATGTCAGAAAGTACAATCATGTAAGGTAAAGAGAAAAAGAATAAAGAACTTGAAGTACATGAGCAATATAAATAGAAAGCTATACAGAATTATTCAGCTACTGACAGAGTAACTCAATCAATCCAAACATGGGTGTTTCCTAATCATGTAGTAAATGCCTATGAGTCTTCCAAATTTCCCATTTTCTATCAAATAAGTGCATCTTATCCAGTAAAGTGTAATTCATTCTCTCCATGAGCATCACAGCATCAATGCTATGCAGAACAGAAGCCAATGGTACTGTGAAGGACTTCCAGTGTAGGGCAATAGCTCATAGGGTGGATATACAAATGGTATGGATTAGCCTCATAACCTCAGTCTGAACTCCTGAAATATGGGCTGCCAGTAGGCAGGACTGCACAGTCAGATGCACCGGAACCCCTGCCATCGCAGAAGCCACCTCCGAGATCCTATGCCACACCAAAGAGAGGCCCGGACAGGTTCAAAATGTATTCACCAGAGTCAAATTAACCTCTTTAATATTAGCTTGTTTCCTTTTGATTTGGAAATTGATGTATTTAATGTGTTCGCAGTGAACAACATTACACCCATTTCATACAGAGGGAGCAATAGTAGATTTGTCCATTTCAGATGCTTTAGGAGCTGACAGTTACTTGATATAGCTGCAAATTTGACATATTTCACTTGAACAGTGCCTAGACTTCTGTATCCGTGCTAATACATTTAAAAAAACACAGTCACAGTTATTACCATCATCTCTTATGACTCTCTAAAAATGTTTTTTCAGTATGGAAAAAAACCTAAAGCACGTAGAATTATATTCAGCTGTAATATATTTCGCCAAGTTCTATGCAATTGAAGAAACAGTCTCATTAACCATGTTAGAAGGAAGGCTATTTATTTTTAATTACACTGTGCTAAGTGCGGAATTATTTTAATGAAGGTACAGTAGTTATTGCAAAATGTTCATGATCCCCAGCTGAGAACTGTAGGTGTGGGAGGATGGATAGCAATATCACAGCAGTCTAGATAATTACAGTAAGTTAAACTTAATTAATATGTAGCTCTGCATTGTACAGGTTTTTTAGTAGAATTTTATTTGTGTGTGTGTGAAGAATGAATTATATTTTGTAACACTAAAATATTATAGTTACTACATACTAGTTTTACTCTCAGAAGGAAACATCAAAGGAAGGGATCAAGCATTTACACTTCAAAGGCAGCCAAACAGAAGTGGCAGTCACTGGAGCGAAGGATTACAGACATAGTGATGCAGCGGATGACCATCTCCAATATGGAAACTGACATGAACCGACTACTGAAGGTAACATACTTCCATTTAGAATTGCTGGCACAAAGTAATGAGAATGAAATACACAGAGTGTAAAAAGGATTTTCAGAATTTTGAAATATAAAATAGGAGTCCCTATGATGCCACCTTGCCTGTGTAAGTAGCTATTTCACAGATAAGTGGGATGCTGATTTCTTTATTTCCAGGTAGCAACACTAGGTAACCCTTTTACCTACGTCTTTCAAAATCTTGTTCAGCTGTTAATTTGAAAGATTGTTTTGATGCGACATTTTAGAAACCCAGAAGTATTGTAAGAAAACTAAGGTCTGCATTTTCTACCTTCTTCTAAAATGCAGTCAGACATTTGTACTCTATATGTGATTTAGGTTAGTGATCAGAATGTTGTTAGAGGGTCAGTCTGGCAGCCAGGCATAGATGCCTAATTTCTATCACCATCGACAATGTAAGTGTTCTATAGGAGATCTTTAAGCCTCCATTCACTATTGAGAGTGAATGATTTTGGGATTTATTTATTTATTTATTTTGTGTTTGTACCCATGTTTCTCTAATATTTTCAAGCATATTCAGGCTTTGAGAAGAGGCAAGAAATTGTGCAAAAAACGCACATTGCTCAAATTTTTCAGGCTTTTCCATTGAAGTCTATCCGGGCCAAAAAATGAAACTCTTCACCAAAGAAGCTCATAAATGTTTTTGAGCTGTGAGTGATAAGCTTCAATCTCAGCTGTGAAAGTGCATCACTGATTAAGATGGAAATCCTGATGATGAATTTGTCATGAAACCCACTTCAGATCAGGAGGCTGTCCTTCAGGGACTCATTCTCATCTCAATAAATTTCATTGGATGTTGGCGGGATATGTTTTCCTGGTGGCCTGCCTTACCCTAACTAGAGCCTGGAAACAATCATCAATACTGTTTGCTGAGGTCAAATACTGCCTCATGGGAACCATGATACACAAAAAATAGACTTCCATCCTCAATGATAGCCAAACTAAATACCTTAGGGTCAGGGTCTGGAACCCAAGGTTAAACTACACTAAAAGTTCTAACCTTGACTGTTCACTCCTCTCTCTTTTAACCACTTGCCAACTGCGCTATAGCTGATTGATGGCTACAGCGTGGTCTTCCAGTTCTGGGAAGGCATCCTATGGCGTCCTCCCAGGACGCACCCTCATGCGCGCCCCCGGGAATCTCCATGATCGTTGTGTCGTATGGACACAGCTGATCACGTGATGTGGTAAAAGGCCAATCACAGCGGCCTTTTACCACGTGATCAGCGGTGTCCAACACAGCAGATCACCGGTAAATGCAGTTGCCGATTATCGGCTGCACTTTCCTCACTCTGTCACAGCGTGAGGAAAGTACTGCTGATAATCGGCAGTTGTCAGAGGACAGATCGGCACCGATGATCAGTGCTGCTCAGCGGTGCCACTCACCTGTGTCTATTAGTGCCCAGCAGTTCCTAGTAGTGCCACCCGCCAGTGCCCAGCAGTGTCACCCATCAATGCCCATCGTTGCATATCAGTGCTGCCTATCAATGCTGCTTATCAGTGCCCATCAGTGCAGCCTCATTAACGCACATCAGTGAAGGAGAAAAACATCTGTAACCCAGATGTGAATGGGGCCTCAGTGTTTGGAATTTAGAGCATGTTTCTCTTTTCCAATATAGTGGAAATTACCTTTTTAAGCTGGGCTCGCCATGGCAACCAGAAACCGCATCCTGGTGCTTGGGGTCCCCACTAGCCCACATTGCCCTGTGCTCCCCCACCCCGCATCCTTAGTTTGCTCCTCTCCCCAGCCCAGGGTTCCGGGACTCTTGGAGTTTCCTCCATCCTTCCCTGCGCTCTAGAATCCAAGTGAAGCACAAAGTCCTGGACAGCCCCACAAAAGCCATGCTCCCTAACACCCCCCCCCAGAAGACACAACGCAGGCCTGTTTCCCACCACAAAGCCACCCCTGCAGGAGAGCCCATGGAGTGGAGGACATCCCACACCGACCGCCCCATCCACACCACTGAACGAGTGCTCGGAGGGCAGCCAGCCACACACCAGAGCCTGTCAATGCTGCTTTTACCTATGGCACTCCCCACTGGAGGACAGGAGTCAGCGGGGACACTAAGTCCCGCAACCTGTTTGATAGCGGACAGTTTCACCTCCAGCACGGCGCCAACCCACAACAACCAGTCTACTCCTCCTGATTCCAGATCCTCACCATTGATACCATCTGAAGGTGCTAAAGCTGGATAGGGGAGAGCTGTTCCACTGCCCCCCTTCTACTTCCCCTCACCTGTCTCCCTACCCCCCCACCTGTGACACTGCCCCCCACCTGTCTCCCTGTCCACCACTTGTGACTCTGCCCCCCTCCTGTGAATCTGCCCCCCCTCCTGGCCCACTGCCCCCCTAGTCTAGCCCACTGTTCCTCTCCCTTGATGCTGCCCCCCACCTAGCCCACTGCCCTCTCATGATGTTGCCCCCACCTAGCCCACTGCTCTCCCTTATGTGATGCTGCCCTTCTCCTGTCTCCCTGTCCCCCACTTGTCTCCTTCCTTCCTCTCCCGTGATGCTGCCAGCCTCCTGTGACGCTGCCCCCTCTTGTTACGCTGACAAACACCCCCCCTGCAGCTACCTTACCTGGCTCCTAACTTTTTTTAGCTGGATCCTAGATTCAAAGCAAATTTGTCAAGCCCTGCTTTTAAGTCATAGGAGGTAAGGTTTTCTTCTACTTTCACTTTTAATAATGGTAAACCGGATCAATAAAAAAAAAAAAAAGTTTGCCTTTTGTTATACTTTAAAGCTTCCTATTTTCTCTTTAAAGTATATTTCCATCTTTAGGCCTCTTTCACACAATCAGCCAGGTTTAACCACCCATCTGTCTGCCCATCTAAAACATAACATACAGCTGGAGGGGCTGTACACATGCCCTGGCCACAATGCTTTGAGCTGGGTGCAAAAAAATTAACTAAAAAAAATTGATCCTGTCAGAATTGGTGCTAACTTGTGTCCTGTTTATCTTCCTTTTCTGTTATGCTTTCCCCTAGCTATTTAGCTATATCACACTGCTTTAACAGGCATTGTATAAAATCATCCTTTCTCAACCAGGATTCCATCAGAGGTTGGTAACCACTGACAACAGTCTTTTTTGAGCCATCTGTAAGGGGGGGATTCTTCCAGTGACCACAAATGCAAGGAACATTCTTCTCACTGACCCTCACTAATATACAGCGAGCTGTAGGTATAGTAATTAGTGACAGGGATTCTCTGAGATGGGAGAGGTATTTCCAGGATTCCTGATTATAAGCTGTACATATCTTTCATCTCCCTGCTTGACAGTCCTGCAGACCAGTGTGTATACAACACTTCTCCATATCTAATAAATTCTAATCTGTATTATGTCAATAAACTTGTAAACTTTTAACCTGCTATCCAGTTAGGCATCTGCCTATGTAACCGCTATAAAAATAGTGTGCTTTTTTTTATGCCTGTAAAAATTATTGTATTATGATGTGGAGGAAGACATTCAGTACAAGTTGGAAAGTTGAAAAAATATTTGTTTGATAAGGGCAGTGCTATGGACATTTTCAGCAGTGTTTGTTTTTCCTATAACAGCAACGTGAAGAACTTACAAAAAGAAAAGAAAAAGTTACCAGGAAAAGAGACCGAATTATGAAGGAAAATGGAGATATTGACAAAAACATTAATCACCTAAATGAAGAAATAGAATCTCTTAGTGCAAATATTGACTACATTAATGATAGCATATCTGACTGTCAAGCCAATATTATGCAGATGGAAGAGGCCAAGGTAAGTGGTTTGACAGCCTTATAGACATTTAGGTTGGATTCACACATGTGCAGTATATCACATCTGATTCGCACAGGAACTGTGCAAATCACATGCGAATTGTGTGCGATTGGAGCCATACATTTTACATTACATCTCGCTAAACATGTTGCCTTATCCATACATAATGAGACACAGGATGATATAATTAAGATACATTAGGTTATGCTGCTGCCTTCAGGAGATTGGACACTGGCAAAACAAAACTGCAAGGAGAGCCCAGTAAAATCCCCCTCGCACAGATAATGTTTTTGTTAGTGTCCTAGGAGAAACAAACTTCTTCTCATATATCTATTTAGTGAATGAGTCCTAAAGTGAATAGAATCTAAAGAATGAGGTTAGCATTATTGGGTAGGATATCCAATGGGGTTTCAGTTATGTAAACTATAACACATGCTAATCTGGATTTTGATACTGCTTCACACGTTTAACAGGATGGCACTGAGGTAGCTTTAGTACTTAGTAGCAATAGAAAAAACCCCCCAAAAAACTATAGAAAATCAAATAAGACTAGAGAGTGAGGGGAAGCGGAGGGGAAGGGAATCTGATAGAATAAGGTATCCCCTAACCCTGGGGCTTAACCAGCCTTCTGCTCCTTATCGTATACAGAAGGTTCTCTGATTAGGTTGTGAGTAGGCTATTCATTGAAGCCATGGTTTTTTAGTAAGTTCTCATTGCTGAGAATGAGAGAGCCGTTAATTTTTAGTTGATATTTGTACGTTTTAGCTGTGTTTTAACCTCTTTGAAGCTTTGTATGGATGATTTCCATGGTTGGGCCATGGTTTTGTGTGGTAGCACTAAATATAAATCCAGTAATTTTTTGTTTTGTTCTGAATTTGTGTGTTTATTAAGGCTGCAGTAGGGTCTTTGCACAGATTATAATTGAAAACTGTGAATATTAAAGAATAAACCCTAATCCAGAGCTTTGGTGCATGTCCAACAGATATGTAGCATCGGTCCCTCTTATCCACATCCTTGGAAGGAGATGGGTAAATAATTGAGCACATATTTAGGACTAAGAGCGGGGCTTAGAAACCAATGATCTAGAACTTTACAAGAGTTCTCTAGAGCCAGAATATTGAAAGCGCTCTTTGTCATGTCAGACCAGATTTCCATCCAGTCCTCATCTGAAATGGTGTGTTTAGTTCTTCCCAATGTAACATAATTAACTTTTTGGGTGTCTTAGAAGAGTGTATAGATGCTTGCATGAGAGAGTTGAGACCAGGAGAATGGGGAGCAGTTTGGCATTTACTCCGAAAACCAGTAAGAACTAGCAGAATTTCAGTTTTCAACTAAAGAAAAGCAGTATAGCGACGTCGCTGTATGTATCTGAAGAGTTCCTGCTCAGGAGTCTCATGTTTCTTTCAAAAAAATGTATTTTCGGCACCTTTCAGCCAATAGGCTTCTTTCACACTGAGCAGTTTTTGCAGCGCTTTTACCTTGAGAAAAGCTCAAGAAAAATGTATCCCTTTTAAATTCAATGTATGTCTTCACACTGGTCCATTGTGCTTGCCTTTTGGTGTTAAAAATCCTGCTTGCCACATTTTTGGTGCATATTTGGTGAGTTAAAAAAACAAACCAAAAAAAAAACAAAAATGCTATTCACGATTGAGACCTTGTTCGCACCAATGCATTTTTTAGGGCTTTTTGCAGAAACACACTACAGTCCATTTAACATGGTTTCCTATGGGACATGTTCACGTTTGTTTTTTTGAGCTGCTGCTTTTTTGGAAAAAATGCAAAACGCATCAAAAATGCATGTACAAAATGCACCTGAAAAAGCACTGCAAAACAGACAAATCGCAAACTGCATTGGTGTGAACTGGGCCTGAAATGCATTGAAAATGCATCAAAAGCTTGCGTGCAAAAACACAAAACGGACAAAACGTAAACTGCACTGGTGTGAACCAGGCCTGAAAGGCATTGAAAATGCATCAAAATGCATACGTTTTGTGTTTTTGATGCATGTTGCATTTTAATCTGCTCAGCAACAAGTTGGCCAAACCCCCGCCCTCAAAAAAAGAAAAACACATTAAAAAAAGCATCAAAAACATACATGCAAAAATGCAAAACACACTGCAAAAAGGACAAACTGCATTGGTGTGCACCAGGTCTGACATGCGTTGAAAACCCCACAAAAACGCACACATGCTGCATTTTGATGCGTTTTTGAGTCATGTGACCTATGAGAAACATACCCTAAACATGGTAAAATCGCAGGTAAAAACACTGCAAAATCGCTCACTTTCGGTGGACATTATAGGCTCCTTTTTTCCTGTCGGACGATAGATTTAGGCTGCTGATATTTTGGTGCATCCCTGCTTTTTAATCTCCCATTTATATCTATTAGGAATCCCCTGTCCAGGTGGGAACATGGGGCATCTGACCAAGCCCAACAAAGGTAGCTGAGGTGAGATAAGGTCTCTAGAATACTTTATAGAATCCCATACCTTAGGCAAGTACAGTATGTCAGAAAAGGGTTCAATGATGTGGCTTTAAATTGGTGATTTCAATAGGATTACAGTCAACATCGCTATGAGGGATGTTGAATCTATATTGCCCAAGCCCGGGACATGCAGTTCCAGGCGCTGGGCAGGTAGTTTTTTTTTAACCTTTTAGCCCTGCATCGGTCAGGTGGAAGCATTTGGGTGGCCTCCTGGGCTCCGCTTGCCCATCTGCTGAACCAGAACCAGCCAATGGCTAGAGGGGAGGGAGTAGAGCACACACGTCTGCTCCCCTTCTTGTCCTGACCCGGAAATGACGTTATGATGTCACTTCCGGGTCCCCGTTGAGAGATTCCTGGCCATGGAAGCTGGGAGATAATGTGATGCGGTGTGCACTGCATTACATTCAGTGTAGTACAGTGGAGAAATGCAGGGTCTTTTAGACCCTGGATGTCTCAAGAAAGAGAACCTGTCACCAAAAAGCATTACATTGGGACTTTGTCCCCTATGTGATGGAAAAAAAAATTAAACAAAAAAAAAAACATCAATTGCACCAGACCTTCTCCATAACGCTAAACTGATGACCTATAAGGAGCTTTAAAAGTGTCGCCTATAGAAAATATAGGGTACTGAAGTTCGTCGCCATTTCACGAGCGCACTCAAATTTAAGGTTTGACATGTTGGATATCTATTTACTCGGGGCAACCTCATCTTTTACATTTTACTAAAATAGGGTAATTTTATTGCTTTTTGTGCCCTAAAATTAACTTGTATTTTTTACTGAAATTTTGTGGTAATATCATGCGACATAAAAAATTGGAACTACAGATATTTTATTCTCTAGGGTCTTTGCCTTCAGAAAATATATAATATTTGGGGGTTTTGTGTAATCTTCAGGCCTACAATTATTTTAAAAACTTGTGCAAAAACACAAAAATGGCTCTGTCAGTGAAAGGGATAAAGCAGGGGTATTGAATTAAAATTCAAGGAGGTCCGGTCACCAAAATTTTTTTCTGGCTGAGGTCCAAATAGGATGTGCCCCCTTGCATTAGGTGTCGCCATCAGAGTGCAACTTTACATCATGTATTCCTATCATATCAGGTGTGCCCATCAGAGTGCCCCTTTACATAAGGTATCCCCATCACATTGCCACCTTACATCCGATATTCCCATCAGAGTGCCCCATTACACTCAAAGTACCCCTTTCTATCATATTTTCCCTTCAGAGTGCCCCTTTACATCAATAGTACACGTTTGTCGCCATAAAGCTCCCTTTGTTTTTAAAAGCCCCAGCCCTTCCTAAAATCACCTCCAATTTAAATATGGCTTTGGTTAAAATTTATTTATTTTTTTATCTGGACGAGTAGATTGTCGTGAGGGACAAGTAGATTGGGACACCGATTTTAGTCCCTGCACAAGTAGGTTTTTCAAACATTTCTACACCCCTGCCTATGTACCTTATAACTCATTCCCTGTCTCATAGTGTACAATTAATAAAGTCCCTCATCTCTGTTGTTATAATCCACTCCTATTACTTGCTAATGTAACTGAAGCATGCTGGGAGTGGGAGGGAGTTATATTGGGTTGTCCTTACAGCTTTGTTTTGTCCAGTCTCTTGAAAGCAGCAGCATAACCCATAATACTCCTCCTGTGTCACCTAATGTACTCCAAGAAAATAATTTTACAATTTTTTGTAGTGTTACAACCTAGAGTTAAAATAGGTTGAATGGTTTTTATAATTTCGCTTGCATGCCACACTGTGAAGGGTGTGACAGTATATTTGTTATGCATGTAATGGAGAAGTAGGGCCAAAACTCTTTTGGTCCTGCTTCTGCTTTGGTACATATGATATGGTGCACTTTGCGCTGCAGTCCTGTGACCCGTTTTATGCCAACAGTGGGCCAAAGCCCACTGTCGGGTGTTGTCAGTGAGCTGGTCCAGGCTCTGGAATGATATCGACTTTAACCTCCCTAGCGCTATGATTCCTTCCGATTTTTTTGTGCTGAAAGCTGTACCATTTTTTCGCATGGAAATAGTTTTTTATTGTAGGCTGTAATTTTTAGGAAAATTTCCCCACAAATCATTATCACTCAATTCTGTAAGTGGTTCTGATTTACTATCGCTGTTCTCTAGCCGGTCTAAAACCGCTTTTGACGTAAAGGGACGCTTTTTGGACGCCATGGACTTTTCTAAGTTTCCAGGCAGAAAGAACAGACAAAATGCAGGCAGGGCACAGGACAAAGCACTAGGGACAATATGTATGTGAAATGGGATGAAACAGCAATGTTTTACTATTTAAAATTGAAAAAAAAAAAAAAGATATTTTTTAAATTTCCCGCCGCCGGAGGCGGCGGCGCCCGTACGTCCCGACGTCACGGGGACCGGAACACAGAAGCCGGATGCCGGCATCGGCCGGAGGAGATGGCCGGGGACGCTGCAGGGGACACATCGTGGGAATGAAGGACAAGGTAAGTGCTGCAGGGACCCCCAGAGCAGCGCCGCATGGTAAGCCCGAGTGTAGCTCGGGGTTACCGCTTGTGGTATAGAAATTTTACCCCGAGCTACACTCGGGAAAACCGCCAGGGAGGTTAAAGGGAGCAACTGAGAGCCTGAGCCAGCTGCTCCTGCCCCCTCATAGCCCGGCGCTCCACTGAGTGCTGGAGAACATAGCAGAGAAGAGTTCAGACAGAAGTGAAGACAGAACTGAGCAATCAGCAATGAGTTTGCACAGAGCAGCCTTATTCTTCTCTTCTGGGGTCCCCTACAAATTATCTGTTTTCCAACCTAGCCCAGTGCCTTCAGAGCAAGCCACTTGTGCGTGCTCACTCCTAATACCCTGCTGTGTGCGTCCATAAGATTGACCGCATCGGTTCTTGCTGCATCTATAGAGTGAGGAGCAAGAGAGCCTCGGCTCTTGTGCACATCACTGGATCGAGATAGGACTCAGGGGGAGCTGCTATTTAGGGGGAGCTGGGGGGAAGCTGCATACAGAAGGTTTTTTTTTTTGTTTTGTTTTTTTGTAACCTTACTGCATAGAACGTAGTAAGGTAAACAAAATCCCTTCTGCTTTTACAACCAAATTAAAGTGTTACTAAACCCACAACCGTAAAATCAGTCTGTACATGCAGTAAAGCCGCGCTTGTTATACTCACTGTGTAACCTATGGGGTTAATACTCTGCATTGTGTTAAACCGCCATTTGATCCTGGCTTCTCTGATCCTCAACTTCTTCTAATGCCCCCCTCTTATCCTCTGATAAGACATTTCGTGTGGAGTCAGTCTACACATGTTCAGTTTGGTGTGTATTACTAGAGAGGTTTTTTTTTTCTTGGGAGAGTGCATGTGATCAGCATAGGGCCAATCAGCACTGTCCAGACAGAGGTCAGGGGTCCTGCATCTTCCTCGAGCAGAATGAGAACTCCTCCAAGCTTTAATCAGTGTTCTGCTGGACACTGATAGAAGTCCTCTAATTGCTGGAGAAAAGGTATTTAGCAGTTTATATTTACTAAAATAATTGCACTTCCATGTTCTGTGTACTGTGGGATACCAGATATAGTGAATGCAGGGTCCTGGGTTTAGTAACACTTTAAGGCGGCCTTCATATATAATTAAAAAGCTTTAAACAGCAGCAGTATATTTAACCACTTAAAGACCAAGCTGTTGTGATTAAACTGGTGGTCAGTGCTCTTACTGTTTTTAGTGGACATACCTGTGTTTCATCTCCAAACTGCACTCCTGTGTGCATACAGACCTGGGATTGCACTGTGATTAGACAGTGAGCATCACTAGTAAAAGGACAAGCCACTCCTTGACCATTCATAATGGCGAATGAGTGAATCCATTCATTAAATCTCCAGGCTGCAGAGTTCAAGGATTGGTTTAAATGATTGGTGGTGGTTGTTAGGGGAGGATGTTAAAAGGGCCACTGACCACCAATGTTGTGGTGTTGTTTTTGGCACACTTGGCTTTGGTGGGCAACTTTTAAAGGCCTAGTGCATCATCATTTATTTTTAACCACCTCAATTACCAGCATTTTTCTTCATTTGCAAAAAGCAAATAATTAGATCACCTTGGGACATCCGCTTTACAAAAACTGTTAATTTTTGGCACTGTCCTTGCAATTTTATTCCATTATTATTTTACACTAGAAAGTAAGGGAAAAGGTTTTTTTTTTCAAAAATTTGCATTCTTTATTTCCTTTTATAAGGAGTATTTGTCGTTCAAAGTACCACAGTGCTGAAAAATGGCCTGGCAATGAGGGGGATGAAATATGCTGGGGGTGAAGTGGTTAAATTAACACAATTGGACAAAAACAATAAGTTCATGTTATAGTTGTCATCCTTAGATGTGCACAGTATTTTCATACGTTTTAGTGATCGAACACCTTCTAAATGACTTCTTAGTCTCACAAATTGTTGCCAAATTTATTAAATCTGTTTTGTTTTCTAGGAAGAAGGAGAAACACTTGATGTCACTGCCATCATTAGTTCTTGCACTTTAACTGAAGCACGATATCTGCTCGATCACTTTCTTTCCATGGCTGTTAGTAAGGTAAGTTTTAAAGTTGCGCTTAAAGTTGCGGTTAACTTTTAAGAGTCTCTTTTTGTTTTTCAGAAAATATTGCATTGCGTAAGTGTTGACAGTACCTTTTTGATTTTGTATATTTATTATTGTATTCGATCCTAAACCGGGAAGTGATCACATGATCTTTCCCTGTTCTTTGGCATCTGTAGCCCTGATTTGTCCTGTGCTGGTCATGTGACAAAAAAGAACCTGTTTCAGAAGAGCAAATAAATATAAAAAAAACTGTTTTACAGCTCCCTATAAATCTTGACTGAACATCAAATGTGCATTTTTTTGTGCATTAACATGGTGTAGGTGGAGTCCAATATGATTCACACTAGCTTTCTTTTTTTTTTTTTTTTTTTTCAATTTACAGGTATTAGCATCTACATTGATATATTTAATACCGATCTATATCAAAACTCAACTTTTTTGTGATTTTCTTACTGTATGTAATCATCAGCATACTATTTCCCACCTCCATAGTGTTTAGCAATAGGAGAACATGGAGGAGAAGGGAGGGAGAGAAGTTTCATTTACCACTGTGAATATGCCCACATGTGTGACTTTATAGTCACATGGTCTGCACAATAAACAAAGAGCTTAGAAAGGAACTGAAACTGGAGCATGCTCAGTAGATGGCAACAGCTGGTTTACACAATTTCAAGTTGCAGTGGGGATACTGACAAGGAGGGAGGTACAGCTGAAGGCAAGATCAACCAGGTATATTTCACTCTACACAAAATTAAAGTGGTTGTAAAGGTTCCAGGCTTTTTTAGCTTCATGCATTCTATACACGAAGAAAAAAAAAAGTTTGTGCAGCATACCCTAATACTTACCTGAGTCTCATCGTGATCCAGCGATGTTCACGAGAACCTCTGCTGTCCCAGGTCTCTGCCTCCTCATTGGCTGAGACAGCAGCCGTAGCCATTGGCTTCCGCTGCTGTCAATTACAGCCAGTGAGGAGACAGTGGGGGCAAGGCCGAGCTGCAGCTCCGTGTGTGAATGGACACACGGAGCAGCTTTTTGTGAACGTGCCTGCTTGGGTGCCCCCATAGCAAGCTGCTTGCTATGGGGGCACCCGACAGGAAGGAGGAGCCAGGAGTGCCAGTGAGGAACCTGAAAAGAGGAGGATCCAGGCTGCTCTGTCCAAAACCACTGCACAGAGCAGGTAAGTATTTTTTAATGTTTGTTTAAAAAAAATCCTGAACCTTTAGTATTGCTTTAATGCTTTTCAAAGTCTGGGTTTAAGGACAATAAAATAAACAAAAACCTAAAATAGTAGGTAAAAAAAAAATCAGTGTACCATTCTAATATTTTTACTTTTCAATAATATTTTTATTTCATGTAATTGCTATTTGAGTGTTTTATTTTATTTAGTTTGGAAACTCAAATTTTTTTCACATAATTTTTAATGACACTTTAATAATATATAGTATTAGCTGGAAACTTCTTAATTTCATGAAAGAATGGGTATGACTGGAACACATTTTTGCCTATATGACCCTTGCATCTGTGCCCTGGTTTTCGTCTAAACATATTCCTTCCACCTTGATGGATCATTCTCTTATAAACCCCACCTTGCACAGTTTCCAAGAGGTGTGCAAGACACTTTCTTTATCTTTTTCACCAGGCCCCTTGATACCAATTTGTTTAAACCCTGAATTTCTACCTTGGAACGACAACAATTTCTATTCGAGGTCTAGCCCCATCCGCAGATATTGACCAAACATTTATGTTTTCAAAATGGCAAATTCTTGAGCTACAAATCCCTGTCGTCCCTTATGCAGGGACAGGTGTTCAACTACAGCACTTTTTGAGAAGCTCAGACCACAATATCTTGTGGCCACGATCAGTCAGCCCTTCTGAGTCCACGTGCTCTAGAGCCGCACCCCAACTACAACTGATCTCTACCATGTATTCGGTTTTATTCAGTGATCAGTCACCGAATGTAAGGAACGTTTGTGCAAGCTGGGAGAGATGTGACTTTGGACTTATCCACTGAGGCCTGGGAATTCATCAACCTGTACATCCACAAAGGTTAAGTGAATGTGGGAGGAAGGAAATGGTTAAAAAATAAGATTTCAGTGGTACACAACCCTGACCCTGCTACATAAATTTGCTCCTGCTATCTCCAATAAATGTTGAAGATGTGCTACAGAACTAGGTACGATGCTGCATATTTGATGGACCTGCCTGAAATTTCAACGTCTCTGTTCTGAAGTTCACAATCTTCTATCCAAGGTCACCACTTATACCAGGGGTTAAAATTTAGAGTCCAGACCTACTAGCCGGTCACAAAACTTACTCTCCACCAGTTGCCCCACCCAACCTTGCCCATGTCCACCCCCAACCCCAACCCCTGGTCCACCCCAAACCCACCACCAACCACACCTCCTTAACACTTATGAAATTACGTTTTTCTTTAGAATAAATATACATTACTCAGTAATGTATATCCCAGCTCCCCTGTACTCCATTATAGTGATATGACATGTATACAGTATGTATATCCCAGCTCCCCTGTACTCCATTATAGTGATATGACATGTATACAGTAATCATTCCTGTAAACATGTCATCACTATAATGGAGTACAGGGGAGCTGGGATATACATTACTGTATACATGTCATATCACTATAATGGAGTACAGGGGAGCTGGGATATACATTACTCAGTAATGTATATCCCAGCTCCCCTGTACTCCATTATAGTGATAGGACATGTTGTATACAGTACTTACTGTCCCCCCGAGTCCCCCGCGGCGGTGGAGAGGGTGTCTCCTCTCAGCGGAGGAAAGCGGACCTCTCCTGCACCTGTCCCCTGGGCAGCGGTGCTGCAGAAGCCAGAAACCGGAAGTTGTAAACCGGAACTCGGCTTCACAATGAGGCTTGGAGCGCAGGTGCAGTCGCTCCATTCTTCATCTGTGCTCACCGCTCGCCACAGAGGAATTTCTCCTCGCATTGGGCGAGCTGCTTTTTCAAGCCCTGACTTATACTTTAGATTACACCCCTTCCCAGTATCTTCTATACCATCCATCTTTACTCAAGAGATCTTATTTTAAGTCCTTAGTGATGCACATGTTGAATACCAGCTAAGCTTTGCGTCCCTGTACACTGGGGTTCCACTCAAGCCTCAAATATTCAGGAATGTTTCTTCAGACTTAAAGAAATAGCTGAGATGGAAGAACTGATCTGTATTGTCACATGGTAACCCTTTGAAATTTGCAACTATTAGCTCCTGATGGCTTCATTTTTTAATGAGTTAAGCTTATGCCTCGCTCGAGTTGCGCTAATTTTGGTCTATGCTCCTTTCCTTTTTTCAAGAGTACCCAGGCTTCTGTTACCTCCTTTTTTTCCTCCAAACGAACATTTACTGGGGGTACTGGAGGGGGTGGATAAGGTATGCCCCACCGATGCCTACTTTCCTCCCTTTTCCCCCAACCCTTACCTCTTCCCCACCTTTTTTTTTTTTTTTGTCTTTCTCTCCTCTTTCCTTCATGGCTCCTCTTTTGTTTCCTCTTTCCTTCCTCATCTTTCGCATACACTTTCTTCATACTCTTTCCTTGACCTTTGTTTCATGTCAGATGCTGTCTCTCTTGAGGCACTATTACTTAGACTGGAAATCTTTTTGTAACTAAATTTTCCAACAGTCTACCTATGTTCGGTGCCCTTCTCAGTAAGCTAGCCTAGTTGGATTGGAAAAAAACCCTTTGCACCATCAGGAGCTTGGCTCTTTGTATAATGCCCACAACTGTAGGCTTCGACACCTAATTCTGATGGGATTTACCCTTAATATCTGCACATTTTATCTGTACACATACCTTGTATATAAGGTAAAATAATTATCATGCTTTTTTACATGATATACGGTTTTCTGTTTTCCTTCTCTTGATGTTGAATCTGCTATGAACTTCATGCAATTTCTATATACACTATATTGCCAAAAGTATTGGGACACCCCTCCAAATCATTGGATTCAAGTGTTCCAATCACCTCCATGCAGACTGCTTCTACAAACATTTGTGAAAAAATGGGTCACCCCCAGGAACTCAGTTGCCACCTGTGCAATAAGTCCATTCGTGAAATTTCCTTGCTACTAAATATTCCATGGTCAAATCTTAGTGGTATTATAACAAAGTGGAAGCAGCTAGGAATAATAGCAACTCGGCCACAAAGTGGTAGGCCGCGTAAAATGAGAGAGCGGGGTCAACGTATGCTGAAGTGAGCAGAAGTTGCCAGCTATTTGCAGAGTCAATTGCTAAAGACCTCCAAACTTTGTGTAGCCTTCAGATTAGCACAACAACAGTGCATAGAGAGCTTCATGGAATGGGTTTCTATGGCTGAGCAGCTGCATCCAAGCCTTACATCACCAAGTGCAATTCAAAGCATCGGATGCAGTGGTGTAAAGCTTGCCGCCCCTGGACTCTAGAACAGTGCAGACATGTTGTTTGGAGTGAAGAATTACGCTTCTCTGTCTGGCAATCCCATGGACGTGTCTGGGTTTGGCAGCTGCCAGGAGAATGGGATTTGTCTGACTGCATTGTCAAGTGTAAAGTTTGGTGGTGAGGGGATTAAGGTGTGGGGTTTTTTTTTTTCAGGGGTCAGGCTTGGCCCATTCGCTCCAGTGATGGTAACTTTTAAGGCGTCAACATACCAAGACATTCTGGACAATTTCATGCTCCCAACTTTGTGGGAATAGTTTAAGGATGGCCCCTTCCTGTTCCAACATGACTGCTCACCAGTGCACAAAGCACAGTCCATAAAGACATGGATGAGTGAGTTTGGGGTTGAGGAACTTGACTGGCCTGCACAGAGTCCTGACCTCAACCCGATAGAACACCTTTGGGATGAATTAGAGCGGAGACTGTGAGCCAGGCCTTCTCGTCCGACATCAGTGCCTGACCTCACTAATGTGCTTGTGGAAGAATGGTCAAAGATTCCCATAGACACACTCCTAAACCTTATGGACCGTTTTCCCAGAAGAGTTGAAACTGTTACAGCTGCAAAGGGTGGGCCAACTCAATATTGAACCCTACGTATGGAAACTGGGATGCCATTAAAGTTCATGTGCGTGTAATGGCAGGCATCCCAATACTTTTGGCAATATAATGTATGTTTGAACTCAATAAAATCTTTGCAGAAGTTACAGTATTGGGTTGGGATGGACATGTATTCTATTGAGTATAATTTCATTTTCTCTATTGTCAATTGAGTTAGATAAACTGGCACACACTGGGGCTTCAGTTGCGCACACACAGATGTACATAATGTGTTGTAAGTTACATACACACACAAGTTACACACACCGAAACTCATACTGGGGCAGAAGGCAGCACACATTGGCGCACACTTTGGCTGCATGTAACACATACTAACAGGCACATACTAACACTTTGACGCACACTCTAACTACTGGCCCACCGTAACAAACATGCAGTTGGGCGGAAAACGCATAAACACTGAGCAGGATACAAACCTAGAAATTATATATGTTGCCAGGAATACAGAAATCTTTGGCAAAGAAGAAGTGATCATCCAGGTAAAAAGACATATAGGTATGAATATCACCTGTCAGAACCCATACACTGCTTTTTCCAAGCTTCTTCAATCAGTACAAAAAAGGGTTACCTTTATGAAGATGTATCAAGAATAATTTTCAGAGACCAGTAGAGCAGTCAGGAGATTGTCACTGCTGTGCATATTTGGCATGAAACTATCAGAGAACTGGATATAATTGGGGAAGAGAAAGATTTGCCACAGGAGACATTTCAGACCCCCACTGGATCACCGTGCATGAGCACTGGCATCACACTAAGTCACTTCCTGTGAGCTAGGACTAGAGGAAAGAAGATGAATGGGGGTAAGATGGCGCAGAATGATGCCGTGGATTGCAGGGTGCCACAGAAAAGCCAGGAATATTGCATCTGGATTGCAGGAGGACAGGGGCATTGCTAGGTTCCCCATGCTAGGAACAGTGGATTTACACCAGTACCTAATATATGAAGATAATGTTCGTTATTTTCTATTTCAAAAGAGAAATGCAACTTTAAGTATACTGGTGTTCATAAAAGTGCGAATGACAAGCCTGTATTCCAATTAACACAGGACTCATTCCAGTTTTCTGAAGATTCTCTTGTTGGAAATCATTAATGGAAGTCTTGCTGTGATGGGGATTATTTTTCCCTTTTATGTCCCCGAGACTTTGAGTGTGGTATTTACCACAGTAACAGATGCAGTTGCCTGGGCACTATGTAAGAAGGTCATAAACTCCTTTGGGCTTGTCTTTTAAGTTTTCTGGTAAGCTTTTGCAAGCTGTATATTGTCTTTTAATGTACATGGGAATACCCTCTTTTTTTTCGTTTTACGCATCGTCTGAGTGTTTATTTCTGAGTGTTTATTCTGCTACATTACAGCTGTTTGCCATTCTACTAGCCTGCATTCAGTTAAACCGTAGACACTGCCTACAGTTCAAGTGGTCACACAGCCAACCTTAAATGATACGGTCACCTTTGAGAACATGTTACTTGTTTCACCCGTTTTAGGGTGGAACATGTAACATGTTCCCATAGCTCCAGCCACGCCCACCGCCCCCTCTCCGTCTGACAGATAGTACGGTGAAACTTCTCCTGTATTATCTAGCAGAATTGAAAACCGTGTGGCCATGCGGGGCTCTGCCCACACGACCACGTCATTCATTCATGGACTTCCGTGGATGAATGAATTGCAAGCGTTAGTGTCTGTGGGCTTGTACTTTTCAGTGAACTACCACGGCGCTGTGGAGCGCCATGGTAGTTCATTGAAGTTCCCTGTCAGAATATCTGCTTGGCCATACATCTCTGTACGGCAAGCAGATATTCTGACAGGTCTGCAGGAGACCTGCATGGCATCAGTGATCTACTGATTGCAGGTGCAATGCTTTCCAGACTCCTTTGGGCAAAAATAATACATGTCACCTGCAAGAAAATGGGCATTTTATTTTTTTCTTTTTTCTAAAAGGTGAACTTGTCCTTTAAACTACCTATTGGTACACTTCTGCTTAACTAGTCATGCATATTCCAGGTAGAGTTGGTAACACCTTTACCTTAAGGGGGCAATTGTCCTTTCCTTTTTTCTTTTTTTTTTTTTAATGTTTCTGACACGATGTGGAAAAGAGTTTGCTTTACGTCTGCTGGTGACGCATCTTCTCAGGACTCCAATGTGTACTACTGAGCTTGACACGGGCATAGATTGTGCTGTTTCATTTCTTGCAGATCCCAGTCAATACTGCTTGTACTGTGAGCTATTGCTGAACCCCTCCACCCATCCGTTTCGTACGCGAGTGCTTATTGCTCATTCTGTCTAAGAGTCAAGGTGTTTCTTCTTTTTTTAAGTTGTTGAAACATGTTGCTCCCCCTGAGTTCAAGGGTTTAAAACGTACACCATCCACTTCCCTAGTGTATTTTGGAACAGATAGATATTTTTTATCTATCTTTGGTAACCTTATCTTCTGTACAGATTCGCAGGGTGCTGTATCCTTCAGACAGAGCTGGTCAAAGATCACGGTAAAGGGCCAATCACAGCTGGTCACATTTGTAAACAGACTTATCTGCAGTCTTTTCCTCACGCACTGTCACAGCGTGAGGGGAGGAGAGCCAGTAACCGGCAATTCTGACAGCGGACATTTACACTGATAATCAGGGCACTGATCATCAGTGTCCTGATTATCAGCGCTGCCTATCAGTGCAGCCTCATCAGAGCACATCAGTGAAGGAGAAAAATTACTTATGTGCAAAATTTTATAACAGAAACTAAGAAACTTTTTTTTCTCTCTCTCTCTCTCAAAATGTTTGCTCTTAGTTTGTTTAGGAAAAAATAAAAAAACCTAGTGGTGAGTAAATACCACCAAGAGAAAGCTCTGTCTAAAAAACATGATAACATTTTTATGTGGGTACAGTGTTGCATGACTGCGCAATTGTCATTCAAAGTGCGACAGCGCTGAAAGCTGCAAATTACCGGGCACTTTAACCCGTTCTTGCCCAGGCCATTGAAGTGGTTATTAAGTGATTGAGCAGTATTGACTGGTATATTCGAGGCTGTGGGTATCTTTTTATAGCTTTTTCCATCTTTATAAAGTTCTATTTCCTATAGGTCTTTTGACAGTTCTTTCCTGCTCCCCATGGGTCAGTGTGTAGCCTGCTCAGTGCATCAACATGAGAGCTAACAAACTGACTATTTTTGCACAGGCACTAATTGCAATTTAAAAAGTCAAGGATGTGAGAAATTAACCTGTAAAGTGGTATTAAAGGTTCAGCTTTTCTTTAAAAAAAAAAAACCCAAACAAACCTGTCATACTTACCTGCTCTGTGCAGTGGTTTTGCACTGAGCAGCCCCGGTCCTCTTCTTCTAGGGTCGTGCTCCTTGCTCCTCCCCCTTGACCAGTGCTTCCAATAGCAAGCCACTTGCTATGGGGGTATTGGTGCGTGCTTGCTCATGAGACCTGCGCTATGCATGCATAAGGCACATAGAGCCATGGCTCGTCCTGCCCCCCCGATCTCTCCTTATTGGCTCAATGGCTTTGATTGACAGCAGTTGGAGCCAGTGGCCTCACTGCTGTCCCATCCAATGAGGAGAGGGAGTCCTGAAGCTCTCGTCCACATATGCACATTGCTGGATCAAAAGGGGGCTCAGGTAAGAGGGGGCGGCTGTGGGGGGAGCAGCACACAGAAGGTTTTTGGTTTTTTTGTACCTTCCTGTATAGAATGCATGAAGGTAAAAACTTGGAGCCTTTACAACCACTCTAATTGCCATTTTAACGTGTGTGTACCAAGGCCAAACATTCCAGGGTATGTAAACTTTTGATCAGGGCCATTTGGGTGATTTGTGGTATAATTTAAAATGGAGCCAAACAACTATGTGATAATAATTGGCTGCATATGATCACTATCCTTTAAATAAAAGGTTTTTTTTGTATGATCAGTCATATTTTCAATATTCATGTCAAAATTTCTTGATTTCTGGAAGGAGAGAGAGTGATTTTACTCTGTAGTTTTTGCACAGTTAAAATATATTTATACAAAAGCCTTTGGGTCTGCATTTTATATTTTCTCACTTAAATTGACCCTGTTGTGGGTTTTTAAAAACCCCTCTTACCTGTATTTAAAAAAAAAAAAAAAAAAAAGGCTCCCGTCTTGGTTCCTATGCCGTCTAACTGATCTCTAGAACTAGACCCCTGTTATCTGCTGGGAGACTGACATCTTGGTATTGTTGATCCCCTGCAGTTTTCACTCATTCCTCTCCTTGACTTTACACTCACTGCAGGAGAGTGTACTTGTAGCAGAATTTAGTGTCGTAGGCAACAGGAAAAGTATATTTGATCTTTTACAGTAGAGAGGTTTTAACAAAAAGTACAGGGATAACTTCAACACTTAGAATTCTCTTCTTTTCCATACATGTTAACAAGTTTATAGAACATATTTCAAGGGGGGTTTACAAGCATCTTCATGAAAAATATGCTGTCTGGACGCCACAGGGGAAGTGAAGCAAACAAGAGTTTTTCATCAATATACCAAATGAAATTGTGCTCGTGTAAAACTGTACTCTCAATGCAGTTTTATGTGCAGCAAACATAAAATGTAGAGGTGTGTTGGGAAAGGTAGGAGGCGAACCAGGAGAGAGCACGCCCTTGGCATCAAGGACGCTGCTCTCTCCTAGTTCGCCTCCTACCTTTCCCAACGCTCCTTCAGCGTCACCTACAACACTGCCACCTCCCCCTCCCTCCCCCTCTCTGTCGGGGTCCCCCAAGGCTCCGTCCTCGGGCCCCTCCTCTTCTCCATCTATACCTCCTCCCTTGGCAAACTTATTCACTCCCACGGCTTCAATTACCACCTCTATGCCGACGACACCCAAATTTACCTCTCCACCCCCCACCTCACCCCCTCACTCTCTGCCCGCATCGCCCACCTCCTAAACGACATATCAGACTGGATGTCGCTCCATTTTTTCAAACTTAACCTATCCAAAACCGAGGTCCTGGTCTTCCCCCCCATCCCCATGCCCCCCCCCCCCATCCTCTCCATCACTACGAACAACGCCGCCATCTCTCTCACCCCACACGCCAAAGTCCTGAGTGTCACCCTGGACTCCCACCTCTCCTTCCTACCCCACATCCAACTGCTATCTAGATCTTGCAGGCTCCACCTCCGCAACATCTCCAAGATATGCACATTCCTCACCCCAGACACTACCAAACAACTTGTACACTCCCTCATCATCTCACGCCTAAACTACTGCAACTCCCTTCTCACTGGCCTACCCAAACGAACGCTATCCCCACTCCAGTCGATCCTAAACTCTGCGGCCAGACTCATCCACCTCACCAAGCGCTCCACATCTGCCTCCCCCCCCCCCCTGCCAATCCCTTCATTGGCTCCCGATTGCCCAACGCATCAAGTTCAAGCTGCTAACCCTGACCTACAAGGCCACTCACAATGCCGCCCCAAACTACATAACTGACCTGATACCCAGATACTACCCTACCCGTGCCCTCCGCTCCGCACAGGACCTCCTGCTCTCTAGCTCCCTGGTCTCCTCCTCCCACGCCCGATTGCAGGACTTCTCTAGGACTTCCCCCATCCTCTGGAACTCCCTACCCCAATCCATCAGACTGTCACCTACCCTCCTCACCTTCAGGCGCACCCTGAAAACCCTACTCTTCAGGGAAGCCTACCCCAACCTCACCTAACACCCGACCTCACCTAACAATTCACCTCCTCCACTCCACCCACCACTCCATCCCCCACAGCCATCTCCTCCTGTGCCACCTTCCCCTCCCTCCTAGATTGTAAGCTTGAAAGAGCAGGGCCCTCAAACCCCTCGTGTAGTGTATTGTTACTGTCTTGTCTCATGTTATGTCCCCCTGCTACTGTACAGCGCTGAGCATACCCTTTGGCGCTATATAAATACTGTATAATAATAATAATAATAGAGGTGCCAATGGGTTGTAAGCAGCTAATGCCTTTTAGACATCAAATGCTAGTCAGCAATATAAAAGTAAAATGTACTCTAGTGTGAAAGTTGGCGATGATTCGGAATATTAATGCATGCATTGTTTTTTTAATTATATAATGCAATAACCTAATGTAATATATATATATATATATATATATATATATATATATATATATATATATATATATATATATATATATAATTTTATGGTTTAATGTTTATTCCCACTGCTTTGCACATAGGGTCTCCAGGCAGCCCAAAAAGAAGCACAAGTTAAAGTTCTTGAAGGGCGTTTGAAACAAACTGAAATCACCAGTGCTACTCAAAATCAGCTTCTCTTCCACATGTTAAAGGAAAAAGCAGAACTGAACCCAGAGCTTGATGCTCTTTTGGGCCATGCACTACAAGGTTGTATCTTGAATATAGCATTTGCTTTTCTGCATGCTTGCATTTATGCATGCCTGGTTTAAAGGATATATATGTCTTGATCGTATCTCCTGAATAAATGCTGTAGATAACTTTATTAGGAAGAATCCATTTCTATAGTTTGCCTTACTCATATTTTTTTTTCCAAATAAATGTATATAAACATGTACATTTTTTTTTTGGTAACTTGTGCGTTTGAGTTCAGTTCCCTCTGATGTAGAATCTTATATATAAATCTATAGAATGTGTGTATGTGTAAGCTTTGTGACTATTATTTTTCAGACATCTATATCCTCATTGCACAATAGTTTTTCACAGGCACAACTGACCTTCCAGCATTTCATTTGTTGCAGAGAAATCATGCATTGCTTCTTTAATAAGTACAGATCAACATTTGTAGACAGAACAAACGTGTGAGGTGTAGCATCTCCATTAGAGAAGATTTAATGAAGCAAATCTATTGGCTTGTTCTTCATGAACATTCCATAGTTTCATCCTAGATTTTATTTCTTTTTTTATTATTTTGTGGGTACTGGATAATGACTCGAAGGCCTTGCTACTAGGAAATTCTTGTAAGTTTTTGTTGAAATAAAAATTGTTTAAATTCTTGCTATATGCAAGAAGTGAGGAACAATTTGTCTCTGCATTTAGCTTATTCTCACTTTATCAGTGAATGATTAATTATGATGTTTTGGTTTATGCTATTACATTACAGCATCTATTCTGTACCCTAAAGAATAAGTGCACTTTTAAAACAGATTTGCTATTCAAAAAAGCAAGTGTGAAAATGAATTATTTGCCACTTTTTCTTTCTGTTGTTTGAAAGCAGTTGTAAGTCCTCATGCACACTGGATGTTTTTACAGCTGCTGTTTTTGGCTTTTGAATTTTTTTTTTTTTTCTACAGCCAGTAAACCACCCAGCATGTTATCCCATGTGTTGTACGTATAGACAGTAATCAACGTTTTTTTTTGGCAGGGGTGGTTTTTGGCTGGAAAAATACCCCAGGACTAGTGGGTTTCTAGAGGAGTTTTTTTAGCTGTAAAACGCTCTAATGCAGAAAAATGCGGTAAATCGTGGCAAACCAACTTTTTTGGACTTTTTGTGACAAAAACATTTTTGGTAAAAAAAAAAAAACCCCTAAAATATGCAAGTGCGAAAAAACGCCACTAAACACTAATTGAAAACGCAGAAAAACTCACATTTTTAATGTGACTTTACATCGCTAATGTTACCAGCATTATTAAAATGCCCCGTGTGCATGGAGCCTAAAGGGTCCAGCTGTTAAAAATTGCTTTGGTTTATCTAAAGCCTTTATGCTGTCTTTAGGAGTCCTGAACTATGTGTCAGGAGTAACATTAATAATGTATCCCAGGGTCTCTTTAGATGTGCATGGCTGCTTGACGTCGGCGTGGAATGTTCTCAGCTAAAGTGAGCTTTGGGATGCCTTATTTTCTCCTCTGTTATTCCTCATGTGCGCATGCTTTCTTACACTGGACTGAATTCGAAAGCTGCATTAAAATCATAATTGTATGGCATAATGTATATTTGTCAAAAAAGTGCACTTATTCTTTAGAGATCACATGAAAGGAGCGCATCCCTTCTAAAATAGATGTATGTCTAATACATGTAGCTATCTACCCACAGTCCAGCACTATTCTTTGCTATTTATACTATGACACAGATAAAATGTGTTGTGGCGTAACCCATTATATAAAGCAGAACTCTACTAAATGCTTACAGCATTTCTGGAGCAGACACAAAGGAAGAGTGCAGGGAAGAATTTTGTAAACTTTGTGGTGCTTTACATTTTTACTGACCTATTTAAACGTCTTTTATTGTTTTTCCACAAATATATTTAATGTATGTGTGAATAAGTCTGAGATGTAATTTTGTTTAGTATTACTTGTAGTCCTATTGCTCAAGCTACTTTACTCCTTTCATGTGATTTCCAGTAAAATTTCTTGATAGCAATGGAGATTGTTTCCCTTGGCAGTTGGCTCTGTTTTGATTTTTGGTGTTGGTTTTTGTTTCCTTGCTTTAACTTACACAGACCTAGATAGCATTCAGATGGGTAAGTATGTCTTAAGCACTTTTCTTTGTTGTGCAAATGCATGACTGACTAATTGTCCATAAGCACTAACCAGAAGACCACGCAGACCTTCTGAGAATATGCTTACTTTGCATGTCCTCCTTTTAAGAACATCAGCACATCCCTGAACTCATCCCTGCTCATACATTAAACAAGATATTAACAGCTGAATGCTGATAATATTGTCTCTGTACATCTGTAAGACTTGACACACCATTAACTTTCCAGGCCTAGAGTGTTCAACACTGTAACATTAAAAGTTGTCAGGTCACCCATTCCTTTATTAATCCCTCCAGCTTAATTAGAAGCTGCATCAAACATCTTAACAGCTGTAATACTCACATTTCATATCGATGTTTACTCTGAGCATTGCTCTCATTATGTAGTAGTTGCAACAAAGCGGTTTTATTTTTCGATGAGAGGGACAAAGCCCCTCATATTTTCTTTTTAAGGTAAGCATAATTTTTAATCTGTGGTTAGTTTTCACTTTTATGGCACAAATATTTTTATTTAGATGCTTAAACTTAACTGAAGTTGGTCCTTAAGATCCTAGATCTATGCAGGATTTTTTCTGAAATGTTATGTACAAGTTCTCTTTTTTTTTTATTTTATTATACAGGATTTGTATATAGCAGGGACAGTTTGTGCAGCGCTTTACAAAATAAAGTGACAGAGTACAGTTACAGTAGAATTCAAGACAAGATGGTTAGGCGTGCACTGCTCGTGAACTCGTACAAGCTATAGGGATAGGAGAGCGATACAGAAGGTAGTAGCTAAGTGGTGATGAGTTGATCGAGAAAGTAAGTCAGTTGCTAGCTAGGGGCTAGGATAGGATTGCTCGAAGAAATTAATTTTCAGGGATCACCTAAAGACAGACAGACAGTTTGATATAGTCATTCAGGTTAGGGTAGGGCGGTCCAAAGGATGGGAGGGGCTTTGTAGAAGTCCTGAACCTTTATCATGGAAGTAGGCGAGGGAGCTAGAGAGCAGGAGGTTTAGTAAGAACGAAGTGAACAGTTTGGCAGATATTTTTGTTGACAGTTGTGGATGTGTTTGTAAACTGCTGTTAATATTTTGAAGTTTATTTGGGCCATCAGAAGCCAGTGGAGGGATCGGCAGAGAGGGTTGACAGACACTGGACAGTTGGTAAGGTGGATGAGTCTGGCAGCAGCATTCATTATAGACTGAAAGGGGATAGTCTGTGTAGAGGTAGACCAGTGAGGAGTGAGTTGCAGTAGTCAAAGTGAGAGATAAGTGCGTGAATTAGTAGCTTAGTGGTATAGTTGGTTAGGAAGTGCCAGGATTACACATAGCACTCTGCCTCTCCCACTCTTCCTTTCTCAATGGAAATGTCATTGGAGGGGACACGGTTGGAGTAGAACATATGTGCTTAGTTTTGGAATGTTTTAGTTTTAGGAAGTGGTTTGGCATCCATATGTCAGTTTGTAGATTAGTGATGCACAAGGAGACTGGGTGGGGGGTTCTCAGGGTTAGAGAGATGTATTTGGGTTTTCTAGGAGATTGGAGGTAAATGGGACAAGGGAGATGAGCCTTAGGTTGTTTAGACTGATGGGGTCCTATTGAGTAGTTTTGAAGGAATTGGGTCTGGGGGCAGGTAGTGAGTTGGGTGTCACATTTAGCAACCTCCCCTGTAGTAACGGGGTCAAAAGAGGTATAATGTGTGTGGTAGTATAGTTAGTATGTTAATTGAGTGCGATAACTAAACAGTGGCAATTGTATCACCAATTGTATCTATCTTGTTTTTGAAATGACTGGCATTGGCCTGGGCAGTGAATGAGTTGATGGGCGCAGCTGTGGGAGATTAAGTAGAAAAAAGTTGATGAGGACTGAATGAGAGAATGTTAACAGGAGTCATAAAACAGGTCTGTTTGACAACATAAAGGGAAGAATTATGCTTTGGGAGGGCCGCTATATATAGGGAAAGACTTTGCAGGGACCTACGTTTACACCACACTCGCGCAAGAACATAACTATATTATTTGAGACTTTTGGTGTCATCTTCTTGCTAGGTTTAAAGTGGTCCGGCCCGAATTCTGTGTGTAGTAGGGGAAGCAAGTGTGTCCTTTGAGGATAGGATTGAGCTGTTGCAGACAGAAGTGTCTTAGTGGCTGTCAGTAGCAGAGAAGAGAAGGGTTGATTTGGAGAAGGTGTCTAGAGGTAACTGCTGCTCGAAGGGTTAGGAGGCTGAAGATGCCGTGGGTGTTAAACTGACAAGGTTGTGATCAGAGAGAAGAAAGGCGGTGTTGGAGAAGTTGGCAGGGAGTGCAGAGGAGGTAGAAAACAAAGTCTGGTGTGTTGCCATCAGAGTAGGAGTGTGTATCAATTTTGCTAGCTCAAAAGATGAGGTTAGTTTGAGAAACTAACAGGTAGCTGTTGTGCTATCATAACCAGGATTTTAAAGTTACCATTGCCACATTTACTAAGGCCATGTTTGAAAGTGTATATTTCCTCTGTAAATCTTTCACCAAAATTTAAATTGCAAAATTGTCCACTCCAGAGATCAGAAAATAAATGTGAACATTTCCAACACTCTAAAGACTTTGGTGAAAAGATCATCTTTATCACTTTGACAGCATTAGATGATTGGTACTAAGTTGTCTTTGTTTACAATTACTGAAAGATAATTCAATTTTATTTGAAACATCCAGTTTTACAGAATTTGTGATATGACATATTCCTCTGTGTTTGGCCATTATTTTTCTCATTAGTGTTGTATTAGTTTTTCCTTACTGTTATGTTGTAGGAAGTTTATCTGCTGCACAGCAGTATGTAAAGATAAAAATTGTTCTATCACAGCCTATTAATCTAGATATAAAGGATATCATCATTGAATTTTGTATGTGTATCCCATTATGTGCATCCTTTTACTTTTATTTTGTTCCATGAATGCAATTGTTTATTTCAGAAAATCCAGAATTTAGCAGTGATGAGGAAGGATCATTACAAAGCCCTGGAACAGAAGGCAGGTATGTTATGAGACATGATACATGTAACTTAAATATGTTAAAGGTAAACTGCAGTCAAGTGAAAGGAGATGTGTGGGATAGGCTAAATAACAAATATTACCATCTTGAATCAACTTCTCCCCTCCCTTTGTATTTACAGTAGGGGCATTTGGCATGTAGGTTCTAATAATAATAGTCATTTTGCTGCTCGAAAGTTCAGAGGGGATGGTTACAACTTCAGCAAACTGCTTCTGTCCCTCCTCCATTGGGAGATACTGAACAGGCACACACCTAAGCAGCAAACAAGTTCAGGCACAGTAGAATTCCTCTGCATAAAAGTGGACATGGCTGGATCTAGGGGTGATGGTATTGGCGAGCACTGCACCTAACCATAACCCCCCCCAAACCTCTGCGGCTGCTGGACTCCTTCACACAGCACAGCTCCTTACACAGTAGAGATCAGATTCCCTTACAGCATCTATCTGCGTAGTGTATAGCTGGCTGCTATGTTCCAGTTCTGATCTGTAAGGTTTCCATATCAGAACAGCTGTTCATCATAACAGCAACTGCTACTGTGTGAAGTCTCAGGAGCATGCAAACAGCCAAGAGCTGATATTAATCACACAGAGGAGAAGGAAGGTGGGTGGATCTCCTAAACCTATACATTTTTTTTTTTAATTAGCCTTCAAATTAATAATAAACCCTCAGTGTTTTTTTTAGCTTAACACATTGAGCACAATAAAGTAAGCAATCCCAAATAAACTATTCATCACCCCAGTTGCTGAGTCCTGATCTCTGTGTTGCTTTGCTGAACGTCCGGGTAACTTTCACAAGAGAGTTAACAGTGGACAGCACATTCTCAGTCAGTCTGTAGGCTTAGGGAAGGGGGGGGGGGTGGAGAAGCAGCAGAGGACAAGTGCACATTTATGTATGAGTTTACTGTTTAAATTTCTTGATCATTGTAGGTTTTCCTTCTTCCTGTCCGGTTTCTAAATGCATTATTTGTTCTCATGTTTTGTAATATGGTGAGTAAGTTTGAGTGATTGATTGTTTTTCAAAAAAGAAATTTTTCAAGGGTGCAAATATAAGGGATGATTTATTAAAGGCAAATGTACTGTGCACTTTGCAGATGCAGTTGCACTCTGAAAGGGCATTTGCTAAAGTGCTTAGTAAATGAGCTAAAGCGTTGCTTTTGGGTAAAGAATATCCAGTCGCATGCAGGGAAAATAATTAAATAATGGAAGTCAGCAGAGCTCCCACTCATTTGCTAAGTTCTGGAGTAAATGCCCTTGCAAAGTGCACAGTCTATTTGCCTTTTAGTAAGTCAACCCTATAGTCTCTGTAATAATGGTTTTGGTTGCTAGGATCAGATGAACAACTGCAAAGGGTAGTCTCTCTGCTTGACATCTGGCTGCTTAAAAGTCTGTAGTACTGACACTTTCCTTTTTATGCAGTGTTAGTGCTAGTTTATACAACATTCCTAAATGGTGTCCATTTGAAGTGCAGAGAAAAGGCATATAGAGAATTCTTATTTATTTTATAATTAAAAAAAAAAAAACTTTTAGGAGAAACTGTGGCTACTTATTGTTTGCAAATGCACGTCTTTACAGTTTACAGTATTAACATTTTAAATATTTTTTATATTCTAATTACAACTTTCAAGCATAAAAATCATGTCCCAGATATATGTTTTGCAATACATTGATTGTTCTGTTTGCTTAGCTCATTGTCTTCAGACCTAATGAAGCTGTGTGGTGAAGGAAAACCTAAGAACAAGGTAAGCTAGCATAATAATCAAAATATTCGATTTTGCAGCTACATTTTTAAAAATCCTGCACAAATGCTTTAGTACAGGGGTGTCCAACCTTTTGACCTTCCTGGGCCACAATGGAAGAAGAGAAATTATCTTGGGCTGCACATAGACTAGACTAACTGTAAGGAGAGCTGATGAGCAGTTCCTTCTGCGGCTCTAGGCAGGTAGGTGCAGCTGCCGGGCCCTATCATTATAATGACAGGCACCTACAGGTGAAACTCGAAAAATTAGAATATTGTGCAAAAGTTCATTTATTTCAGTAATGCAAAATCTTGAACTATCTTGTTTTGCATGTAATGAGTCTATCTCATATATTAGTTTCACCTTTTAAGTTGCATTACTGAAATAAATGAACTTTTGCACAATATTCTAATTTTTCGAGTTTCACCTGTATTTGCAGCTCTCTGCGCAGCCAGTGATTACGTGCGGTGATTTCTGCGGGGCACAGACAAAGCATGTCCAGCAGTGATCCCAGCAGGTGGCTGGCTGTGTATAGAGCCGCGAATAGATGAGGCTGCCAGTGAACTGTCATTATAGTGAACAGGGCGAGCAGCCGCATCTACCCACTGAGAGCCGTAGGAGGAACTGTCACTGCAATTTGCACCAGCCCTGGTCACCAATGTGAATGTAACCTATGTACTATATGTGCTATGTGGGGAGGTAGGGGGCTTGGGTGGGGGGGGGCACAACTGTAATTTGATTATGCCACCCGCGCCCCCCCCCCAGATCTGGCCATCCTTACCTGACTCCCCTCATTCTCTGCTGCCGGTTAAATATGGCAGTCAAAGCATCCCTCCAAATGAGCATTTTCCTGGCTTGCCAATGGAGGCTGTCATGACTTCTGTGCTTGCACGGTGTTGCTCCAAAAGACCCTGTACCGCATACTAAACTCTCTAGGGCCGCCCACAGGCTGTGAGTTGGACACCCCTGCTTTAGTATAAAACATTAAAAATGTTTTCCTTGCACATGATTGAATGATTAAACACAGCTTAATCGTCAATTAAATAAGTACAGCTTCACCTTATTTACTAAGCTAAATGAACATTTATAGTAAAATCAACCTGTGCGCAATTCTGGTGTAAAACAAATTAATGAATGAATAGGATAATCTGCTGCCGCTAAGTCCCCATATGATCACACCACATATCTAAAAAGCAATATAATAGATAGGACAGCGCTACAGATAATGAATACTAAAAGTCCACATAAACTCTATAACGAATCCTCTGTACATGTCAAAATTCCAACTGAGTCAATAATATAAATGTATCATAGTAATAATGTAACCATTCATCAGAATGACATGTGAAACATTCAAGTGAAAGTCTCAATCAGTAGGGTATGAAGAAGTTTCCTTCCATCCAAGTGTTAAGAGAAAACAGAAAACTGGAATCGCCACTAGTGAGGAACCTTCATCTTCAGCCTCTCACTTGGTGGGTGGTTAGACCTACTGAATATTGGTCTAATTGCGCTGTTAACCCTATTGTCCCTGGGTTATGGGGATATCCTCCGGGTATGGGTCCTCCAAATTTTCAATGAAAAGCGATTCACTGGCTATATGGAGAGAGAAGCTTACATAATGTGTACCCATATATAAAATGTATCAAGATGATAATCCTTATGATTGCCACAGCTGGTGAAAGCTCCGTGAGTGAGTTCCCTGTGCTCTCTCCTCTCTCATCTTCTAGTGGTATCCTGTCACTGGGATACGTATGGTCCCGCTGGGGGTAGAGCGGTAAGCTGGTATTTGAATGTCACTCACTCCACTATGCACCCTTACGTGTTACGCCTGCGTGGCTTCATCAGAGGGTCGATTTGACTGTAGCGCTGTCATATCTATTGTATTAAATTAACATTTACTTTGCAGTGTGAAAATATATTATTTCAAAGTGAACCGTTTTAACTCCTTTGGTATATCACCACCATTGCCTCAATTGACATCAACGTCTAAGTCAGCAGAACTGACTTTACAATTTTATGGAGCCTACTACATCACTTGATTTGGGAGGTTTGCTGCCTTAAAGGCTAAGTTCACCTTTGGAACATGTTACATGATCCACCCGTTTTTAGGGTGAAACATGTAACATGTTGCAACAGCCACACCCCCTCCATCTGACAGGTGAAGTTTCCCCGTACTATCTGTCAGATTTGAAAACAGCGCGGCTGTGCAGTGCTCCACCCACATGTCCGCGTCCCTTATTCCCAGTGTTCTGTGAATGAGTGCCTACAAGTCCCAACAGTAGACTTAGTGGCAGTGGGCTTGTAGTTTTCAGTTAACTACCACGGCGCTGTGCAGCGACTTGGTAGTTCATTGAAGCTTCCTGTCAGTATATCTGCTTGCTCATACATCCCGTACAGCAAGCAGATATTCTGGCAGGTCTGCAGGAGACCTGCATGGCATCAGTGATGTACTGATCACTTGTGCAATGCTTTCCAGGCTCTTTTGGACAAAAAGTAATAAATGCACATTTTTTTACCTGCAAAAAAATGTGCATTTATTTTTGGCCAAAAAGGTGAGCTTATCCTTTTAAAGGGACAGTACTTACATTCAATGCCTTGTGCTGGTTGCTGGTGTCTTTGTTGAAATCGAAAATACCTTACTCCATACCTCTGCAATACAGCCGTTGGGCTTTCCGTAAGCTCTTGTAAAGAGTGCTGGCTATGCCTGCCTTTTCTGAACCCTCCACTGTTCATAGAAGCTGCACTATAGCTTACATGAATAGCACTCCATGAACGGAGGAGACCTTTCATTCATCAGGCTGTCTTTCATTCATAAACTGCTTTGCATTGATGAAAGCTATAGAGCAGTATCTATGAGTGGAGGAGAGGGCAGAAAGGGCTGCAATGGGTAATACAGGTCCAGCGGCTGTATTACCCATTGCAGCAGGAGATTACTGCTGCAAGCCTTTTGGGTATTCAGAAGACTTTGGATTTTAACTTAGACTGATAAGTAGTTCCATGGTTCCCTTAGTTTTCATTCAATTGTTTCTTCTAATTCAAATAGGCACGAAGGAGGACTACTACTCAACTAGAGTTACTTTATGCAGATAGCAGCGAGACGGCTTCAGATCCAGTAACAGGGGACAATGGTTTCCTCATTTCTCTTCCTCCTGTTCCTGAAGTAGAAGGAGCTCCAGCAATCGTTGAACCAAGTAGCAGTTCTGTTAGGGATAAAGATCCCCAACCCCCACCTTCTGGCTTGCCTTCTAAAATGGGCAGCATGTAAGTCTGTCTGTGCAGTATTAACCAACACTGCTTTTCCTTGACTTCCTATACATTTTATAACCATATGCATGGATTTACAAGAACTACTTGTATATGTGCATTTAATAAAATGCATGAGGCTTTTCAGTACATACCCCCATATCTTTTTAAACTTTATCTTTCAAATATGATATCTAAATAACCATTTGTTTTACATCTCTATGGTTTAGCTGGAGTATTTCAGTTAAACATTATTCTTAGGCATATTAAAATGTAACATCTCTAATACGGTTTACAAATCTCCTCCTTCGGTGACTTTATGGCAGATAATTTGCCCCTTCTATTAGTTTATCTTTTTTGTGAAAACTGCTGTTGCTAGGATTCTGTTGCTCTGCAAGAGCCTGCACTCTAGCACAATAAAGCAAGTAGCTGCTTTTTTATTGAGTTATTATCCCTTATATGGAATATTTATATTCCAAAGCTGGGCTGCATGTTCTAGTGTGAGAATATTTATTGACATGAAATTAGTAACTGACCCTACAGATCATAAAAAAAACCTGCTGATTTCCCCAGAATCCATTATGAAAGCATATGGTCTCATGCATGCCACGCCAAGCAGCCTATTTAATAATGTTTGAAGTGCTTTTTGCTGTGCTGCATTTCTGATTGTTTATGCCATTCTAAATGACACCCTGAAGCTGAAAGCCATGGTACTTGCATCTGTATCTTGCCTTGAAGGAATGATTTTTCATAACATGGCATCTCACATGTAACGCTTATTTCACTAGCTGAATGTTTGTTGCTTGTGCAGTACTCAAAAGCTAAAGTAAGCAATAATCACGCAAAGCATAACTAGTGTATGACATCTAAGCCTTTAAGAAAAATTGCACGTTAACAGGCAGCTTTTTTGTTCTTGGCAAATGAAAAGTCTTAGTACCCAGCTTGCATCAGCACCTTATTATGTTGTTGGAGATTATTGGGACACCATTCTGCAATTTTATGTTAAGGTAATTTTTTAATTTTTACTGTTTCAAACTCTGTGTAAAATTACTTTTTCACATCAGTGGTTTTGCTATATATTTAATGGGAAATAATGCAAAAATATGATACTACTATTCTACTAGTCTTCTTGAAGGAAGGCAGCTTTTGTTTCATTGTAAACACTGCTTTTGAGTTCCCTTATTCCTTTGACCATTGCTGAAAGTATGACAAGCTTTTGTATATGCTATTTCTATAATTTCAGAATTGTGCTACAGTAGCTGATAAAATATTGACCCTTTTGTTGCGAAGTGTGGTGATTTCCTTTGTAAATTGAAATTTCAGTTATATATTAGCAAGAGGTTTCATAGACCCATTTGTTTGCATGTGTTTTAAATTATATATGCAGTAAAGTTTAGTCAAATACTTCCCTCTCACGTTGTCCATATATGGATCCAAATTTGGCTTGGTTCAGCAGGAACCGGCCTAATTGCGATCCATGTGTAGCTACTGTGGTTGAACAGAAGTCAGTCAATAGATGAGAAAATACCAAAAGGGTGGTTGAACTGAAATCGCGCGATCGCAACTTCTGTTCAACCACCCTGTCAGTACTTTTTTGCTCGATCATCCCTACAGGCTATAAGCTGCAGTGCTGATCTGGGTATTCTGTTGTGTATTCTTATTGGCTGGGGAGACTCCCCATTGACAGAATAAGACACAACAGGGAGGATTCCCACATCCACATCAACCCATTTGATCAACGAAAAAAAAAAAAACGGACCCATGTATAGCCAGCTTTAATCACAGTCCTATTTGTATTTTCCTTGGTTTGCAGATAACCCTTTCCTTTCCATTCCATCCTTCACGTCTTCTCGAAATGTCTAATCCATAAGAATATTTGCAATCTCCATTTTTTTTTTTAAATTTAATATTCCTTTTTTTCATGTTGAGACCCAAAGTGCATTGATATTTTCAGAATTACTTAATGAGGTAGTGGAAAGTGTATTAACTTGTGTGCAAAGGGCAGTTATTTGTGGCCACCAATCAGATATCCTGTTCTCCTTCACTTCTGTAAATTGAAACCTTATTGGCTGGGTAACTGTACTTTGCACACAGTACATTTTCCTTTGTAGTTTAGTTGCATCTACACAGGCTTACACATTGGGTAGGGTCAGGAGCCCTACCCAGTTTTTCTTGTGTTACCACGTGTAACGGCAAATGCTGGGTGCAATAACTAAAAGCAAGTCTTATACAAGCACAGAATCAACATGTAGTCATACAGGTACTTTTTAATCAGCATTTACACCATTACATATTCTACGCATGTGAAAGACCCTCTACCAAATGAATACCTTCCCTGGCACATCATAGCATTCACTCAGCACTCCAAGAAACAACAGAATCCAACTGCAATATTCTTGCACTGTCAAAGCCTCCACTTTTATTATCACACGACACACAGGAGGAAGACATGCTGGTAGGTTAATTGGATGCTGTCTAAATTGGCCTTAGTATGTGTATGTATGGATGTGAGTTAGGGACCTTAGATTGTATGCCCCTTGAGGGTTAGGGACTGATGTGAATGTACAATATATATGTGTAAAGCGCTGCGCAAAATTGATGGCCCTATATAAGTACCTGAAATAAACAATATATCTTATAGTCATCACAATCTGCATAATAACACACACCAATAATAATGTGAGCATTACAGCATGAAATAGACACATCATTTGACAGCATAGAATTAATACATTACCAAAGCTATGTGGAAGCGGGAAGGAACAAATCCCATCGGAACCATACTTCCCAGGGGGTCACATAGAAGCCGTAAGCGTGACCAATTGATGAACCTATATAGCCTTGGCAAGAGTCCCAGCGTCGGAGCATCTCCTGGCAACTAGGGGGCTTCTCTGATCGATCCCGCTTGGACTCCCGGCTTTTAAACTATTTTTCTGGAAGCTTTCCAATAGTGAGTGGGCGCCACACCCACCATAGGAGGAGCTAGCAGAAATGTTCCGCGAGGATAACAGAGTCCCGCTCAGCCACCATATTGATTCCACATAGTTATCTGAAAAGTCACACTTTTGCTTCAGTTCAGCTTCTTATCTACCCTAAACGTCTTCTCCTCTACCCCAAACTTCTTCTCATCTACCCTAAACTTAAAGATTTCTAACTTCTCAAGCAAGTAGACGTCTTTAAACAGGTTCTTGTCTTCTAATGTGATATTACTGGATGTCATAAACACGTTCAATTCCATAAACAAGTTTTTATCTTACTCTAAGCAGAATATCTTGTGACTCTGTTCCTTTGGCTTAGAGAAATTACATCAGTCACCTCTCATGCTCCTGGCATTTGGGCAACAGTGCTTTATTGTAAAATTTACCCAAGAAACAAAGGGTCCAAGGCCAACACATTTCATAGGCATTACACTACGCTAGAAAAAGGGGAGTTCTGCTCTTCTGTTAAATACCTTCCCTGTACAAAGTCACGTGTTGTAAAAATGTTTTTCTTTAATTTTTTTGTAGTAGGACAACAATTAAAATATATATAATTACTAAGGCACAAATAGTTTTTTTAGGGAGAAGTGGAGTTGATCACTATTATTTTCTTCAGGACAAAGCAAACACCCCGTGTACCAGAACCATCACCATCATTCCGAAGAAAAACCTATGAAAAGGGTGGGGAGAAGGCTAGTAAAACCAAAGAACAAAAATTGTACGTATTTTTTGTTGGTTGCTTAAAACACCTTAGTTCTATATATTTTCATGCTTTCTACCTTTAGCTTTCGCTGCGCAATTCTATGCTCCTGTTACATGCTGTGCTGATGTATCTTTACAGACAAGACAGAAGCTGATAAGTGGCACTTGGCATTTTAAAGATATTATTAATTGAGCCAACTACGGTACTCTGTAAATGCTTGTAAGTGCCAAAACTGATTGTTTGAGCTTTGCAATTCAAATTGTTTTTGTCTGTTTTGTTTTTACCTCTACATTTTTTTTTTCTACTAGGAACTGCCTTTCATTCACTAAACTTTCTTATAAACCATCACCTTAATAAACTATGGAGAGCAGGCGTGTGTATCATGAGTCGTGTTAACTTACTGACCTCCATCTTTAATCACCTAACAAAGTGTGCATTCCGTGTTGTTTTTTCTTATAGCTCAGATTCTGGAACATCAGAGGCTAGTCTGTCTCCTCCTTCTTCCCCTACAAGCCGGTCCCGTAATGAAATGAATGTTTTTAGCCGCCTCACAGTATCTCAGGGAAGCTCATCATGTCAGCAGGATAAGTAAGTCACAGGACAAAGTCGACCCCCCCCCCCCCCAACCATGGGCATAAAAAGAGAAAATTGTAGCATAGGCTTTACTACTATTATATAGACCTGGATATGAAATGCAAATACAGAAATTATTTAATTTTATTTTTTTTCTGTATATTTTCACCTTTTCTGCCAAATTTGAGAACCTTCCACCATAAAATTGCGTTCCTATTCACTCAGCATACTTAAAATTACAGTAGTAAAAATATTTCCTAGCTTTCTAGTTTCTTTTTAGCAGGATTATAAACTAAACTCTTTAGGCAGCTTGTATTGTTCGAAATGACTCATAATGTACTTATTTAGGGACAAATCGGGGACAAATTGGACTAAAAGTGCATTAACGTAGAATACAGAACCCAAGCCTTGATATTTTTACCACAGTAGGTCAGACATTGTGCATATCTAGTTTACAATTGATAATGAAGAATCTGTCAGGACAGTAGGGCAGGGTTAATTATGGTATTCCTACCTCCAAAGCTCCCTCATAAACATTACAGGGAGGAAGAGCCAAGTAGAATTTTTTTTTTCAGAAAACCGTGTAAAAACAGCATGTTAAAATGTTATACTTTTTTGTGTGTAAAGTCATGCTGTATGAATGAGAGCGCATAACAAATATAAAGTAGGTGTTATCCCAATTTGTCAGTAAAGGTGGAAATACATTTTTTTAGAAATGCATAATAAAAAGTTGAATGTCATCTAGAAGACAAACTCGGGCTTTAAGTTTTTTGAATATTGTAATCTTTGAGTTACAAAATGGTCAGTAAATATAATACAAAGTAAAAAAAGACACAAAAGAGAAACCATATGTATGGCTCCAGGATAATGGCAGATAACAACACAGATGTCATTCCAGTAACCAAAATCTGCAGTACAATATCACTATAATTTATTGTAAAGCTTTGTGGTCCGGTATTGTGTTTATTTAGCTCCCTTTGTAAGGGATGTAGTTTGAACAACCTATAGACTTTTCCATATAGGAGCTATCAAACCCCAAAAGGAGAAAGTCCTGCTGGTATGGAGAACGGAGGAGGATGGACTTGAAAGATCAGTGATGTAAAAGGAGGAATGAATGTATCAATAGGGTGAATTTGGAAAGAGAGAGATATGTTGGATGAGTGGTATCATGGAATAAGGCTCTTGTGAGAGTGATAGGTTTCTCAGCATGAGTGGAGTTTGAAAGTGAGAACTATCGTGGAAATTAATCCAAGGAGCTCAGGTAGTGGAGATTTGGGGGTATCTCTTAAATAGTCATAAGTTCTTCATTCATCTTGTCAGCAGAATGTTTGACTTGGTAGTAAAGCTCTAGTAAGAGGGGCAACATCCTACCAAACTAAGTATGGATATGAGATTTGTCTGAGCAGACGTTTATAGTTAACATCAAGGAGTTATTCTAAGCAAATTGGGAGGTGTATGCGCAAGTAGTTGAGTGCTGTGGATTTCTAGTACAAAGGGAAAGATTGTTTTAAGTGGGACAGCTCAGAGTCTGAGAGTGACACGTTCAGTTTTTGTTTTGTCAGTGTTTACTTTAAAATTACACTAGGAAAGTCATATATATTTTATCTAGAAGATTGTCATTGAGAAATTTCTTTGAACAAATGCCTTCTCTGCTTGAACAAAGAGAAGGTTTATATGTGACAAAGGTGGGAATAAGGGTTGTGAGGTACTGTAATCCATAATGAGTTTGGCCTAGATTTTTAGATTGATGTTATACTGAGAAATAGATCTGTATTTGCAACACTGGGAAGGGTTCTTGTTGTGGTTTTTTTTTTTGTTTTGCTTTTTTTGAAGGGGGGGGGATAGAAGGGAGATACAGTATGTGCTTCTTTGCATGGCTTTGTGAAAGGGCAGGACTCTTATCACATTTGTTGGTAATTCATATGAATGTACTGTATATTTAAATCTGATTAAAAGGAAGAAAAGGAAGAATGATTAAAAGCGCAAAATTCCCTAAGACGAGTATAAGATTGGTCAGTGGGCTTTTAATAAGTCTGTATGTTGTTTGTTACAATTTGATTAGTATTTTGATTGTGTAGCCATATTTTCAAAAATGTTTGACAGGGAAATAGAATTGGGATTTTCCTGATGAGAAGTCACCTCCAACTATTTATTTATTTTTTTATTTGTAATTCCTTTATTTAACATTTTGCATTATAAAATCATATGCCAGAGTAGTGCATAATAAGGTCACAGGAGTAGAACCTCCAACTACACCCTGTTCCAAATTATTATGCAAATTATATTTTTCTCATTTACCTAAATAATTGATGTAAATAACAGTCAGCATAATTCTCATGTTATCAACTATTAAGAGTACAATTCAAATTTTATTGAACAAAACTCCTAATAATAACAGTATTCTTTTAAAACATAAAAAGCTTACAATGCACTGTTCCAAATTATTACGCACAGTAAGTTTCAAAACACTTTATAGGTTGTAAAGAACTGAAAATTGTCATTTGTTGTGTTTGAAATAGCTTTTGATTTACGTAAATATGCTGCAATCAAACTTTTAACAACATTTTAACTTTTTAAACATTTTAACAGGTCACGTTACATTTTAACATAAGACCCCTTATTTGATAGCAGCTTCACAAGTCTTGCATCCATTGAACTTGTGAGTTTTTGGACAGTTTCTGCTTGAATTTGTTTGCAAGATGTCAGAATAGCCTCCCAGAGCTGCTGTTTGGATGTAAACTGCCTCCCACCCTCATAGATCTTTTGCTTGAGGATGCTCCAAAGGTTCTCAATAGGATTGAGGTCAGGGGAGGATGGAGGCCACACCATGACTTTCTCTCCTTTTATCCCCATAGCAGCCATTGATGTAGAGGTATTCTTTGCAGCATGAGATGGTGCATTGTCATGCATGAAGATGATTTTATTACGGAAAGCATAGTTCTTCCTTCTGTACCAGGGAAGTGGTCAGTCATAAACTCCACATACTTTTCAGAGGTCATCTTTACACCTTCGGGGACACTAAAGGGGCCGCCCAGCTCTGTTCCCATGATTCCGGCCCAAAACATAACTCCACCACCGCCTAGCTGACGTCCCAGCCTTGTTGGAACAGGGTGGACGTCCACCAACCATCCACTACTCCATCCATCTGGACCATCCAGGGTTGCACGGCACCCATCAGTGAACAGAACTGTTTGAAAATTAGTCTTCATGTATTTTTCTGCCCAATGCAGCCGTTTCTGCTTGTGAGCATTGGTTGGTGTTGGCCGAATAGAAGATTTATGCACAGTTGCAAGACTCTAAAGGACTCCAGAGGCACCAGCAGCTTCAAATATCTGTTTGCTGCTTTGTAATGGTATTTTAGCAGCTGCTCCCTTGATCCGATGCATGGATCTGGCAGAAATCTTCCTCAATATGCCTTTATCTGCACGAACCCGTCTGTGCTCTGAATCAGCCACAAATCTCTTAATAGTGCGATGCTCACGCTTAAGTTTTCGTGAAATATCTAATGTTTTTATACCTCGTCCAAGGCATTGAACTATTTCACTCTTCGGCAGCAGAGAGATTCTTTTTCTTCCCCATATTGCTTGAAAATGGTGCTCTGCTTAATAATGTGGAACACCCTCTTTTAGTAGTTTTATCTTAACCTCCCTAGCGGTATGATTATGTCCATATTTCTGTGCTCAAAGCTGTAAATTTTTTTGCATGGAAAGATGTTTTTTTTTTATTGTAGGCCTGTAATTTTTAGGAATAACTCACTGAAATCTGTCCGAACAAAAGTCTAGTAAACATCCCGGGTAGTATAAAACTTGAAACACAAAATCATAAATTATAATTTAATAAATAATCATAAAAAATAATATAATACATTTAATTTAATAATGTAATCAAACCAAAAACACTGAAATTTGAAATATAGCGCCAAGTTCGCTCATCACTGAGCAAAGTCGCAAAATCGTTTTCAGTGTCTGATGACGAATTTCCCCACGAATCATCACTCAATTCTGCAAGTAGTTCTAATTTACTATCGCTGTTCTCTAGCTGTCTAAAACCGCTTTTGACCTAAAGGGACACTTTTTGGACACCATGGACATTTCTCAGTTTCCAGGCAGAAAGAACAGTAAAAATGCAGGCAGGGCACAGGACAAAGCACTAGGGACAAAATGTATGTGAAATGGTTTGATACAGTAATGTTTTACTATGTGATTTTAGTGAATGTCACTTTTTTTCATTTTCAAATTTCCTGCCGTTCCGTCCCCCATACGTTCCGACGCTCGCAGGGGATGGAACCCAGATGACAGATGCTGGCATCCGCTGGATTGCATTACCGGGGACACTGCAGGAGGGACATCGCGGGAGTGCAGGACAAGGTAAGTGATCAAGGGATCCCGGAGCAGCGCCGCATGGTAAGCCTGAGTGTAGCTCGGGGTTACCGCTTGTGGTACTGAAACTTTACCCCGAGCTACACTCGGGAATACCGCCAGGGAGGTTAAATTGGGCTCACCTGGCAATCTAATTATCACAGGTGTCCGAGATTGTTTTCAGTGATCAAAAGTGCCCTGAGACACAATGCCATCCATGAGTTAAACTGAAAAACAAAATATTTAATCTTTGTGACACTTAAATAGAATTTGCATAATAATTTGGAACAGGGTGTATTTTTTCACATCCCCCATGAAAATTTCAGACTTGTTCCTAATGATCGGGAATGCTGTTTTCTGGCCCATGTTAGAGGTAAGTACAGGTTAGCTAAGGTGCTTACCAAAGAGTTCACAACAAAGAAAAATTATTCTACTATTATCATCATCAGGTAGATGATTAACAACAGAGGTGGAAGCCTATAGCTATTCCCTTATTTTTTTTTAATTAGGGTTGTTGCTAGTGTACCAGGTATAGTACCTAGAGAAAAAGGAGAATGAGGAGGGTTTACCATGAGTTTCTGGAAAGAAAAACATTTTTTGAGCTTGTGCATATGCTGCAGTTTTTCAGATCCATTTGTATGGTTATTAAACCTCTTGTTGTTCCCCTGGGGGGATTTGGTTATTAAACCTCTTGTTGTTCCCATGGGGGGATTTGGTTTAAAGGAAGGCAGAAAGATTGCAAAGAAAAATTCAGGTAGAAAAAGTGCATAACTCTAACATCACTGAAGGGGTCGTCCTAGAAGATGGGAAATTCCCCAAGAAGTAGTATCTGTGAGCACTAATGCGTCTTTGGGGCACTGTTTATGTGGGAAACTGATCAACAATCGCCCTCAATGACCTAGGATTGTAAAATGTTATGTTAAGAAGTCAATCGATATGTAACTGTTGTAATGAAACATGGGAAGTTTGTTTAGATAAGAGTATAGTGTATAGAACTCCTATGTTTATATGCACTGTTGGGAAAAGTTCTGAGGTAGTAATCAGATTGCTGTGGCCCCAGAGGGACAGTTACAGTAACCTCTGAGGGCCCCAAACCACAGCTAGGATGTAGGTAGGGGTTGTGTTTTGATGCCCAGCTTCGCCCCACACCTACAGAAAGCAGAGTGTATACAAAGTACCCCAAGAATTCACATAACTGACCTATAATGTTAAAATTGAGAAGTGACAGAATGGGTGCATGTAATGTAACCAAAACTCCTGGTAACTGCATCCCAGTTAGAGGAAGAAATAAAATTGTAGTCTAGGATGCAAACAAATAGTCAGTTCCCCATAGGGGAGGAGAGAAGGCTACAGTTCATCTGATCAGCAAGTGCACACTATAAGAGGATATCCTTTGTTCATTTTCATTTTTCCTTTCAAGGGTTTATAACCACTTTACTTACTTAAGCTCTGTTTTCATAATGACCATGTTATAACTGGACACTAAATACACTAAGCTGTACAGCATAAAGCACTAGTCAGCATGTGCCTTTCTGGAGGAGTTATGGAACTATTAAATGAAAATGTGATTGTATTTTGGCTCTGTTGCTCCCATCAATGTAGCTTTAACAACCCCTTAGTAGCAATAGTAGTTGTTCTTTTTCCTCCAGTTTTCAATACCTTATTGTATGCCTTCAAGGCTATTTTAATAAGTCGAAAACCTGAAAGTGGTGTGTATGTATTTGTATATGTATTATAAATGGTGAGGAACGAATATGGCTACCACAAATACAGCATGCTTTAATTAGTTGTGTAATTGGACTATATTACTTTGAATTGCATATTCATTTAACTTTCTCATTTTACTGCTGTTATATATTTAAAACTGCTGCATTTTGAAAACCTTATCTGCTTAGTATGGTAGTTTGATTGTTTTACCGAATGTTGATCACTCTGCTAGCCAGTTTTCTCTGTGTATATTTTCTACTTAAGGAGAACCCACAGGTTCTAAGACTGGAACCTTACCATCCTCTCTGTGTGTGAAATGATGAGGTTCTTAGCTGTCTTAGCACAGAATCTATTTTACCATTGTAGTAAGAGGAAATTTGATTGATATGGTAGACAGACAATTCTACCTATAGGATTGTACATTGGACTCTATGGGCATCCTTCGCCTATTGCTTTGATGCAATGACAATGTATAATTTTAGACAACAGATACGCAGAGCTGCCCTTTACAGGCTTAAAAAAGAGCATCCACCTCCCAAATATTATGCATTACGCCAGCTAAAAAAGGAGGCAGTTTTTTCATGCTGCCTGCTCCCAGGTCCGGTACAAGGATTTTTATCTATGTAGGCAAAAGTGCATTTTGGCACCACCCATTGTCCTCCAGCCACCCCACGCTGCTGCTACAGAATCACCCTCCACCCCCCCGAACCATGCCACCCCACACTAATACTGCTGTGACCCCCACCTCCGTGCCACCTTCATAGTCTTCAGCCACCACCATACTGGTACTGCTGTACATTCCCACCGCCCCACCCCCTGTCCTCAGTCCATCCCATGTTGGCACTATAAGCAAGCACTCATTCATGGCCCCTCTCTAACAGTTTCATTTCATGCTGGCAGTGCTGACTGTTTAGGAGGCCACATCCTCTGCCCCTTGGGCTCTCTGGACCAGGGGGCTCTCGAGCAGCTGCCTAAACTGTATGCTGGTGCTGGCCCTGAAGGCGAGCACCCAAGGGAGTCAGTGTGGGAAGGGAGTGAAGGCCCGCCCTGCCCCTCCCCCGCACTCAGGAATCCTCCACCAGGCCTTGTAGTAGGCACAGTTGGCCTGGGGGAAGTGCAAGCGAGGCTGAGCTGGCCCGGCGGTCACTAGTTTAGGGAGGGCGGAGACCTGTCCATGAATGGGCTGACAATGGCCCAGGCACCAGGGCACAATTTCTAGTCGCCATGACGACCTGGGGCCTGGGATTTGTCTATCCCTGTTATAATGCATCTCAGCTTCTACTATTAATAAACCTTCTTCACCAGATGGTCACTGCTCATCTGTGGACTTTTCTAGAGATTCCTAGTGTGTTAAACACCACAATATCCAAAAACTGTGGTGAGAATTGCATTAAAAAAAAAAAAAAGCAACATGAAATTTTTTGGGGATCCAGCACTTTGTGAATTAATACCCCTACTCATTTACGGAAAAAAAATGTAGCTGTAAAAACACACACACTTGTAGGCAAGTATTTTAATTAAAACAAAAAACTTAAAAACAAACAAATCCCATTGCATGTTTTTAGTTAATGGACAGCTTCTGATCTAAATGCCGCATTAATTTTACTACACAACTTTTTTCGGTATTTATCTCCTAATGATTTAACCCCCCCCCCCCCCATTCCTTTCCCCCATCTCTTTTCAAGCACTACTTGGCTTCTCCCTCATTATATATTGCTGGATCTTAGCCCGCTCATAAAACGCAATTTAAAATATGGAATTAGCTGAAATATTTTAGTAGGCTGCTGTTGCCACTTTTGCCGCTCATGTCTCATCGTATTTTCCGCCAGATCATATTGATCCTAGGGCCTTTATTTGGTGGTTTTCTAAGGGTTATGATACAGTTCAGGAATAACAAGTAGAGTAGAAAGAGCTTCCCACAATAACTAATGAACGCAAAATCAAAAATCATTTGGAAAGAATATTTTTATCCCCATTATTGTACCCCCAAGCCCTAACCCACAATAAAAAAAAAAGAAACACAATTTGATGAGTAGAACAGCAAACTAAACAAAAAACACCAAAGCAAACCAAGGAATTGTGCTTAGGGGTGGGGGAGGAGGATAGGTGTCGAAGGTTTTTTTTTACCTTAATACAAAGAATGCTTTAAGGTAAAAAAAAAAAAAAAAACTTTTCATTTTAGAACCACTTTAATTGCTTTTAAGTGTGGGTTTGGGTACAATCATGGGTATAAAGATATGTTTGTACATTTATTTTTGGTTTAATGTTTTATTAGTTATTGTGGAACAATAGCTCTTCGGGTTACTTCTATTGTTATTTCCATTATTACTTTGAAGTTAGGGTGGTTCCCCTAGCTTCTTTGGTGGAATTTTTGTAGTAGAGACTGGTTTCCCTGTGGAGGTGTTTGCCTTCTAAGTTATCATAAAGTTCATCACCTCTTAACCTCTTTTACAAGTTACTTGGTCTTACATATGCGAACATAAGGGACCTCTGCCAACAAAACATTAAGTGTTTTGCAAATACAACACTGTTGGAAGATCCTCAAGATATCCTTAAAAAACCCTGGCAGATTTTTTTACATAGTAAAATCAATGAACTTGCTAAACTCCAACAAAAATTAACAAATCATATCCCGCTTGTGGCTCAGCTGATGTTAGTTAAAAATTGGAAACTGTTTATCCCATTTCCAGAGGTTAAACACAGGTTAGATAGTATCATGGCCAGTGAACGGCTGGCAAGCATTTTGGAGAATGGACATAATTTTTATTAATTGTTGTGGGGCTAGGAGACCTGGATGTTGTATTATCATCCAGAAATTGATATTAATACTCCATTATCTCAAACTAATTGACGTTGGGGGGGGTACTGTTACCCTGTTTTTACTCTTCCAACCCATCTTACTTGTACTCTTGTTTATGGTGGACTTGGAAGACCAAAGGACCAGATTCTTTCTCTTTTTCTTTTCTGTGTTTCCATGTCATCAGTTTTCATATTTTGCTTATTTTGTCTATTTAGACAAATGTAACCTCCAAGTTATTGCAGCCATCAGATTTATACATTTCTTATGCTTTAATTTTGTAATCTGCCATATGAAAACCAGGTGCCAAGATGCAAGGAGGTGTGTATGTGTAACTTTATTTCAAAACTGGTGTAATGGACTGCACACTTTTTCTGTTGGTTTACTTCCATTGGTTATAGGTCTGTTGCTAATTCTTCACTGTACACCAGTGTTTGATCTTTATGATCCTACAAAATATGTATTGCACTTATATTATGGTTATACTGTTGTGGGAAATAAAAAAATTTAAATCAAAATAATATTGTAGAGATAAGGGCCAAAGAGGAATGACAAGCCTGAGATGCCATACATTAAAATACGAGGTCCTATCAAAAGGCTTCGAGACTAGTTTTGTAACACACCAACAGATGGCAGAAGAAATTTGCACGCACAGCCACAGGGAGCACTGACCTTCATAAGTCAGTGTGCTAAAAGACATCATCCTCTGTACATTGTGAGCTGTGCAACCGGTGCTATTCTGACCACTTGCGCTGCTACGTCTGCTATTTCATCATGGACAGCAAGTTAGAACAAAGAGGAAACGTGAAATTGCTAGCCAAAAGTGGAACTTCACACTCTCAATCAATTGACTATTTTTAATCCTTATGCTCCTAGCATCAGTAAATGGATAGGAAAGAATATCATAATGACTTGTTTTAAACATTTGTATACATTTCTTTAGTTACTTCCTGGTTTCCATGCCTTGGCAAATGTCATACATCCCAGCAGTCTTCAGGAGAGGAAGGGATGGTTCTCAGTTCATGCCTGAGCTATGGGCAGATGGATTCCAGGAAGTAAATGCTACATGAATCATATGCCCTTACTCAAGATGGCCACTGCCAGAAATGCTAGGGAGTGTTTTTCAAAGTGGTTTCTTGGCAAAATAAAGCACGGCAACATGGATGGATGGGTGAGCTTGCTTTCAATATTAACAATGAATTAAATAGTATTTTTGGTTTGGGGTTCTCAGATACAGTGCAGTTCCACTTTAGCTGTCTTTTCTAGCCAGCAATGTAGTGCAGATTGCTGGTGTGCTGTAATTTCGGATATACAAGGTTGTTTTAAGCCAATAGGATTTAAACATTGCTGTCACGTAGCTAAAATATAGAGCTTCAGCCTTGTGTTAAAGCTTTGTGGGTTTAGCCCAAAGTAAAGATTAATAAGGAGTAAGTAATGTAATCTGTCGTTTTTAGGCATTAAATATGCCTAGTATAAAGTAAAATATGCCTGTGTACTCAAGTAAATGCCAGTGCTTCATTGCACTGGTATTTACCTGCTCATGCACGTGCAAGTTTTCCCAAAAATGACTCTTCCTTCCTTTCCGACATGATACCATTATTTGATAGTTACATGGAGCATGGAGAGCTTTGTATATGTCTTAAAAAACAGGAATTAATGAGTAAATCATGCATCTTTGGGTCTTATGTTGGCCTTTATTAGCTACTTTCTAGTGGACAATTTTTAATTTTGTTTGCACATTATAATCAGCATTTTTTTTTTTTTTTTGCAAGAGATTCACTTGAAACCTCCAAACTGTATATATTTTATGAAAGCAGAGACTGGAGAATACAATGGCGGTAGTTGCAAATTTTATGTTGCATAATTTGTGTTGCTATTTATCAAACGCCTATTTTCAGGAAACCTACGCTAAAATGAATTTTAGCAAACACCATATTCTGCCAATGTTTTTGTAAAATCTAAAAGACGGGGTGTTCTCAGCAGTGTCATTAACCAATATCTAGAGTAACGTCCGCAGTAAATTACCAATAGGTCAATTCTGTGTACCCATTTATTTTCTTATCAATTTTTTAAATTTGTTGCTACCTTGCCCTGTATGGAGAAAAAACATTATATGAAGCAAATTGCAATTTAAAATAGACCTCTCACAATATATCATTTCAAAAATGACAATGGCATTATTACAACTCACTTACAGTAGGTAAGTCTGTAATGTCCTTCCTGCATAGTTCGGCTAGAGTGCCGTTTTTTTGTTTTGTTTTGGGAGCTTCCATATGTCTAGATCAGTGGTTCTCAACCTTTTTTCGGTCAAGGGACCCTCTAAAATTATAAACAGTCCAGAGGCACCCCATTCTAAAATGTAAAAACTATTCTAATAGTTTCATATAACGCAACGACATCCACACATGTAGGACACCCAACATTGGAGGTGATTTATTCTTCCAAATCAAATACATTTTTGCACACTGTTACCGACTAGTATTACAATGTTTCTCTTCTCCCTCAGTTTTTCTCCATCACTGACCAGATGTGACCCCAGCACTGATGGAGAGGGGCAGGGGTGTGTCAAACTAGGATGCTGTGCAGGCAACTGACATCCTCCTTATCAACTGATGACATCATTTGTTGTCAGGACACTGGAGGCTAGAAGGTCCTAATGGCGCACAGTGAAAATCTGGGGCTTTGTGTAATTAAAGGCTGGCTTGTATACAAGTTTTGGGCAAATTTTAGACATTTTGCCAAGGCACCCCTAAAGAAACCTCAAGGCACCCCAGGGTGCCAGGGCACCCTGGTTGAGAAAGGCTGGTCTAGATCTGCGGAAGGTTGTTATGTATTGCATCTGTTTGTGTCTCACAATTTAGATCAAAAAGTCAGTGCTTACTCGGTTTGTGTTACAGAAGCCAACCTGTCCATCAGCCTTTTTTCTTCTGTTTTTCAGTATTACTGAGGGCACACATGTGGGATGTCTTACAAGGAGTTTTACACCATATCATATTTTCTCATTTCTGAACTCCTCCATGCTATTAATTAACTAACCATTTACACCATTTTAACGTACTCATCTATTACATCTATTTTGTATGTGGCACAAAGTAAACCTGTTAACTTGTGAAGCCAACTAAATGGTTCAATGATGACCACAAAGGGGGCATATCTCTTCCCTCCTACTTGTGTATTACTGGGGGTTTTAAGGACTTCTGCAGCATTCAATAGGCAAAAAGCGGTTTGGTTTATACTGAGGTTTTTTTTTGACGTGTTCATAAAAGAAAAAAAAATTGAATAAAAAAAATATTGATTAGATAAAATAATTCTGATGCTTGTTGAAACGGTTTCACCCCTTGCAGAAGTGGGTGCAGTTCTCTAGTAGGGCATGAAGTGGGATGCAGGACAAGTGCTGAAACCGCTATTTGCATACTGACATTCCCAGGTTTGAAAAGGAAATTTAGCCAAAAAGCAATGTGCTATTTTATTTTGGGCTCTTGCCAATAACGTGTGTTTCCCTTCATGACTTTATTTAGACAGGTTTACTTTAAGAAGCTGTATATAAGACGGATTTCTTGTAAAACTTTAGCTTTATGATGATAAGCTTTGATACCCGCCAGCTAACCTTGTTTTGTCATTGAGAGCCTTGTAGGGGTGCAAGTCTGATTTTTATCTTTTGTTTTCACGAGAGAGTTAATTTGATACATGTCCTATAAAAACATAAATCTCCAATTCTAAGGGAAGAACAGTGGTGTTAATTTTTTTCTTTTTTGTCATCAATGGGTAAGTCTGTCCAAAAATGCTACTTTGAGTGCAGTGGTGTCTGGGTCATCATGATTAAATGGATATTAAGAAGCAAAAAGAGAGATTCCATGCAACAGAATTAAGTAAATGAGCGGCTGCTGTCCTAAAAAGGGTGTGCACAAACAAACACAAGAAACTGGTGTAGCGCTGCCTCTATAGTCCTATACAATATGAGCACCAAATGTGCATGCTCACACTATAGTGCACCTCCCTCTAAACCACAATATCGCTGATGCATAGAAAATGCCGCAATGTAAATAAAATATATATACAGTTAGGTCCATATATATTTGGACACAGGCACAATTTTAGTTTTTTTTCAGGTATTTACCAAAACATATTGAAGCTATAATTACATAATGGATATGGGCTGAAAGTGCACACTCTCAGGTTTAATTTGAGGGTAGGTACATCCAAAAATGGAGGAAGGGTTTAGGAATTACAGCTCTTAAGAGTAGCCATCCCCCCCTTTTTTTTTTAAAGGACCAAAAGTAATTGAACAATTGAATATAATCATAAATAAAATGTTCATTTTTAGTATTTTGTTGAGAATCCTTTACTGGCAATAACTGTCTGAAGCCTGGAACCCATGGACATTACCAAAGACTGGGTTTCCTCCTTTCTGATGCTTTACCAGGCTCTAACTGCAGCTGTCTTCAGTTGTTCTTGGTGGGTCTTTCTGCCTCTAGTTTTGCCTTCAGCAAGTGAAATGCATGCTCCATTGGGTTGAGATCAGGTGATTGACTCGGCCATTGCAGAATATTCCACTTTTTTTTCCTTCAAAAGTTCCTGGGTTGCTTTTGCATCGTGTTTTGGATCATTGTCCATCTGTACTGTGAAGCGCCGTCCAATCAACTTTGCTGCATTTGGCTGAATCTGGGCTGACGGTATATCTCTAAACACAGCAGAATTCATCTGGCTGCTTCTGTCACATCAAACATCAATGTCCCAGTGCCACTGGAAGCCATGCATGCCCATGCAATCACACTGCCTCCACCATGTTTTACAGATGACGTGTGCTTTGGATCATGAGCTGTTCCAAGCCTTCTCCACACTTTTTTTTTTCTTCCTGTCATTCTGGTACAGATTCATCTTAGTTTCATCTGTCCAAAGAATGCTTTTCCAGAACTGGTCTGGCTTTTATATATGTTTTTTGGCAAAGTCTAATCTGGCTTTTCTATTCTTCAGGCTTATGAATGGTTTTGCACTTTGTGGTGAACCCTCTGTATTTGCTCTTGTGAAGGCTCTTGATTGTAGACTTTGACAATGATACGCCCACCTCCTGGAGAGTGTCCTTCACTTGTCTGGATGTTGTGAATGGGTTTTTATTTACCATAGAAAGGATCCTGCAATCATCCACCACTGTTGTCTTCCATGGGCGTCCATGCCTTTTTATGTTGCTGAGCTCACCAATCCATTCTTATTTCCTCAGAATCTACCAAACTGTTGATTTGGCCACTCCTAATGTTGCTGCTATCTCTCTGATGGATTTTTTTCGTTTTTGAAGCTTTACAATGGCCTGATTCACTTGCATGGACAGCTCCTTTGAACGCATGATGTAGGTTCACAGCAATAGATTCCAAATGCAAATCCCACACTTAGAATCAACTCCAGACCATTTACTTGCTTAATTGATGAAGAAATGATGGAGTAGCCCACACCTGGCCATGAAACGGCTTTTGATTCAGTTGTCCAATTGATTTTGGTTCCTTGAAAAAGGGGGGTGGCTATTCTTAAGAGCTGTAATTTCTAAACCCTTCCTCCAATTTGAATGTACATACCCTCAAATTAAACTTGAGAGTGTAGTGAGCACTTTCAGCCCATATCCATTATATAACTATAGCTTGAATATGATTTGGTAAATACCTGAAAAAAACTAAAATTGTCCCAAAGGCCTAGAGACTTTTTGTGTATTGTTCACATTTTTATTTAACTTGTATTATTATGTATTAATGTAGCACTGATTTTTTTTTATAAGGTATATTGTGAGGTTAGGGGAGGTGTACTATAGTTCAAAGTATCAAACGGATTCTACATGCATACAATTTTTATTCATTACATTATTTAGGTAGAGTGGATCACACACACGCACACATATATAATATTTACATTGCGGCATTTTTCTATGCATTAGGGATATTGTGGTTTAGATTGAGGTGCACTATAGTGCAAGCATGCACATTTGTTCTCATATTGCATAGGACTATAGGGGCAGCGCTACATCAATTTTTTGTGTTTAAATGGATATTAAGACCTCATTAAAACCACTGTTACTGCCCTAAAGACCTTCTTACATTATTTTTGTGTATGCTTGGATGATCATTTGTTATGATGTGAACAAGATACATAGTCTCCAAATACATATATGAAATTTTGCTATTATGGTGTGGTAACAGAATCACTGTACTGGTACTGACTAAGCAAAGGTTTGCATTTAAGTAGTGTGCGTGCCCACTGCTTGTGAATCAAGGACCCTGTTTTAACTAGTACAACACAGACAAATACAGATCGTTTGGACTGTTAAAAAAAGATATGTGACCATGTCAGTGCACTTTGTCTTGTCTGGAGTTTTTCTGTATTTCCTATCCAACAAGCAGTCTTTATCTTTCTGATATCTGTATTCTTTCCCCTTGCACTCTACTACTGATCTTTATAGGTCTGATGAAAGTGATTCCTCTCTGTCCGAGGTACACAGGTACAAATTTCCTTCCTTGTACACCTGTTTTCCTTGTTGCAAGTAACGCTGCTCTTCTGCATGATGCCTATTTTCTTTGTCTGTTACTACCAATGTGATGCCCAATATTCAATGTGTCAGATCTGATCTGTTAGAAACTTTTTTTTTTTAATTATTATTTTTTTGCAGCTTGTGTTATTGTGTTGCATGCTATTTAACAGCTTTTTTTTAGTATTCCAGGAAAGTGGTGTTTTGACAATTGTGCTTACATTTTTATGTTTTACAACTGTATAGCATGCTATACAAGATTCCTCTTTTTTCACAGCAAATGTTGAAGATACTGGTCTTTGTCATGTTCTAGAACAAAAATGTACACTAGCTCAAATGAATGTTGGCCTGCTGGTAGGCAACACTACACATTCAGAGGTCTTTATTGAATTAACTCAGACAGCCAAAGTAGTGCTTAATGACTTGCAGGAAATGGAAGGACTCTGATATTCATGAGATGTCATAAAGATCATATTTCATGTAGTTTTTACTCTTTTTAAGGCCAAGCCCACCCAAAACTGATGAGATGTTAGGTTTTGAAATGCCTAGCAGCTGATCCTACTTGGATTACCAGATTTTACACTATTGAGGTTATAACAGGTATAATGATATGTGTTCTAATCCCTTGCTAGTGGGGGTTCCGGAATGTATTTCACCCCACCCAGCAGGGCTTAGTCACAGGGTCAGTGGGTAGGGGGAAAAGTATTAGGGTGTGTGCTTTGGTGGAGACATGTAGGCTGAGGTCTCTCTTTAACGTTTATTCACCTGGGCTGGTCAGGTGTAGCAGCGATCCTTTACTCTTTATATCTGCTAACAGCTAGTTTAACCTCTTGCCGCCCATGTAACGCACATGTGCAGCTGCAAGAGGTTGGGTTTTAATTGCCACACAGCATACATATGCATACATGGACTGAAGAGGTTTCAGTGTGCACTCTTAGCACAGTGACTGAACTTTCAGACTGTTCTCAGTCTCATTATGATTGGGTCACGAGATCGGTCTCATCTGTCCTACCCCACAGGCGTAAAAGCTTTCTGTACACACTTTCTTCTTGTACAAGCTGAAGCTCAAATGTATAGGGCCATAATGTGATTTACCTATTAAGTTAATAATATGGTTAATACAGCTCTTAGAGATATGAAGACTTAGGCTTCGTTTACACAGTAAAAACGTGGAGCAGAGAGGGGTGTATATATGCTGCAGCTGTGATGCATGGTAGTGCAGCAAGGATGATCTCTGCTAAATGGGGGTGCCCTGCAACCATGTGTAATACACATAGTTGCGATGCACTGGTTAAGGGATTAACACAGGTGGTGACAGGACACTGTAACGCCTCCCCTCCGCCTGTCAAATGTCCTATGAAAAACAATATCAATGCGTATTGCTCTTCAGAGGACAATGTGAGTGTAAACGAGGCCCAAGAAATTCAGTGAAGACTACATTATTATGAAGCTTTTTTTTTTAAGTTTTATGAAATATTAGATGACAACAAAGTGGACAATGCTCTCCATAAATGTTGTGGAAAAAGAAACCTGACACTTTCCTTTTGTGCTCCAAAGCCTGATGACGACATTTCAGATATTAGTGACCGCATGTATAGATAAATACGTCTGGAAGCTGAGAACGTGAAGTTGGGAGATTTCACGTAATGAGCAATGTTAACACACGTGTGCTTTTTTTTTTTTTTTTTTTCCTTATCTCTAGGGGCATAATTAACCCATTTCCTACTAGCAAAAGTAACAAGACATCTCTCGTACAGTGTATGCATATAGCTGAAGGGCACAACAAGGCTGTGCTTTGTGTAGATGCTACTGATGATCTTCTTTTCACTGGATCTAAAGGTCAGCCACATTATTTCCCCTTGTGTAAAGACTTGCTGACAGCTAATAATGTATGACTTTCTGATCTGTGCTGTGTGCCATTGGTCTTAACTATTTTACTTTGCTTTTACGGCATATATGTACTAATGTAATCTATACTGTAACATTGTAGTTTATAAATTGTTCCAATAATCTTGGTGATTTTTTTGAAAATGTCATGTTTATTCTTTGAGTTACCCATTACTGACTATATTTCCCTTTTTAAATATGCAACAGTTAGCGATGCTGGCAAACACTGGAGTTATTTTTTTAAATCAGGAGCATTGCAGTTTACCAGTTCTTAGAGGTGTTGGCTGCATTGTTTTCCTTTTTTAGGCTTTTTTACCCCTTTATTTTCACCTGGCGATCCAACCAGTAAGTCTGTTGCTGTTCAACAAGGTGTGTGGGTGTGTAAGGGGGGGGGGGGGGGTAGATCCCTTCCCTGGGATCCAGCTCCCTGCCCCTGTCTCTGTGATGCTGACAAATGCAGAAGATTTGCTAGAGAAGAATGCAGATAGAGAAGTAAAACTTATGTAAGAGGATTTGTTTCATCCTTGTGTATCACTGGGGGCTATTCACTTCTCTGGGTATATATAAGGGTTTACAACAACACAGTAGTTCTTAACCTTTTATGAGTCGTGGAATAAGAATCCAATGAAAGCTATGGACCCCCTCCATATGAACACAACTTTGCATGCAATGAATATACAGTATGTACTTTTATTGAAAATTGCCTCATACATATATGACATACACAAAGTTTAAATAAAGGAGACAATCATAACAGAAAACTCACACCTATGATGGATTGGCAAAAGTTGCACAGAAAACAATGATACAAATTTAAATGGTAAACATGACCCAACAATGAGTCGAGATCAGATCAAGAGGGTTAGGAACCCCTGATCTAACACTACCCTCTTCCCAGATAACGCTCATGTCATAAAGTGTCTTGGTGCTCCTTTATCCAGAGTATAGGCGCCCTTCACACAGTGTGTTGCTGGACAGATCACCAGGTAAACATAGAGGGGAAAAAGCTTAGAACATACAGTGAGGAACAGAAGTATTTGAACACCCTGCGATTTTGCAAGTTCTCCCACTTAGAAATCATGGAGGGGTCTGAAATTCACATTGTAGGTGCATTCCCAGTCTGAGAGACGGAATTAAAAAAAAAAAATCAGGAAATCACATTGTATGATTTTTAAAGAATTTTTGTCTTGCACTGCTGAACATAAGTATTTGAACACCTAAGAAACAGCACGAATTCTGGCTTTCAAATACCTGTTACTGTGCCTTTAAAAAGTCCACCTCTACTCCACTCATTAATCTAACTTGGTAGCACCTGTCTCAGCTCTTTAAGGACACCTGTCCACTCCATATTCAGTCAGACGCCAACTACTACCATGGGCAAACCAAAGGGCTGTCAAAAGACACCAGAGACAAAATTGTGAACCTCCACAAGGCTGGAAAGGGCTACGGGGCAATTGCCAAGCAACTTAGTGAAAATAGATCAACTGTTGGAGCAATTGTTAGAAAATGGAAGAGGCTAAAGACGACTGTCAGTCTCCCTCGGACTGGGGCTCCATGCAAGATCTTACCTCGTGGGGTATCACTGATGATAAGAAAAGTGAGGAATCAGTCCAGAACTACAAGGGAGGAGGTGTTCAATGACATGAAGAGAGCTGGGACCACAGTTTCAAAGGTCACTGTCGGTAGAACACTACGCCGTCATGGTTTCAAATCATGCATTGCACGGAAGGTTCCCCTGCTCAAGTCATCATATGTCCAGGCCCGTCTGAAGTTTGCCAATGACCATCTGGATGATCCAGAGGAGGCATGGGAGAAAGTCATGTGGTCAGATGAGACCAAAGTAGAACTTTTTGGTCTAAACTTCACTCGTCGTGTTTAGAGGAAAAAGGATGAGTTGCATCCCAAGAACACCATCCCTACTGTGAAGCATGGGGGTGGTAACATCATACTTTGGGGGTGCTTTTCTGTGATGGGGACAGGACTACTGCACTGTATTAAAGAGAGGATGAATGGGGCCATTTATTGTGAGATTTTGAGCAACAACCTCCTTCCCTCAGTCAGAGCATTAAAGATGGGTCGTGGCTGGGTCTTCCAACATAACAACCCGAAGCACACAGCCAGGATAACCAAGGAGTGGCTCCATAAGAAGCATATCAAGGTTCTGGAGTGGCCTAGCCAGTCTCCAGAGCTAAATCCAATAGAACATCTTTGGAGGGAGCTGAAGCTCCGTGTTGCTCAGCGACATCCCCGAAACCTGACAGATCTAGAGGAGATCTGTGTGGAGGAGTGGGCCAAAATCCCTGTTGCAGTGTGTGAAAACCTGGTCAAGAACTACAGGAAACGTTTGACCTCTGTAATTGCAAACAAAGGCTTCTTTACCAAATAATAACACTGATTTTCTCAGGCATTCAAATACTTATGTTCAACAGTGCAAGACAAATAAATTCTTTACAAAATCATACAATGTGATTTCCTGAATTTGTTTTTTAAAATTCTGTCTGAGTGGGAATGTACCTACAATGTGAATTTCAGACCCCTCCATGATTTCTAAGTGGGAGAACTTGCAAAGTCGCAGGGTGTTCAAAAACTTCTGTTCCTCACTGTATAACTAATGCAGCCACCACATATAAGGATTGGTAAGTTGCAATATATTACATTTTTGGTTTTGGGTTTAATACAGCTTTAAGAGTAGTTCTAGACATTAGATGATTTGTATGATTTATCTGATGAATTTGAGCACTGTATAGTTTTTAGATTTGCTTTCTTCATTTATTTAATACTAATTTTAGACACTGTTCATATCAGTCAATGAAAGCCTTTATATAGGCTTAGGCCTCTATCTCTCTGAGGTTTAAGACTGAAGAAGGACCATTGCTTCTCTCCCTAGACTAGAAGTGTGCTTCTAAAATTATCAGTGCGCAAAACTTAAAACTTTCTTATCATAAGAAAATTGTTCAACTAGCATAAAAAAAAAAAATAACAAGTGTGGTGTTTTTGGGAGGTTGTCAAGGGAAATCACGAACAAAAAATTACATTTCTGCTTCTTTCATATTTGATTAAAAAAGTATTGAACTCCAGAAGCAGTGTCCAAATCAAGACAGGCATAGGGCAACAGACTAGTCACCTCTTTTTCCTGTCATCTCTTTGCACTTGATCTTTTCCCCATAACTGAATTACTGTGCCCTGTGCGCCACTGTGTCTCTGTTGGGACAGCCATCTTTGTAGAAACAGAGTTTCCTCAAGTCAGAGTATCCAAACAAGGAGAACAGTAAACAGAACAGTAGTGACATTCCGAAATCTTACTCCAAATCGCCTGAGACTAGCAGTCAGAGGCAGAAATTTCTTGGATTTCACACTGCAGATACACAGCTACATGTTTGCAGAAACTGTGTAGAGGCACACATACCAGGAAGTACACTGCTATTTCTCAGAATAAATTCCATACAAAAGTTATATTTTTCAGGGTACTGCATGGGTACCATTAACATTTCTAAACTTTTCCTATAATATAGCAAATGTTCACTTTTTTTTAGTTTAGTTCTGCTTTAAGACCTTTTAGCTGTACCACGGCATTACTGGGACAATGTCTTCTGGACAGATGGGGCAAAAGTTGAGCTTTTTGGTAAAAAATAAACAATATTATATTTGAAGTCTGTAGAGTGGAGCCTTCTCACTTGTCAACCTAATTTTTGCCGCCAATCGTTATCGTTGTATTGTGCTATCTAGAAAACCTGCCTGTGCTCCCTGCCAGCAAAACACAATTGCGCTGCAGGAGGGATGCCCCCATCAACAAATACTTTGTTGATGGAGGAATTGAGCAATCTTCTTTCCTTCAACCTGTGGTTGAAGGAAGGAAAATTGCATAATATATTGCCTGCCGTAGTTGCACTTTCTTGTTGCAGTTTTCCCTCCCTGGTGTCATGTGACTTGTTAGTGTTACAAGGTCTCAGGTGTGAATGGGGAGCAGGTGTGTTAAATTTGGCTATCGCTCTCACTCTCTCATACTGGTCACTGGAAGTTCAACATGGCACCTCATGGCAAATAACTCTGAGAATCTGAAAAAAAGAATTGTTGGTCTACATAAAGATGGCCTAGGCTATAAGAAGATTGCCAAGACCCTGAAACTGAGCTGCAGCACGGTGGCCAAGATCATACAGCAGTTTAACAGGACAGGTTCCACTCAGAACAGGCCTTGCCATGGTCGACCAAAGAAGTTGAGTGCATGTGCTTAGCGTCATATCCATAAGTTGTCTTTGGAAATAGACGTGTGAGTGCTGCCAGCATTGCTGCAGAGGTTGAAGGGTTGGGGGGGGTCAGCCTGTCAGTGCTCAGATCTGATGCCGCACACGGCATCAGATTGGTCTGCATGGCTGTCGTCTCAGAAGGAAGCCTCTTCTAAAGATGATGCACAAGAAAGCCTGCAAACAGTTTGCTGAATACAAGCAGACTAAGGACAAGGATTACTGGAACCATGTCCTGTGGTCTGATGAGACCAAGATTAACTTATTTGGTTCAGATGGTGTCAAGCATGTGTGGCAGCAACCAGGTGAGGAGTACAAAGACAAGTGTGTCTTGCCTACAGTCAAGCATTATAGCGGGAGTGTCATGGTTTGGGGCTGAGTGAGTGCTGCCGACACTGGGGAGCTACAGTTCATTGAGGGAGCCATGAATGCCAACATGTACTGTGAGATACTGAAGCAGAGCATGATTCCCTCCCTTCGGAGACTGGACCGCAGGGCAGTATTCCAACATAACGACCCCAAACACACCTCCAAGATGACCACTGCCTTGTTAAAGAAGCTGAGGGTAAAGGGGATGGACTGGCCAAGCATGACCTAAACCCTATTGAGCATCTGTGGAGCATGGTCAAACAGAAGGTAGAGGAACGCAAGGTCTCTAACATCCACCAGCTCTGTGATGTCGTCATGGAGGAGTGGAAGAGGACTCCAGTGGCAACCTGTGAAGCTCTGGTGAACTCCATGCCCAAGAGGGTTAAGGCAGTGCTGGAAAATAATGGTGGCCACCAATTTGGATATTCTCACTTAGGGGTGTACTCACTTTTGTTG